>NC_135547.1:91217835-91530613 GCF_045843805.1 Urocitellus parryii | reverse complement strand
TTTATCTGATATTCCATCTGTTGCAGCTATTACCTCTTCTAAAGTTGAGTTGACCTGCATTGCTTGTGGTCCTTTCTTTCCTTGTCTTTTCATACTGCTCGCGTTTCTTTCTGCTTGGTGCAACTGTTGTGTTTTGAAATTTACCCCCTATTTATTTATGTTGCTCTTGTATACTTGAAAAGTCTCCCTTGCAGGTGCGGGCGGCGGCTGTGCCCCTACTCCAATTGGGGTGACGTGTCTACCACGCTGGCGGCTCTCTGGGCCTGTTCCGGGAGTGGAAGGCGGCTCTGCTCTGTCCCTATTCCAATTGGGGTGTCGTGACTACAATGCTGGCAGGTCGCTGGGCCTGTTCCGGGCATGGGCGGTGGGCTTGGCTGGCGGGATTCCACCTAATGGCAGTCCCTAACCTCCCTGCTTGCTAATTAATGGCTTCTCTGAGGCGTCACGCCTTCTGTAGCTGCGGGGCAGGCCGCGCGAATCAGTTGGCCTGGATCTCCGGGGTCCTGCTGCTGGCTGTTTTGATGTTGCAAGCTGTTGGAGAGTGGTGGTGTATTCTTCAGCTTTCCCGGATGGTGGCCGCTGACTGCCTGGATGGAGTGTCCGCTGTTTTGATGTTGCACTCTGAAGGAGAGTGGCGGTGTATCCTTCAGCTTTCCCGGATGGTGGCCACTGACTGCCTCGGTGGAGTGTCCGCTGTGGGGGATGGGACTGTACCGCTTCCTTCCCCTTCTGAGATCCCGTGCTCGGCCCAAGGGTCCGTGTGGGCTTGGCTGGTGGGATTCCACCTAATGGCCTTCCCTAACCTCCCTGCTTGCCAATTAATGGCTTCACTGAGGCGCCACGCCTTCTGTAGCCGCAGGGCAGGCCACGCGAATCAGTTGGTCTGGCTCTCCGGGGCCCTGCTGCAGGCTGCTGGGATCCCTGGCACTCTATCACTTTGATTTTTTCTGCTTGCCCCTCCCCCAGCGCTGGCTAGCCAGGTTTCCTTTTGGCTGCTACTGGGAGGAGGGGTTTTTTATGTCAATTTATCAGGTACATTAATTCCTGCAACAACCACTACAATCAAAATCTTAGACTGTACATCACCATAAAGACCTCACTTATGCTACCCCTTTATAATATCAGTCACCACCCTCACCCCTGTTATTCCTAACTCTTGGTAACCACTAAACTGTTTTCTATCTCTATAGTTTTTGTGATTTTGAGAATGTTATATAAATGGAATAATACAGTACATGACCTTTTGAGATTGACTTTTTCACTAAGTGTAATTCCCTTGAGTCCATCCAAGTTGTTACAAGTGTCAATAGTTAATTAATTTCCAGTGCTGTATAGTATTCTATGGTATGAATGTATGACAGTTTATCCTTTCACCTACTGTGAAATCTTGGTTGTTTTCAGTTTGGAGCTCGTAAGAAACAAATATTGCCTTAATTATTCTAGATCCTGTGCCTTTCCACATGTATTTCACAATAAATTTGTCTATGACTACAATCTTGTTGTAATTTTGATAAAGATTTCATTAAACATATATAACACTTTAGACAGGATTATCACCCTTATTATGTTGAAATCTTCCTATTCATGAACACAGTATGTCTTTCAGTTTATTTAAATATTTTTCAATATAAAATTTTATATATGTTTTGTTATAATTACACTTTTATGTTTAATTTTCTTTTTGAGTGATTACAGTCTTGTTTTAAATTTTAGTATTTATGTCTTCATTGCTAGTATATATAAACAATTTATTTTTGTTGTTAATCTCACATCCTGAGACCTTGATAAATTCACTCATTCATTCTAGGATTTTTTTATACAACATTTTTAACCTTTATTTTATTTATTCATTTTTATGTGGTGCTGAGGATCAAATCCAGTGCCTCGCACATGTTAGGCAAGCGCTCTGCCACTGAGCTACAACCACAGCTCCTCTAGGATTTTTTTGTGGTTTCTTTGGGATGTTTTCCATAGATAATCTGCAAATAGAGATAATTATAAATTTCCCTTTCTTATCTGTGTGCCTTTAAAAATATTTTTAGACATTGATGAACCTTTATTTCATTCATTTATTTATATGCAGTGCTGACAATCGAACCCAGTGCCTCACACATGCTAGGCAAGTGCTCTACCCCTGAATGACAACCCCAGCCCTTTTGTGTGCCTTTTATTTCCCTCTTGAACTGTCTGAAATTTCCAGAACTGTGTTGAATAGCAGTGGTGAGAATGGATATTCTTCCCTCCTTTCAGTCTTTCAGCATTAAGTATGATATTAACTGTAGGGTTTCTGTATATGTTATTTATCAACTTCATGATATCTCCTGCTAATCTTAGTTTGTTGATAGTTCTTATCATGAGTGGGTGTTGAATTTTATTAAATCTCATCCATTGATATGATCATGCAATTTTTTTTCCTTTAGATTCTTAAGGTGGTAGATGGTATTGATTAATTTTCAAATATTGAAGTAGTCTTTCATCCCTGGAATAAGCCTCACTTACCTTTCTGGTTTGATTTGTGATTCTATTGTGGTCAAAGAACACACTCTATGTGATCTCACTTCTTTTAGATTTGTTTAAGTTTGTTTTATGGCCCAGGATATGTTATCTTGGCATATATTTTTGAGCACTTGAAAAGAATGTGAATTCTGATATTTTTGGGTGAAATGCTCTATAAATGTCATTAGATCATTTGGGTTGATATTGTCCTAGGCTGAACTACTACTAAAAAAATACCTTTTAGGGCTGGGACTATGACTCAGAGGTAGAGCACTCACCTAGCAAGTGTGAGGCCCTGGGTTTGATCCTCAGCACCACATAAAAAAAGATAAATAAAATAAAGGTATTGTGTCCAACTATAACTAAAAATAAATATTAAAAATACCTGTTACCTGGTAACTTACAAACAACAGAAATGTACTGCTCACAGTTCTGAAGGCTGGGGTAGTCTATGACCAAAGTACCAGAAGATTTGGTGTCTGGGGATGGCTAACTTTCTGTCTCATAGATGGTACCTTCCAGGTATTTCCTTATGTGGAAGAAGGGGCAACCAATCTTCCTTGGGTCTCTTTTATCACAGCACTAATCCCATTTATGAGAAAAGAACCCTCATGACCTAATCAGCTCCCAAAGGCTCCACTTGTTAATGTTATTGCTGTAGAAATCAGGTCCCAACATATGAATTTGGGTGACACATTCAGATGAAAACAATGATGTGTTTAGTTTTCCTGTATCCTTGCTGATATTCTGTGTAGTACTTTTATCAATTATTAGAACAACAAAAGTATATTGATCTCCAACTATAATTTTAGATTTATTTCTCTTTCTAGTTCAATCAATTTTTGCTTAGTGATTTTGTGGCTCCATTGGTTTGTTTTAACACATTTAGGATTGCTGTATCTTCTAGGTGAGTTTATGCTTTTATCATTATGCAACATTCCTCTCTGTCTCTGGTGATTTTCTTCTAAAATCTACTTTATCTAACATTATCATAGCCATTTCCAATTTATTTCTTTTTTATATATTAATGTTTGTATGGGATATCTTTTTTCCATCCTCTTACTTTCAAGCTATATACATCATTATGTTTGAAGAGAATTTCTTGTAGGTAGAATTTAGTAAAGTCATTCTTTTTTAAAATTTCACCCTACAGATCTCTCTTTGAATTTGTGTATTTAGATAATTTTCAGTGAATATAAGTATTGATACATTAGGGCTCAAATCTATCATTTTCTTTTTTTCTTTTTTTTTAAGTTATAGATGGAAACAATGTCTTTATCTTATATTTATGTGGTGCTGAGGATCGAACCCAGTGCCTCACACATGCTAGGTGAGTGCTCTATCTCTGAGCTACAATCCCAGCCCTATCATTTTATTTTTAACAAATCCATTTTTATGTTCAGTTTTAAGTTCATTGAGTTTTTTTTCCCAGGAGGATTAATTGAACATTATTAGCTTAGTTCACTTTTTTGTTTACTCCCTTATATAGCATTTTAGTGACTGTCCTTAATACTCCACTATACTTCTACAACTTATATAATACTTATATAAGACATACACATATATAGACATATATAGACATATATAATTTATATATCACATTCTACTGGTGGCAACATATTTCCATGTAGAGTAAAACAGAGGACCCATAACTCCTTTTATGTCCTTTTGCTAGCTCTAATTTATAATATAATTGTCTTAAATATTTCCTTTATGTTTACTGAGAACAACTGTAGCATTATTATTTTTGCTTCAACAATTAAACATAATTTATAAAAATCACAAGGCAAAGGAAAGTGTATTAGTCATCTGGGGCTGCTGTAACAAAATGCCTGGGTGTCTTAAACAACAGAAATTTATTTTCTTATCATTATGGAGGCTGGAAGTCAAAGAGCAAGTTGTTGACAGGTTTGGTCTCTTCTGATGCCTCTCTCCTTGGCTTATAAATGGCTGCCTTCTGGCTGTTTCTTCACATAATCTTTCCATTGTGTGAGCACCAATATATATTGGAATCTCCTCTTTTTATAAGGATGCCAGTCATATTGAAAAAGGGCCCACAAATGACATCATTTTATCTTAATTATTTCTTTAAAGGCCCAATATCCAAATATAGTCACATTCTGAGGTATTAGGGGTTAGAGCTTCAATATGTGAATTTTGGGGAGCTGTAGTTCAGCACATAAAGTCTATTGTATGCATTACTATTCTTCCTTCCTTCCTTCCTTCCTAATATTCCAAGATTCCTTTGCTGTCAGAAATCCCTTTAGCAGTTTTTTAAGGTAAATAGGTCTGTGAGCCACAAATTCTCTGAGTTTCTTTCCTTAGAAAATGTCCTGATTTCTGCATCATATCTATATGATATTTTAACTGGATGCAGAATTCTGATTTGGTTGTTATTTTCTTTCAGCTGTTGAAAAAAATCTCGTACCACTTCCTTCTGGCCACCATGGTCTCTGATGGAAAATTTTATAGAACATGCATCATATTTCTACGACTGCTTTCAAGATTCTTTTTCTTTTTTGTTAGTTTTCAAGACTATGATGTGACTTGACACAAACTTTTATTATGTTTTGGGATCACTTAGCATTCTGAATCTGTAGCATCCTGAATCAAATTTTGTCACACCTGGGGAAATGTAAGCCATTTTTCTCTAAATACTTTCCAGTCCCATCTTTTTTTCACTTTCCTGTAACTTCAGTGCCAAGGAGGTTAGATTTTTTATTATAGTCCCACAAATCCCTGAGGTGCTATATTTTTTTCAGTTTAGTATTTACATTGGATACTTTCTAAAGTTCCATTTTTCAAGTTCACTGATTGCTTTCTCTGTCTTCTCTCCATTCTGTTATTGACCCCCATGCCTTCAGTGTTTTTAATTTTCTTTGTATTTTTCAGTTTAAAATTTTCCATTTTGTTCTACTTTATGTCTTGTATTATTTTTCTGAGAATTTCTTTTTCTTTGATGAAACTTTCCACATTTTCACTTGTTTCAAATGTTTGTAATTGCTCACTGAAGCACTTTTATGATAGTAGCTTTATGAGTTATTTTAAGAAATTCTGATTTTATTTATTTATTTATTTAGTTGTACATAGTATTGAACCCAGAGGTGGTGAGCCACATCCCCAAACCTTTTTTCTGTCTTAAGACAGGGTCTTTTTAAGTTGTTTATGGCCTTGATAAGTTGCTGAGGCTGCCTTTGAACTCATGATCCTCCTGCCTCAGCCTTCTGAGTTTCTGGGATTATAGGAGTGTATCACTACACCTGGCTAATTCTTACCATTTTATTTTAATTCTTGTCATCCTGTCATTGATATCTGTGGATTATCTTTTGGCTTCTGAGATCATCCTAGTTCTTGGTATGATGAGTTATTTTTCTATTGAATCCTGAACACTTAGGTATTTTTTTTTTTTAATGAGACTCTGTAACTTTTAAATATCTTGTTTTAGCAGGCTTCCTCTGACACCGCTCTGGCATAGAACAGGAACGTGCTGCTTTATTGCTGCTTCATTGCTGCCTAACACTTAAATTCAAATTTTCCCATAGGTCTACATTGCTTCTCAGGGGGAGTATCATCGAGAGTCTCCTCTTCACACATTTTTTCTTCTGACATCACCCTAGCAAGTAATGGATGGAGTTACTCAAAATCCTAGCTTCCCATGGAGTTTCTATGTGATATCATGGAAGGGAATATCATTACATCCAAGTGAGGATGAAAATCTCAGCTCATCGCTCAGCATTCTTTAACACCACCATGGCAGGAAATGGTATGGGGTTGGTGTACCTTGTTGTAGCCCTGGTGAAGGTGGAAGTCTAGCTTCCCCACTTGATCTCTGCTGACAATAGTGGGAGAGGGACCAGAGATTTTTTCTGTGGTGTTTGGTTGGGATTTTTTTTTTGTCTTGCTACTTTTCCCCTTTCCTTGTCCTTTGTCTAGAGAAATCAGGCTTTCCTGGAATATATATATATATATATATATATATATATGCACTTTTAGGTGTTTCTATGTTTCTGGCATATTGAGTACTCAATCTTCAATATATGAGGTACAAAGTTAACTCAGGGGACTTAGCTTTGTGTCATTCCTTGGGGCCCAGGGTCCTTAGCAAGTCTCCTTCTTCCCAACACCTTTCAGTTGTCTTATTTTGTTTTTTTTTTTTTAAGTATAATCACCAGGGTTTTGAGCTGTATTTATGAATAGAATAGGAAAAAAATATGTCTACTCTAACTTCCTGGAAGAAATCCCATAATCCTAAGTAATAATTTATATCTTCAATTTATTTGACTTCCCTGCAACATTTGATTCTGTTGCTTATAGCTTCCTTCTTGAAATTCATACTGTTACCTCGCTCTCTGCATTTCTTCCTTATTTCCTTGCTGTTGATTCTTAGTCAACATTTGGGGCTCCTTATTCCTTTGATAGATTTTGAAGTCCTCTGGCTTCTCCATCAGATTTACAAATTTTCACTCTATATCCTATAATGATTAACTCTCAGATCTAAATATTAAACTCAGATATTTCTGTCAAGCTCTCCATGCACATATCCAAATGCCACAGGATATAAATACTTGTATCTCTAACATGTATTGCACACTTAACAAGTCAAAAACTAGTCCTATAATTTTTCTACTGAAATCTGATTTTTTTTATATGTAACCTTGGGAAATTGGGAAGATATAATGGTGAAGCATGTGAATTCTGGAGCCTAGATTAAAATGCAACTTCAGTTCATTACTAACTGACTACATAATTATGGGAAAGTTATTTAATATTTCAGTGCACCATCTCCTCTTCTACAAAACAAGATAGTAGCTGGGTATGTGGCACATGCCTATAATCCCAGCAGCTCGGGAGACTGAGGCAGGAGGATCAAGTTCAAAGCCAGTCTCAGCAACTCAGCGAGGCTTTAAGCAACTCAGTGAAACCCTGTATCTAAATAAAATACAAAAAAGGGCTGGAGACGTGGCTCAGTGGTTAAGCATCCCTGGATTCACTCCCCAGTACCAAAAAAAAAAAAAGTGGGGCTGGGGATGTGGCTCACACGGTAGCGCGCTTGCCTGGCATGCACGGGCACTCAGTTCGGATCCTCAGCACCACATAAAAAATTTTAAAAATAAATAAATAAATAAATAAATAAAGATGTTGTGTCCACCAAAAACTAAAAAATAAATATTTAAAAATTAGTTTAAAAAAAGTAACTACCTCACAAGCTGAAGAGTGGATAACTATGGCATAAAATTCTTCAAAGGCTACTCTGCTTTTTCAGGGTCTGATCTAAGCTTATTACCATGGCAAACAAGCTTTAGTCTCATGTGTTGACATCCTCCTTGTCCCCTCTTCCCCTATCATTGCCAATATACAATCTTTGCTCTGTTCTTCCAAACTTACAATTTTCAAAATGTATCATGTTCTTTCTAACCCTACCTCTTGAAAGGCTTTATCCTTCACTTTTAAAGTAATTCTTCTAATCTTTTAAGAAGCTGCTCAAACACTCAAGCTAAGCTGCTGAAGACTAATTTAACACTTATGTTACCCTTACCATGCCCCAGAAAGTGTTCTAAAATCTCCACTTGCATTATTTCATTTCATCCTTGCAATTTCATGGTGGGTGCTATTATTATCACCATTTTAATGACAGAGAATGAGGCATGAGGAATCGAGCAACTATTAAAAGGCTAAGTGAATCTATCTTTCTAGGCTTATCCCCCAAAATCCGAGTTTAGATTGAGTACCTCTTTTATGTGCTTCCACATCACTCTGCATAGTTCTAACTTAGCATCTGTGTATCAGTCTTGTTGTTTACTATTCTCCCCACAATACATGGAGGTCAGGGGCTGTCTTTGTATCTCAGCACCTATCACAAGAGTTGACTGTGTAAATGAATGGGATGGTGAGTTAAATAAAACACAATAAAGTATAAAGGAATAAATGGAATGGATTATCTGTGGATCTTAAGAACTAGGGTGGAGAGTTGTGTCTTCACACCAGTTCATGTGAGAACCATGTAGTTTGTGGTTTCACACAGACTCCCTTTCCTGCTATCAGTGGAATATAGTTGTCAAAATTCTAAAAGGACAGCAACCCTAACTAACTTGACCCTTCACAGCTACAGTCATTAAAGCTCAGCTCTGCCCTCATCAAAAAGCTTATTCTGGCAAGACATTTAGCACATTTCAAGTCTGACATGACATCAAACGGAAGTTACACACAAATATCAAAATGAAAAATGACCAAGGGCCATTGTAAGAAGTCACTGATTGCAAGATTCATTCTGTCTTCAAAGAGAGATATGCATCTAAAATTTGATAAAAAAAAAATAATAATATCTGTATCTTTAGCCCCACCTAAAATAGGAGCCTAAAATAATCTCACTAGCAATGCATTGTCAGTGCTAGGGCTAACACAAAGCTTTTATATAACCTCTAAGTCACAACGTTTCCATAATACCTCTTCTCCTTTCCCATTTCCTCTAACTTCTCTGTTTAATCTAGGTTGTACAATAGGGGGTCTATCTGTCGGACTCTACATCCTTCTTAACATTGGACTGCTCTGGTACTAGGGCCCTACTCCAATTCCTAGTCTATATGGATGAGGCTGGAGCCATCTCTTTGACCTTTCTATTCCCCAACTGGAGTCTAGAGTAAATAAGTTAATTGTCCAAAGGCTCCTGACCTATTGGAGGGATACGGGGAATTGAACCCAGGGCTTCGGGCCTGCTAGGACAGTACTATATCACTGAACTACATCCCTAGCAGAGAAGCACCCAATTTCAAAGATCCCTCTACCTATTGGGCTTTTGAGTCTCCATTTTTTTTCAGAAGCCTTGAGCTTGTCCCATTCTTTGGATATCATGCATTAGACCTTTTAGTGGCCCCTCAAAGACTGGTCTCTGCATACTAGCTAGTGTCTCCAGTACTTCTCTGCTCTATTATGAAAAGCAGCTTCACAGCTGCGACAAAGAGCAGCTCCAAAAAAACACTTCATCATGGCTTGAAGCCTGCTGCAGTGTTTAAAGCACATTCACCGCTTGATTATCAGCCTGTGGATCATTTATTTTGTGAATTATCTGTGGTCATTTAGAGCCCTGGTTTGCCCCTCCCCCAACTGCAGAGGCTGCATCCAGACACCTCCACTCTCAGCCATCAGGCTCCCCCCTCCCTTTGCCAGCAATTCATGTGTGCTCAGGAAATGCAAACTCATTCTAATATTGGGCCAAGAAAAACAGAATTAGGAACTGAGGTGGCTGTAAAACAAATTCATAAATATACCTCTAACTCAAAAGGAGATCATTCTAACATTATCAGTACCACTGATAACTTCAAATAGTGTAAATAATGAAGAGTGGACTCAATTCTCTGAAGGCACTTTAAGGCACATAAAACGTGTAACTTGATGAAATCTAGGCAATAGAAATAGACTATATATATGTATGTACATATATTCGTGTGTACATATATACACATTTATATATATATATGTGTGTGTGTGTGTATCCATATATATATATATATATATATATATATATATACATATATATGTATGTATATATTCTGGACAGAGGTAGACCCTATTTGATACCTGTATGAGTTTAGACTAGAAATGAGATAATTAGGCAAAATACTAGAGAACAGGAATGAAATGGCCTGAAAGATCATTGCCACTGAAAAATAAAAGAATTGTGTATGCTTAAGAGATGGTGGGTGGAGATGAACTAATGAACACGGCAGAGGGAAGGAGGACAAAGGTGGGAGAGGGTCTTGTAGACACCTAGGAACATTTAATGCTAACAGCGGTGAAGATGGAAAAGAAAACCAACATTGTTGCTTGCTGTCTGCTGTAGGAATAGGGAAGTGAAAGGGACTCCAGGGTAGAATGCAGTCTGTGGTGACTGTAGCCAGTGAAGGACACTTCAGGGATGTCTTTAGGGATGAGCTGTAGATATGAATTCTTCATTAGTTCTTCAACTGGTTTGACATAGAAAGGACAAGCAAGTGGTGGTAGGGGGAATGGTAAAAAGAAGTAATGAGGAAAAAGAAAACCAGAAATTGAAGGCCGAAAGAGGCTAGGCCAGGAAAAAGAGAAGCATGTGGTGAAAATTGAAGCTAAAAAGTACTTGAGGTCCAGCTATTTTAAGAGGTGCCTGATGTGAAGAGCCAAATGAGACACAGCTTTAGTCATCATTATGCCTTCAATGCCTAGTTCAATGCCTGGTACATTGTGAGTGTTCAAGAAAGGTATTTGTGTGAGTCAGGATGTGCGTGCGTGTGCGCTCACTCATGTGCATACCTCTTTAGAAAGTTGGAGGAGGGCTAAAATATAAAATTTTCCACAGAGAAACCCAAAAGCTAGTCAGATTTATTCCTGCCTCTGTCTTTGCTAAGGCTTTGCCCTCTAAATTACATTAATCCCAATAATGGCCCCCTTTTGGGGACCCCAACTGCCCTGCTTATGGCATCCATCTTGCTTTAAGAGTTGGGTTATATGGTTTGCTGCCTTTTCTGTGTACTCAGTGAGAGTAGAGAGCAGTTTTTCATAGCACTGTCTGGCACAGAGTTAGACACATAGGTGTGTAAAAAATATAGAGTGAGTATATTAAATAAGTGGAAAATCCCAGTATGCTTTTCTTAAATGCTATGTTCTTTTTGTACTTTACAAAATAAGTTATTGACAAGTTTTCTTTTAATTTGGAGAACACTATACAGTATCTTCAAAAAACTAAAAATAGGGGCTGGGGATGTGGCTCAAGCGGTAGCACACTCGCCTGGCATGCGTGCGGCCAGGGTTCGATCCTCAGCACCACATACAAACAAAGATGTGGTGTCCACTGAAAACCAAAAAATAAATATTAAAAAATTCTCTCTCTTTAAAAAAAAATAAAAAACTAAAAATAGATATATCATATGATCTAATATTCTGTAGATAAACAGTGGCTCCATTTTATTCTGCAAGGAACTGCTATAAGGTAAAAAGGAAGAGCAGCAACTGCCCAGTAATGATGGTTGGAAGTTGCTTATTGCTTTGGAGAACAGGCAGGCAGGGATGCTTCCCTCTCCCTCCACTTCCTCCTCCTAGAGAGCATTCTGACCCCAAAGGTCATATCAAGAATCAGAGTATTCTGTTCCTAATCAGCCTACCTTACTCAAAAAAAAAAAAAAACCGTTTTTACTGAATACAAAGTGTGATACCACATTTGAAGACAAAAACCAATTTGAAGGCATTCTTGTCTTTATTTTTGTTTTTCAAGAAAATAAATGTATAGCTTCACATTCTATTAAAGGATGTAAATGCCATTTGCGAGGATAGATTCCATCTCACACACTATAAAAGGGCCCTTAGATGTGCTTTAACAAAAATGGGACTAGGAGATGATAATGACAGCTAACAATTGCATAGCATAATTCAGTTGCAAAGATTCCTCATATCCACTGTCACATTTAATCTTTAGGACAGCCCTGTGAGATAGAATTTACTCTACTATTTTACAGATTAAAAAATGAAGTTTGGAGAATTGAAGTGACCTGCTGATAAATAGTAGATGCAAGGCGTGAACTTGTATATATTGCAAATACCAACTCTGCCTAGAATCTCTTGTTGCCAGGTCATACTGGCAAGAACAGTTTTGCTATACCTTCCTGATAACTGTGATTTAAAGCTTCTTCCTTTGGGAATTGTTCTGTTTG
This sequence comes from Urocitellus parryii, assembly GCF_045843805.1. Taxonomy (NCBI): domain Eukaryota; kingdom Metazoa; phylum Chordata; class Mammalia; order Rodentia; family Sciuridae; genus Urocitellus; species Urocitellus parryii. Next base: position 91,518,440 of record NC_135547.1, on the reverse strand, counting down.
TCCATGAGAACTCTGAGCAATAGCCTGGCTTATCCTCCTTTCCCCAAAGCTGCCATTTGGAGGGGTCCAGCTAAGTGGCTTATGTCAGGTCTGGCTAAATGAACCAAACAAGTCATTTAGCCCCTATAAGACTTATTTCATCTCCATGAACCATCATGAGGATAATTTATAAAGATGAGTGTCAATGTTATCTATTTGTTCATTATTAAGGTATAATTGACAAATCCAGAAGAATGCCGACACATAGTAGGAGCTCAGTAACTGTCACCTCTTGGAAAGCTTCCTTTCTCACTAAAACCTGTTTCTCATTCCACCCTTGTAAAGATAGTAGATGGTTTCTTTCATGCCCAGTTTATCAACTTCCCTCTTGTCTCCAGATCTGATTCAAGTTGCATGGCTTATTTGATTCAACCACTCACCACAATTGCTTTACCCATTCTTTTTTAAAAAAATATATTCTTAGTTGTTGATGGACCTTTATTTTATTTATTTATATGTGGTGCTGAGAATCAAACCCAGTGCATCACACATGCCAGGCAAGTGTGTTACCACTGAGCCACAACCCTAGCCCCCTACCCATTCTAATTTTTTAAAAATATTTTTAGTTGTAGATGGACACAATACCTCTATTTATTCATTTTTATCTGATGCTGAGGACCGAACCCAGTGCCTCACACATGGTAGGCAAGTGCTCTATTGCTGAGCCACAATCCCAGCCTACCCATTCAAATTTCATGAGTCTTTTGCCAAACATATTTGCTGGTTATTTCTCTGTTCCTAAAGGAACACAATGGAAGAAAAACATATTTTCATTTCTTTATTTTATCCATATTTATTGAACTATTTAAAAGGCACACACTCAGTAGGTATTTCATTTTTTGAAAAAAGTAAGATTTAAGACATTATCTCTAGACACTCATGAAGAATGTCAGATGTATAAGTCAATTATTATAATATGATGAAATAAATATTCTAATGATTTGCTCCTTCAATATACCCCCTTGGCAGCAGCATTCCCCCCCCACCCTCAGGAGACAACATGAACCTTCCATAACCTAGCATTGTGTTTGCCACTGTCCTTTAGGTACCTGAAATTATTAATTTCCCCTGAGTATAAGCATGCTTTCCTTCTCTCCCCTATTCCCAGACCTCACCCAGTCTACTTATCTGTACCTTTTAATACCATTGACCAGCTTCCTCCTCCTTGTTGATAGAGTTTCCTCCTTATCTTCTGCATCCTTTGGTTGTGCTCCTACAACTTTGATTGTTTCTCTTGACTCATCTCTTGACTTCTCAGTCACATCCTAAATTTAGGCATTCCTAAGATTCTGTCTTTAGCCAACTTTTTCCTCTATATGCCATGCATAGATTCTTTCACCCATTCGCATTCCTTTGCCTGTCACCCATTGACTGATAATACCCAAATCAATGATAGTCTTGACCTGGAAGTGATTTTTACCCCCTAGAGGACATCCACCAATATCTGGAGACATTTTTGGTTCTCACAACTGGGAAAGGTTCTGTTACTGGTATATAGTGGGTAGAGTTCAGGGATGCTGCTAAATATCTTATTACAATGTGCAGGACAGGTCCCCACAACAAAGAGTTATCTGGTCCCAAAATGTCAATTGCACTAAAGTTGAGAAACCCTGATTTAAAACAACCATAAATCGCAAACATTTAGGAACAGATATTTTATTCCCAAGTAACAACACTGTCAGACTGTGTGATCTAACTTTTTTTTAAAAAAAAGTACATGTGTGCTCACATGTATGCATACACACACACACCATCAAAACCCATATTTGAAGGATTGTCTGAAGAAAATCATTTGGATTTCACATAGTCAGCTCAACGTCAACATTAGGAAAATAAAATTTATTATCTTCTTCCATCTCAGTTCTATCATCTGTGGTCTCCATTCTAAGAATTGGGAATAATTTCTTACCCTCTCTTCCCAGTTTTCATACCAACAATCAGTCCTAAGATCCCTTATTTCTACCTTATGATATATCTGAAACCTACCTGTTTCTCTTTGTGCTACTCTAACCCTAGCCCAGTCACTATTATCCTCTTATTGAGATGACAGAAAGAGCCCCTAACAGGATTCACTGTCACTCATCTCAGTTCCTCTGATCCATTCTTTATACTACATCCAAAGAAAGTATACTAAAATGTAAATCTGATCATGCTACTTTCACCATTTATGGCTCCCAGTTCTTGAAGCAATCTCAGCACTGCTGTTCTACTTTTACAGACTTCCTACATATACTTTTTATTCCAGCTACATCAGGTTCTTCAACAATGCTTAACAAAATTCTGTACAACTTCTTGATGTGCTAGGGAAGGAATCCAGGGCCTCATGCATGGGAGCTACATCCTTAGCCTGTACAACTTAAAACATATGATCAGAAGTCATGCTGCTTTACTCCAGTATAAATGTGGACAAGAAACCTGAACAGGAGCTTTGCAAAAATAGGCTATCCAAATGGCCAATTGAACACACAAAATGACATTAAACCATATAAATCATTGGCAAATGCATATTGAAACTACAATGAGTTACCATTATATAGATACTGGAATATCTATAATTAAAGAGGCTGACAATACAAAGTGCTGGCATGGGTGTAAAGCAGCAAGAAGTTTCACATACTGCTGGAAGGAATGAAAATTGGTTCAACCACTTTGGAAAACTGATATTATTTATGAAAGTTGAACATATGTTGTAAGTCAGCATTTTCACTCCAAGGTATATACTCAAGAGCAATGGGTGAACATGCACATCACAATACATGAACAGAAATCGACACAGTGCCATCATTCACAATAGTCATGGACTAGAAATAATTCAAATGCCTAACAACATTGGAATGAGTAAATAAATTATAGTATATACCCACAATGGCACACTCTACAGCTATATGCAACAACATTGATAACTTTCACAAGCATAACATTGAGTGAAATAAGCCAAAAGGTACAACACACAAATTTATACCAATTGTAAAATAGTAATAACTGAAGTATTCAATGAATATATTATGTATAATTATGTATGCTTCTATGTATAATTCAGAAATCATATTTAGGTAGTAACTTAAAAACATAAATAGAGAAATAATTATCATGAAAGATAACCTATTGATTATATTAGTGTGAAAGGAGGGGCTGTGACTAGTAAAAGAAATGCAGAAGACTTCCAATATACTGTCAATATTCTAGTATCAGACATGGGTAGGGGTTAGCCAGTTCTTTATTTTAAAATAATTTTGAAGCCGTAAATTTGTGTCTCATATATTTTTCTATATCTGCATTTTATTTCACAAAAATATTTTTTAAAGTTAGGTTGTTTTCAACTGATGAAGTGAGTTGAGTACTTGTTGAGATAGTAAGAAGCATTTAAATGTAATAAGGGATCATAAGGCAGTGCTTTTGCACTCTGTTAAAGTAATTGATTGTCTTTATCATTTCTGAAACTTGTCAGAAAGCAATAAGCCCTTCATTATCATCTAAAAGCCCATAAAAGTGGCTGCCAAAAGAAGATAGTCAACTCTGGCAGATTTACAAGAATTTGTTTGGGGGTGAAAACCTCTGAAAAAAAAATGTTTGTGTTGCTGTCCTTTATTGACACAATCTAAAGCCCAATGACTAATTAGACACAATGCTGCTAAAGAATAAATAAATGTCCAATGATGGTCCTCTCACCTCTCTTCCCAAACCTACCCAGGACTGGTTGGGAATATAAAAATGATGGTAGGACCCTCTTCCCACCCCCTCTGTTTCCTGACATGAGCGAGAAATTTTCCTTCCACCATGATATTCTACCTCACCATGGACTGAGATTTTAAAACTATGAGCCTCATATCAACTTTTCCTCTTCCAAGTGCTCCTTGCCGGATATTTTTGTCACACAACAGTGATGAAAAACTGACTAACATAGAAATTGGTACCAAGAGGTAGGGTTTTTGCTGTGAGTAATGTGACCAATTGTTTCAGAAGCGTTTGGAACTGGTTTGTGGAAAGAATTTGGAAAAAATGGGAAATGCAGGCTGGAGAAGCCTTAGAATGTTGCAAGCGGAGATTAATGGGCAATTTTGGTGGGATCTCAGAAGACCAGAATGCTGATAGGAATAAGAACATTAAAGATTGTGTTCATGAGGTTTCAGATGAAAATGACAACTCTATTGGGAACTGGACTACAGATCACACATGCTACATTCTAGCTGAGAAATTGTCTACATTTTGCCTGTGTCCTGACACTTTGTGTGAAGTTGAATTTAAAGGTTATGAACGGTAATCTGGCAAAGAAAATTTGAAGACAGCACAGGATTCAGGAGGTGGCATGAGTATTGCTAGAAGCATTTAGCTAGGTTTCCTGGGATCATTTGGAGAAGAAATAAGTGAAGAAAGATTTTGAAAAATGCAGTTTGGCCAGAAAGCATATATAAAACTGTGGTCAAGGAAGATGCAGCTGCTGAAAGGATTACCAGCAACTAAAAAGAAGTTAAGTACTTTGAACAGAGACAATAGGAAAGATGCCTTGAGGTCACCTCTCGAATCAGCAAGACCACATCCATTGTAGATTAAAGTGTGTAGAAATGAAAATTCCTTTAAAAAGAGACACTGGGGCACTCTGCTCACACAGGATTGCTTAGAAAGTTGTTTTCCCCAGGATTTGTTTTACTATGCTCAGTCACCCAGGCACTCAGATCAGAGGCCAGTGCAGCTATGGTTCCAAAAGGCCCAGCTACTACTTCAGCTGATTTTAGACCTTACTGTTGTCCACATGTGCTGGCTCTGCAGGAATGCAGATTGCTGAAGTTAGTCAGAGGCTTCCACTGAGATTTCAAAGGAAAGCCTGAGAGGCCATGCAAAGTGTAGCAAAGTTGCAGTCCCAGCAGGCTGACTCTCTTAGAGTGATGCATAAGCTGGAATGGAAACCCCTGGAATTATAAGATGCCAGAAAAATGGAATGTCAGCCAAGGAAGGCTGCTGGTGTGGACAGAGATAACTTAAAAGAGAGGCCACATGTGCTGCAGTCAGCAAGGCCATAAGGATGGAGCTGCCCAAGCCTTTTAGAGATCACATCTTTCTTCCTCGTGCCCTAGATGCTGGACAAGAAGGTTCCAGATGTACTTACCCAGCTGGGTTTCCATCTTGTTTTGGTCCAAGTCCTTCTTTCTATACCCTGATTCCTTCCTTTTGGAATGGGAATGTTTACTCTGTGCCTCTATATATTGCATATATAAATATGCAATATATAGGAAATGTCTAACTTGTTTTTGAGTTTTACAGGGGTTCACAACTAAGAATTTGCCTTGAGTCTCAGAGGAGACTTCAGACTTTGACTTTTGGAAAATGCTGGAATTGTTAAGATTGTGGGGACTCTTGAAGATGGACTAAATGCATTTTACATTGTGAGATTGATATGAGTTTGGGGGGACCAGTGGCAGGATGTTATAATTTTGGAAATAAAAGGTTCCCCAAAAGCTCATGTGTGAGGTAATGCAAGAGGCGAGATGAGTAGATTATGAGATTTAATCTAATCAGTGGATTGATTCATTTAATGGATTAATAATTTCAATGGATTACTGAGCAGTAATTGTAGTCAGGTGAGATATGGCTGGAGGAAGTAGATCACTGGGGGGGGCATGTTTCATTTATTTTTAGTCTGTCTCTCTCTTCCTCTCTCTGTGCACACCCTTAAGCCTTGCCAAATGCCACTTCCTCTGCCTAGAATGCCGTCCCTTATTCCCAGTCCATTTCTTACCCAGCCAATCTGCACTCTTCCGTCTGAACCTAGATGATGCCATCTCCAAGAAACCTGTGTCTTCACTTGATGCCCTTCCTCTATATTCCCACAGCATCCTGTACTCACTTTCACAAGACCCTGATCAAACCAGACTGTAATAATTTGTTTGGGTTCTTGTTTACCATGGCAGACCCAGCATAGGTTCTGGCACATAATAGGTGCTCAGTGAAAGATGCTAAATGAATAAATGAAAGAAAATCCACTTATATGAAGTCTTCCCCACCTTTAGCAGTAAGAACAAATTGTTCTTTCCATGTTTCATGGCACCTTTTTTTTTTTTTTTTAACAGACCTCTATTCTAGGCTACCTTACATGATAACTAGTTGTGTACTAGGTATCTTCCCTCACAATGTTACATGCTTCCAGGGAGCAAGGAATTAATCTTATTTATTTTTATATTTTACCTGGAAATTACCTTCTTCTTTATTTGAACAAAGTGGACCTCAACAAATGTTTGTTGAATTGAATTGAATTTCTCTGCCCTCTCACCTCTCTGTCCCACGGTTAATGATTAGTAATGATTGGTTCATGATCTATAAACAAAAACTTAACTGCACTAACTTTTAAATTGCTATGTAAAAGAACATGTTTGTGACCATTTAGAGAAAGCAGAAAAGGGAAGAATATGTAATATGAATAACTATCTCCTAGTTCACCTGATTTGTATGTCTAGGATTTTATATTTTTTTCCTACAAGCATACACACCTCTCTTTGATTACTTTATACAATTTTCGTATTTTTTGCTTGTAGGATTATATATGCATTAAGTGGGCCAGAATTAATTTTAGAAAACTAAATGAGAAGACACTAAGGCACCTTATGCAAACACACACACACACACACACACACACACACACACACACACATCCCTACATGGGAAAAAATGTTGTAAATTAGAAAGACTTCTTTGGTCTCCGCTGTAACCTGAAAGAATCCCAGTTAACTGAGATGTGAGGTAGCATAATGAATATAGCCTGACACTTTTGCAAGCCACTAATTTAAGCTCAAGTTGTGCATATTCAATGTTTGCAATTTGTTGCTTATATTGCATACTTGTCTGGTCACGACTTTAAAAATTAAATGGAACATTGCAATCTCTACTCCACTGGTTTCCCAGCTTTCATTCTTCCCCATGCACAGCCCATTTCCTACACAGCCTGTTAGAGTGTTCTTACAAAATATAAATCATATCATGTGTGTCCACTGCTCCTAATTCTTCAAAAACTTTGCATCACATGAGAATAAAATCTAAACTTCCTATCTTGGCATAACAAATCCTGGGTGACTCAACCCCTATCTACCTCTTTTTACTATTTACCTTGTTCTGGTGGTTTCCTTTCAGCCATGCTATACCAGCTTAGAGACCTTGCAAATACTATTGCCTTGCTTAGATTGCTCTTCTCTTATATTCTGCCATGGCCAATTCCTTCTCTTCTTTCCAATCTCAAGTTAAATGCCATTCTATGACCACATATTTAAAGTAGCCCCACATCCCAACATGAGTCACTTTCTAAATATTTACCTTCACAGCAATGATCATCATCTAATATCAGTATACACTTGTTTGTTGTTTGTCTTACTCTTCAAAAAAACCAAGTTGTAGTAAAGAAAAGGCCTTTAATGCAGCTGTGTTGACAGCAACTAGAATAGTGCTTCATTCATGAAATAAGTCATTGTGAAAAGCAGTTGAGATCTTTTGCCATACTGAGTTTGTTTTCTAACTTGCCCAGAGCTAAGCCATTCAACCCAATTTGTTTAATTTAATTCAATAAGCATTTATTTGTTTGCTTTATATTCTGATCTTCAGAATCTAGGACCAATGCCTGGCATACAGTAGATGCTCAACTAACAAAAGTTAAATGCCTATTGCGTGCAATATTGATATACAAACAGCTGCTGGGAAAGGGGGTCATGGTAATAAGAAAAGCAGTCCACAGGCCATTTGTTGACTACCAATAGGCCAGAGGCAAAGAACAGGTCTGGTCTTCATAACAACCATTCAAGAGAAAGCATAGGAAGGAATCTATCTTACACCTCTTCCCCAAGCCACTTAGGAGTTATAAGGAAGATGAGAAAAGGAAGAGGCTTTTTTTTTTTTTTTTGAGGAGGCCCACATCACGTCTCCTTTTCATTAACAGGGTGTGGATCTCCAAACTGCTTTGTGGAAGAGGCCTCTCCATCAATCTCATTGTCACCTGAGCGCACTGATTGAGGAGTGCATCACAGTGCCAATTTCTCAGTAAGGTGGTCCCTTGGGGCCTACCTGAATCATTGTGTGGGAGGAGTTTCCATGGAGAGTGCTGCTTCCCTTAACTCCATTAGGGCTTGGGTAAAAGGTGGAGATGGCGAGGAGGAAGGGGCTTAGCATGAATTAATGCTGCAGCTTGTAAAGCAAGATTCAGGCTCCATGATGCCTCTGGGGCTCTTTCTACAGCAGTGCCTCTCTCCTGCTCTCCTAGTCACACTGCTGGTGATATCTTTAAGAAAAAGCCTCACCAGTGCTGTAGATTCTACTGAAGGGTTCTTTTTAAAGGCACTAGTTCTGGAGTACCTATAAAGAATGGGCCCAAGATATATTATTTATATAACTCCATAGTAGTATAATATTAACCCCATCTTACAAGTGATGAAACTGAGACAGGTTTAGTAGAAGTTTAACAGCTTAGACTCTGGATCCAGATTATCTGAGTAGAGCTTCGCTTCTCTGTCATCTTGGGGAACTCAATTAACATTATAGAACCTCAGCTTCCCCATCTCTAAAGCAAGGATAAATTCTAAATTAGACATTTAGATATCTAATTCTATAGGGATAACACAAACATAAATGTATACATGATAATCCCTTAAAAATTGGTAAATAGGGGGCTGGGGTTGTGGCTCAGGGGTAGAGCACTCACCTAACGTGTGAGGCACTGGGTTCGATCCTCAGCACCACATTAAAAAAATAAATAAAATAAAGGCATTGTGTCTAACTACAACTAAAAAAAATTTAAATGATAAATAGCACATTATCTGGTCAATAGAACATTGCTCAATAAATATTAGCTATTTTCATTATCCAAGGTTACTTATGCAGTGTGAAGACCACATTCAAATCCAGGTCTATTGGCTCCACAACCCAAATTCCTTTCATTATGCCAGGGATTTTCAAACCTTAGCCTGCATCAGAAATGACCTAGAGCACTTGTTAATACACAGATTACCAGGTTTCAACCCTAGAGTCTGAGGTCTGAGTGGGGCCTGAGAACTTACATTTATAACAAATTCCCAAGTGTTGCTGCTGCTCCTGATCTAGGGACTATACTAAAGACCAATGCACTAAACCTCGAAAATCAGAGATTTGCTTTCCAAAAGCATCTAAAAGCAGTTCAAAAGATTTTAGATGATAATAAAATGTGAATGCTCCCAGAGCAACTGCATTTTAAATAGGGGATTAGGGAAGGTGAGGTACTACAACTCTGCCTACAGAAAGGTGCAAAGCAGGACTGCTTTTTAGAGCAAGGGACTTGTCCTTTTAATAGTAAAAAGCTGTAGGCTGGCTCTTTATCCTGAGACTGTGCAGCTACTTTATGCAACACGAAAAAGCCCTAGGGGAGAATCTCCTCTTGACTGCTCACTAGAGCCACAATGGCAAGCAGCCAGACCTGAAAAGTGCTTTGGGTTTTTCTAGCCACATCCAACCCATATTCTTGGTGCTGGGTCAGGCCCAAGTTCACACCTTGGGGATTTGGGAGTTAGTGGGAGATGGTGGAGCCTGGAGGTTTGATTTTACAACCTACTTGGCTCACGTGGACTTCTTTGAGTGAACAACAATAAAATACTGTCTTACCAACAATTTATTTAAAAAATAATGGAACATAGTAACATGGGCTTTCTCAGTTCTCCCAAAAACCAAAGTTCATGCTTAGGAATTCTGCACCCTGGGACATCTACACTCACCTTGCTAAACTCTTATCTCTAGTTCAGCTCCCAACAGGAGTAGAGTACCAGTAGAGTTCCTACAAAGTCCCATCCCTACTGCTTCTTAAAGATCTATGTCCTAACTGGGTGTGGTGGTGCATGCCTGCAATCACAGTGGTTCAGGAGGCTGAAGCAGGAAGATTTCGAGTTCAAAGCCAGCCTCAGCAAAAGTGAGGTGCTAATCAACTCAGTGAGACCTTGTCTCTAAATAAAATACAAAATAGGGATGGGGATGGGGCGCAGTGGTCCAGTGCCCCTGAGTTCAATCCCTGGTAACAAAAAAGAAAAAAAAAGATCCATGCCCTATACTTATTGGCCATCACAGGCCACCATTTCCACCATAGACTCTCAATTATCTAGTTCCCTCCACACCATCATGAGAATTCAAAAACCATATTTCAACCTCCAGGTAGGAAATCTTTCCCCAAATTTCTCTTGTGAACTGTAGTTCAAAATGCAATTATTTGGCCTAGGCTCCTCAAAATGCAAACTGCCCTGGCATGATAACATTTCAAAACACAGTAATTCTTAATACTAAGTGTCAGTGATTCTGGGAGTCCTGTGTCAATGATTTTGGGAGTCCTTGACAAGTATCAGAAAATTAATACAGGGGATAAAATCCAAGCTGCCTGAATGCTGGGCTCATGACTGGTCCATTTCTATATTCGTCCTCCTAAGAGGGCCTTGCTTTTATTCTGAACTATTTATCTTCTTATTTTGTTATTTCTTTGGGAAAATCAATTGAGTGTCCATGTGCATTACTACTAAGTCATCCAAAACACCTCTGTATGTTAACAACGTGAACAATTTGCATGACTGTCCCAGGTCTCCAATTTTGACTTTTGTAAACAACAGTTAAATTCCTTTCCAGAGGGTGAAAATCTTCATCTCTCTCTCTCCTCTCTTATTGTCTTAGATCTGGAGTTCCCTTAACTATCATCTATTGCCATTGCTTCTCAATTGTAGATATGCATTAAAATCAGTTAAGTTGCTTTACAAAACCAGAGATACCTGGTACCTACTCCACATCTAATGAGGCTCCCACAAGAGGGTCTGGGCATACAGATTCACAAAAATGTATCTTCCTGTTGTTTCTTAGTCTATCTAGTCAATGCCCTCTTAAAGATGTGGTGCCTAAGAGTAAAAGGACTTGTGCAAGATAACACAGCAAAGTTATGTCAGACCTGACTCTCCAGTCCAATCTTTTTGGAGGGGAGGTGTACTGGGGATTGAACTCAGAGGCACTCAACCACTGAGCCACATTTCCATCCCTATTTTGTATTTTATTTAGAGACAGGGTCTCACCGAGTTACTTAGTGCCTCACTTTTGCTGAGGCTGGCTTTGAACTTGTGATCCTCCTGCCTCAGCCTCCAGAGCCTCTGAGATTACAGGTGTGAGCCACTGTGTCCAGCCCTAATCCACTTTTGATATAGACAGTTCGTTGCCTTTACTCACAACCTTGCCCACAATTGCTCTTTTAATCAGTGGCATACAAACTTAAAAGTACCCAATAGAATCTATTCAAGAAAGGACTCACAAAGAAAAGATAAAGGAAAAACAGGCCAAGGAGATTTTAAATTACTCAAGGACTTACATGGGGATAAGAACCTGTGAAGGTCTGAAATTTCCAATACACACTAGTCTGACAGAATCTACCCAGAAATGATATGAGAGTCATATTGCAAATACTATTGAGAATTTTATGATCCCTGAGCTCAGTGGCTGTCATCTTTGTATGGCTATTAATCAGCCAGGTTTGGTCCTTCATTCCCCAGTACAATCTCTTCAATTGCCCTTAGCTCTAGGCTGTGTCATGTAATAGTGTCACCTCACACTGAATCGTACCCAATCTTCTGTCTCCTTGCAGGTCAGACAGGCTCCCAGCCATCCTTTCTGTATTAAAGCCATTTAAGGAAGGGCAGAAACGATGATCCCATGGATCTACTTACATGAGTTGGTTTTATTTTCCCATTTCTTGAGAAGAGTGCAGAGCTGGAAACCTCCAAGGCTTTATCTGCCAACACATCAATGACATCCCAATCTGGGGGGGGGGGTTAGCTGTCACAATTGTCTGAGGGGAGGTACCGGGGAATTGAAATTGATCAAATTATGTTATGTGCATGTACGAATGTGCTACAATGAAACCTGCTATTCTGTATAATTATATGCACCAATAAAGAAAACCACAGAAAAGAAATAGGATCCTGATAGAAATCAAGCTATTTTAAATTGAAGATTAAGGAAATGTAGCTTAGTGATTGGTAGCACGAATTTCTCAACTACCTTTCCCTTCTGTCAACAGTACTTCTGCATTAGTTATTTCTGTCCTTCTAAGCCTTGATAGAACAGGTCATGAAATAATTCTTAAATCATTTTAGACATATTTCTTTGGCTCCTGCATCACATTCCCACTGCATGTCACATACCTGCTCAGCTCAGTCAAGCCTCCTCTAGTCAATCTTGCCACCCACCTTATTGAAATCAATGTCATCTGAAGTGAGCTCCCCAGACTTCCCTCCTCCGTACTCTTCTACCTAACATTCTATAGCCTTCTTCGTATCATCCATCCTCTCTGCGATGACTGCTCATATCCACCCACCCAACCTTTCCTTAACCTCCACAATGCTGGATTCTATCTCCATCTCTCACTTACACTATTATTTAATCAATAAATGCATGAAATGAGCTACTACATGTAGATTACACACACAGTTCCTCACACAGAATAAGTGTTCAATAACATCATAGTCCTTCCCAAACATAAGCAAGCATTCACATATGTACAGGTGCGCGCACACACACACACACACACACACACACACACACACACACTTAATTCCATTGGCTTTTCTTCTCTCATTCTTTATCACTTTATGGCATTTGATACTATTGGCTATTTCCATTCCTGAATATTTCTCACAGCTGACTGGGGACATTGTACACTAGTGCAGACTCTTGTGATTCTTTCTCTTTTGGTAACTCTTCTCTTACTACTCCCTCCAAATATGGTCACATCCTAAGGTTCTCTTCTCTCTTCTAGAAATCTCTTTCTGCAATTGCTTCTTTTTCTACATTCTTCCTTTCACAGAGTATTACTATTCAAACTGTAGTTCACATACTGGTGCCCATTAGCAAACTGTTATTGGTCCACAATGAGATTATAAGCATGCGTAGAATGTAAATCACTCCTATCACTAAGCTCATAGATTAGTTTAGCTTGCATTTTTTACAACAAAGGTTTCTCAATGAAGGAAAGAGTGCATTGATTTACATTCTGCCACAATTATTTCCTCTTGTTATGTCCTGGTACTTTGAAAAGCATCACCTTTGTGGTCCTTTCATGATTTTGGCTTCAAGTTCACCCCTAATCAAAGAAATTTCATTCAAATCAACATCTATAGATTTAGCTTCTCCCCAGAACTGAAAGCCTACATTTCTAGCTGCCTCCTGGGCTCCAACCACAAGATCAACCTGGATATTCCATTAGCTCCTTAAATCCAACAAGCAAAAAACTAAACTCACACCTTACAATCCTTTTTGGAAATGAAAAAGTGCACATCTCCAATGAGTTTTATTTTGTATAAATTTAAATCATACATATAACACATGGATTCATTTTCTTTGTAAAAATTTCGGAAGTTATATATAAGGTCAACTTTGCATATCATCAACAGTTAAGGTCCACTCATCTTCTACTCAAAAATAACTATTGTTGACATTTAGGTTTTGGTATCATTTTAGACCTTTTGCTAGACACACACACACACACACACAAAAAAAAATATGCACTTACATGGAGCATTATTTGTTTAAATTCAATTTTCCATTTATTTTAGTTTTAACATTGATATTTTTAACTTCTTAATTTTAAAAAGTTATGGATTCACATGAAGTTGCAAAATTGTATCAAATTCACATATACTCTTTACCAGTTTTCACCAATTTTTACAACTTAGACAATGAGAATGCAATATCATAAACAGGAATTTGACATGGGTACAATGTGTGTAGATGATTCTGTTATTTTATAATCTAAATATGATTGTGTGGATTATATAGCCATGAGTACAATCAAGATTCCATCACCATATATAAAGAACTTGACAAACTTAACACACACACACACACACACACACACACACACACACACACACAGTAACCCAATCAATAAATGGACAAAGAAACTTAACAGACACTTCACAGAAAAAATATGAATGGTCAACAAATATATTTTTAAAAAGTTCAATATCACTAGCAATAAGATAAATGCAAATTAAAACTACACTGAAATTTCATCTCACTGTAGTCAGAATGGCAATTATTAAGAATACACGTAACAATTAATGCTGGCAAGGATGTGGGGAAAAAGGTACACTCCTTCATTGCTGATGGGACTGCAAATTAGTGCATCCACTCTGGAAAGCAGTATGGTGATTCCTCAGAAAACTTGGACTAGAATCACCATTTGACTCAGCTATCCCACTCCTCAATATATACCCAAATGATTTAATATCAGCATACTACATTGACACAGCCACATCAATGTTTATTGCAGCTCCATTCACAATAGCTAAATTATGGAATCAACCTAGATGCCCATCAACAGATGAATGGATTAAGAAATTGTGGTATATAATACAGTGGAGTTCTACTCAGCCATAAAGAAGAATGAATCATGGTATTTGTTAGTAAATGGATGAAAATGGAAAATATGATGCTACATGTAATAAGCCAATCCCAAAACCAAAGGCCTAATGTTTTCTCTGTTATGCAGATGCTGACTCACAATAGGCAGAGGGGAGGGAGGAATGGAGGTTCACCAGATTTGACAGGGGGTAATGGACAGAAGGGAAGGAGAATGGGAGTAGGAAAGACAGTAGAATGAGTCAGATATAACTTTCCTATGTTCATATATGAATACACGACCAGTGTAACTCCACATCATGTCAACCAAAAGAATAGAAAGATACTCCATGTATGTATGATATCTCAAAATATATTCTTCTATCATGTATATCTAAAAAGAATAAATAAAAAAAATTAAAAGATTCCATCACCACACTAAAGCATTATTTTGTTATTTGTAAAAAAAAAAAAGCCCTAAAAATAAATAAAAAATAGAATAAGTAGGGGAATGGGGAGGGAAGAGGGGAGGGAAAGGGGAAGTACTGTGGACTGAAGTGGAGTAAGTTATATCCCATGCTTGTACAATTATGTCAAAATAAACCCCCAATATTATGTATAATTATAATACACTAATAAGAATATTGATGTTATATTATAAGGTATCATTCTCAAATTGTTTCTAACTGATCATCCAAATATTCTACAGATATTCATGCCAATGCACATAGAGGCCATTCATTATTTTTAAAATATTAAGTAACTTTTTTTTTGTTACTGGGAATTGGACTCAGGGATGCTCAACCACTGAGCCACGTCTCTAGCCCTTTTTCTATTTTATTTAGAGACAGGGTCTCACTGAGTTGCTTAGCACCTCACCAAGTTGTTGAGGCTGGATTTGAACTTACTATCCACTTGCCTCAGCCTCGTGAGCTACTGGGATTACAGACATCAGCCATTGCACCCAACAAAATATTAAATTGCACTGTCCAGAAAAGGTATCCATAGTTCATTTAGCCATTTGTTGAATCTCATCATAGCCAAAACACTGCTATATGTTCAGCTAGCCACTCTATTATTCTTCTGGACACATGAAAAGTTACAGGGTGGAAGATTATAGTATTACAAGATGGGAGAAATCAGATTTCTGAATGCCTATGGAGATCAGAGGATCCATCTCCTCACTGACCACATTAGACTGTTATGTGAGCAGGAAATATATCTTTAGTCTGTTAAGTCACCGAGATCTTAAGATTATTTATTACAATAGTTATTGTTGATTATCTTATACTGAGAAAACAGGTTGGGTAGAAATTAAAGGCCAAGTGTTTAGGAGGTAAAAAGGTGACTGAGTGTTCCTAGGTAGCCACAAATCTATGGTGGCCTTAACATTTTCTTCTTTGTTCCATTTGTGATTCAACCAAAAGCTCTAATTACAGTTGATGAGTCTAAGAGCAGTGCTAATGCAACCAAATTGAAGAATGAAGAGCCATATACTTTAAAGTGCAATAATACACGATGAAAAAAGGTGCAGCACCCTCTAAAGTCCTTGAAAGTGTCTAAAGTCCTATTGGGAATCTTAATAAAAAATATTCATCTATTCTAGTCCACTCCTAATTAAACCAACTTCTCTTCAAGTACCAGAATTTAAAACTCATGTCTTATGCAACTTTATAGTTAAATCTGCTTAATTGTCAATACCACAACAATGTTATTTCATACGAATTTTCCTAACAAATATATAGTGTTTCAGCTATTTCATGGGACAAATTTGATTTATGGACGTACATCTTTAGCAAGTTCCCCTCAGTAAATGAACCCTGAGTTTCAAACAACTGCCTTACAACCCAGGCTTAAAAAGCACCATCTATACTTTACTTTTCCATATGTTTATTTCTTTAAACAACAAACCTAGACAAATAGTCCATAAGTACTTAAAAGTTAGGAATATACCATCTTCATCCTACACTGACCTATGGCCCCTCCAACACAGGGTCAGGTGCACATCCTACATCTTCCAGAGAGAAGAATATGGTTTATATAAGAGTACAGCTGAATATCTAACTCAATCTGCCATCTCCATACCTGTTCCTTTTACATTCTGTGTTTCTTCACCACCACATCTCTTTTTTGGGGGGGAGGAGTGTACCGGGGATTGAACTCAGGACCACTAAGCCACATCCTCAGCCCTATTTTGTATTTTATTTAGAGACAGGGTCTCACTGAGTTGCTTAACACCTCGCTTTTGCTGAGGCTGGCTTTGAACTCATGATCCTCCTGCTTCAGCCTCCCAAGCTGCTGGAATTACAGGCTTGCACCAATGCACCCGGCTGCCATTACACCTCTTGAAGGGGTAGTCTGTCAAGGTAAATCACATGATGTGATTTCTATAACAAATGCCTCATATTATCAGTTTACAAAGATAAAATGTTTTTTCCACTTACAGTTTTAGAAGTTTCAGTCATGATCAGTTAGACCCATTGCTTTGAGGCCTGTGGTAAGACAGAACATCATCACCAGAGTGTGGCAGAGCAAAACCACCCTTCTCATGGCCAGGGAGCAAAGAGCAGAAAGAGGAAAGGTCTGGAGATCCATTATTCCCTTCAAAGATATGCCCCCAACAACCTGAAGACATCCTACTAGGCCCCACCTTTTAAATTTTCCATCACCTCTCAAAAGCACCAAGCTAGGGACCAAGCTTTTATCATATCAGCTTTGGGGGGACATTTAAAATTCAAATCATAGTGCCTGATTTCTCTGACTCATTTGCACACCTGTATGCTGGGCACACAGTGATTTTATTTGATATAAAATGCTGAGGACAGTATCTGGCTATTTAATAAAAGTGGTCATCATTATTACCTTGCCTCCTGGTTTACTATCAATGGATTACTGTTACTGATAGTGTAAGATAGACTCTCAAGTGTGTTAGAGTAAAAAGCACAGGTTGAGCATCACTACCCAAGAAAGTTCCTTTGTAGAATTTGGAACTCATTCTTTTTTTAAAAAAACATTATTTTTAGTTGTTGATAGACCTTTATTTTATTTGTTTATATGTGGTGCTGAGAATCGAACCCAGTGCCTCACACATGCCAGGCAAGTTTGCTACCACTGAGCCACAACCTCAGCCCTGGAATTCATTCTTTATAACTGCTTTGAGAAACCCGGATGGACTCAGGAGTGCTTCTCATCCTAAATTGGCATTCTTGCTCAATAATGGTTCATGGGAAGAGCACTGTTTCCAGCATAGGTAAATACAAAAAACATAAATGCTTCCAGGAGGTTCTTCATGCCTTTCATGGTAACAACCCCCTTTCACTGAGGATGAAGCTGCTTTGAAGCAGGTATGAGCATTTCTGGAACCAAAGGGGTAAGTAACTGTTCTACCAATCATTATCCTGAAGGGATCTCCAAAACCTTGATCAAATTTTTACCCTACCAGAAACAAAAGACACTCACACATGTGTATATTTCTTCATATGTATTATATAAACCATGGCACATTACACAAAATGAAATGCTAAATATTAGATATACAAAAAAAGCATCTGTTACTATCATTTCATCTGTGTTTTTCAGTGTACGAGGGAACCTCAGGGCAAGGTTAATTGTTATTGGAATGTTTACAAATCCATATTTCAAAGTGAAAAAAAAGAGTAGTCTGCACTCTCTGTCTCCACTTCCTTCCCTCCCATTTGTCTCCTCCTGCTTGGAGTGGGCTTCATCTGGCACTAGTCTACTGAATATGCCTCTTTAGGACCACTATCAACCCACATGCTGAATCAAGTGGGTCCTGCTCCTGTCATCATTTTTTGACCTCTATGGAGAAACTGACACTGTAAATAAGACCTTCCTTCTCTCAAGGTTTCCCTTCTGAGTATTCATTCTTCTCTTTCATTGACTTTTTTTCTTGTGCATACCCATTAAATGTTGTTGTTTCCAGAGACTTTATTCATAACACCCTTTTCATATCATTCTGCAAACTCTTTTAGGGCAATCTCTACTTCTATGGCTTCAACTACCACATAATGATATGCAAATTTTTACCTCTAACCTGTACCTAATCCCCTACTCGAGACCCATATACTGAACTGTCTGTTGGAGCTCTCCAACTGATTTCTAGTAATGACATTGTCATCTAGCAAATCACCTAAATTAGAAATCACACAGCTCTCAGTAACCACATTCAATTGGCCACACACTCCTATTCTATCTTCTTTCAAAATGCTTCTTAATCATAGTCCCTCTTCATTGTTTCTAACTGTCACTGCCTTTGTTTGAAAACTGTATAGCTGCCCACCTGGAGTTTTGAAACAACCATCTAATCAGTCTCTCTGCATCCATTCTTGCTTCCTTTCAAAGTGCCTTCCTTGCAGTTGCTGGAGTGGACTTAATTATAAATTCTCAATAATACTATATTACACCTCTACCCCAAAATATTCAATGCAAATCCAAGTTCTTTAGCATGGCACAATAATGTCCTTCCTAATCACTCCAACTTCCTTTTCTAGCAAAATCACCTGAAAGATTTAGCCAAACAATTTCTTGTAGATCCTTGAACACTCTGTGCTGCTTTACATTTCTATCTTCACATGCAATTCCTTAGACCCAGAATGACTATTCCCTTCTTTTATATCATTGAAAGAGCAAATATGTTACCTCATTCATGAACCTTTCCTTGGTTTCCATGAAGCAGAGATATGCTGTTCTCCCTGAGTTAGCACTTTGTCCAAATCATCACACTTATTACAGTATACCTCAGCAATTTGTGTGTAGCTCTGTCTTGAAGAGATATCTGTGTTGGATCTGTAAGTGCACCAAATGCAGAAAATTGTATATTATGTGTTTCTCTGTAACTCCAATACCTACTAGAGTGCTTGGCACACAGCAAGTACTCAATAAAGTTTGATGAAAGGATTAATATGGTTGGCTGTCTAGAAAGACGCTACCTGCCCTATGCAGGAAAAAGCAAACAAACAAAAACAGGCGCATGCATTGAGACCTATGGACTATTTGGAACTCAACCATCTGGGTTTATGGTGAATGGCCACACAAACTCTATTGTGAATGTGCCTCAGGAAATAATAGAAGGCTCTATAGCAGCAACCAGAAATGCAATAACCAGGAAACTAAGTTATTTAGTTACTTATAGCACTGTGATATCCCTTTCTATTCTTTAGTATGTTCATTATTGGCACTAAAGAAGAAAAATACTAGCCCTTAGGCTAGCGGTGGAGGTGGGAGTGGAGCAGGGAGTGAGAATTAGCTGACTCCTTCAGTCTCATTCACACGTTTCGGTTTCCATGGAGGAGAGAGAGCACACGCTTGATGTCGTCAAGACTACAAAATCTTCCCTCGTCATTCTTGTCTCCTAAGAAGTCAAACCTCTTTTACAAATTCTATGCTCCGAATTACCCTCACCCCTGTCACTAGTCACACACAAAAAAGAACCTTTCTCAAGGGAGGAAAGTCAATGCTATTTTAGTATGTAGTCAGTCAATCTAGCCACATCTTTTATCATCAAACCAGAAGTACATCTCAATGAACCTTAATATAACACAAAAGGAAGAGATTTACAGAGAAGGAAAATCCAACCAGAAGTCAGCAGAACAAAAGTGGTTCGAGGAAAGAATGTCAGCTCTACAAGCACTGTTATAGGGAATGACACAAAGGAAACAAAAGGGGTCCATGCAAATCTCACCTAGATTTGCTGATTGACTTGGTTGTTAACGTCCCATGTTCCCAATTTTGTTAATTAACATTAGGGGAGATATTCAGTGAGGATGTGGAAAAGTAGAGCTTAATCTTTTATAGGTACTGAATTGCACCCCACATACAATTCGTATGTTGAAACCCTAACCCCCAAATTGATGGTAGATGAGATGGGGCCTTTAGATGAGATCATGAGCATGAGGTGTTCATGATGCAATTAGTGACCTTACAAGAAAAGACACCAGAAAGATGGCTCTCTGCTCCAGGAGCACACAGCAAGAAGATGACCATCTGCAAACCAGGAAGAGAGCCTTTTCCAGAATCTGACCAGTCTGACATTCTTATCTCAGACTTTCAAACTCTAAGAGTGTCAGAAATAGCTGTCATTCAAGCCCCCACCCACCCAGTCTGTGACTTTTGTTATGGCAGTCTGATTGACTAAAACATCCTTCCAAGGTTTAATCCTGGGGGTAGCAACCCAATATAAAAAACCCAATATAAGAAATGAATGTAGTGTATACTGTCTGCTCCATTCCCCCAATCCTTCCATTCCTCAAGAAGGTCAGGAAAAGTCTCAAATTGCATTGAAGTCAAATCTCCTTATTTTTCCTGTTTGTCCACTTCCAGGTTATATGAACAATTTAAGACATTTTCATTCTCATGCCTTTTCTTCCTGAGATTCCACAGAAAATATGCAGATTGGGCCAAGTTCTGCTGATTTCCACTCTGAGCTTCCTCACCTATGAAGAAAGTGTAGCATGGAATAAGATTGCGTTTCTGAGCTACAATTGTAAGAGAAATGGACATTTCTTAGGAAATAAAGAATTATTTCTTGGGAAATAATACAAGCCCAGGAGAGGATTTTGTTTAGAGGAAACAAAATTCTAATGAAAGGACAAGAGGAATCAGTTATCAGGAGATTGAAAAGCAGATGCATACTACCACAAGTGTGGAGTGGACAACAAAGGAATAAGAATGACAATAGCTGATGTGATATCCCCTGCTGTCACTTCAAGAGCATATTTTGCAGTGAAACCATCTTCTTCAAAATTTGATTGATTTGGAAAGAATCCATTTGAAGATTTCAATGGTCATGAACTACAGATGTATGTCTACCTCATAGGACTGGTAGGGAAATTAAATGAAAAAAATATATAGAATGTGCTTAATCTGGAACTGGTCTTAGAGTCAACTTTACATAAATGGGAGTTATTGTTGATATTGTATTGTTGTTATTGTTGTGGTGGTTATTGGTTAAATTAGGGTTTCTTTATCATGGTTATTATGTTCCTGGCAATGTTATATTTGTTCTGATTTGGTATTATGATGACATCAATTGGAGTAGTAAGGGGAGACAAGTATCTTGATAGCAATCCTAGAAAATAACATGAAAACACAGAATCAAAAAAGAGATGAAACCTATCTTGCAATACAACTTAGGACTCATCAGTGACATCTTCCTCTCTCTCTCTCTCTCTCTCTCTCTCTCTCTCTCTCTCTCTCTCTCTCTCCCCCTAATCTCAACCTATTACCAAGGTCTATTTCTCCTCTCAAATATCTCTTGATTGGCTACCTAACTATTCTCCCAACTTCTATGATTACTGCTCCCTCATAGCCTATTCTTCACAAAAAGGTCAGAGTAATCTTTTTAACATGTAAATTAGGATATTCGACTGACCATAACAATTTGAACACATGCATTTACCTCCACTCCATTGCCAAACCTCACTAAAATGACAGTAATTTTGGGAGAGGCGATAACATTGCAATTTTCAAAGCTGGAAAATAGAAATACAAGAGTAACTGACTTAGCAGACCCAGGGAAATTGAATACAAAACTGTCAATGGAGAAAGTTGATGAGCAACACAATTCACAATAAAGAAGCTGTGAAAGGCTCAAAAATTGGTGGTATCAATATGTCTGGAAGTAGAGACAATAGTGAAGCTGAAAAGGAGACATTTTAATCATGCAGTTAGATCCCAAGATCTCTTCCACAACTCCACACAGCCCCACTGTATATGAGTTTTATTCTCTAGAGAGAGAAGAAAAGGGGAGGAATTGAGTACAGTTGAGGAAGAGGTTTCATATGGAAAACAGAAAAAGTTAATAAGTTTACATATTGATTATTGAGACTCCTATCCCCTTACTCCAGTTAGTTCTTAGGTTTATAAATTCTAGGCAGGGGTTGGAAGACTCTTCTTTGGGAAAGTGAAAAATCTCCATAAAACTAAAGATACAGATTTAGGGGATGTCCAGTGAAATGACCCAGCCATGCCACTTTGTAGTGAAGCTCATTGTTGTAGACAAATTCAAAAGAAATCTCCAATGATTCCTGCCTTCTGTTATTTATACTTTTGTATAATTCTCTCTTCATCAATGCAGGTAGGATCTGTGACTTGCTTCTAAGCTAATAAAATATGGCAAAGGTGCTAAGTTACATTTTTTTAAATATTTATTTTTTAGTTGTAGTTGGACACAATATCTTTATTTTATTTACTTTTATGTGGTGCTGAGGATCGAACCCAGGGCCTCACACATGCTAGGCAAGTGCTCTACCACTGAGCCCCAGCCCCAGCCCACTAAGTTACATTTTATAAGGCTCTGCCTTAGCAAACCCATGATACGGTTTCATCTTGTGGAGTTGACAAAACAAGAGACTATGCTAGGGAAACCTATGTGGTAAAGAACTGGCAGTGGCCCTAAGGGACTTTGGATGGCCCCTAGGACCTGAGAGTGGCCTCCAGCCAACAGATAGCAAAAAGACAAAGTCCTCAGTCATATGGCCACAGGGAAATACATTCTGGGAACAATCTAAATGATCTTGGAAGGCAAATTCTTCACCACTCAGAACTCCAGATGAGACTGCATCCTGACCAATATTTTGATTACAGTCTGTGGAGACCTGATACCAGAGAATATAGCTATACCAGGCCTGAAATACACAGAAGTTATGAGATCATAAATGTATGTTTTTGAAAGGCACTGCTTGTGGTAACTCATTACAGTGCAATAGAAAACTAATACAATCATAACCCACAAGTCTCACTAAGTATTTTGACCTTCCAATTCGTTTTTTAGAAAACTACTCATAAATATGAACAAATAGTCAAGGATGAGGAAAGATCTGAGAAAAGCTTCTCATATCAAATACTAGGGACCTAAACAAGCAAACAAACCAAACAAAAGAAACAGATGAATATTAACAACCATTGTTATCTTCAATGAAATAAGAGAAGATACTGTATCTATCAAACAAGAACAAGATGAAATTTAAAAAGATACTCTGAGAACAAAAAATTGCTCTTAAAATTCCTGCTTTTGAAATTCTTACAATTTTTTTATATAATGAAAAATTATAGGTTTTGTCCCAGGCTTCTGGAACAGAAATTCTAAACCCTTGAAATTTGTCGAGTGGGAGATTTGTCTTTGTTGTTAGTACTATGCCTCTGGTACCATGCCTGAATTGATGCCAATGAGGTGATTCATGATGGGCCATAGTTTAAGCGTGGGGACTGGCCATGCTGGAAAGACCGACTATGTAATCACATAGAGAGTTAGGAATTTGAGTCAGATAATATCAGTCCAAAATGACCTCTGAGGAGGGAAAGGGGGATTATAAATCAAGTTCAATTGTATGGTAAATGATTCAATTAGTCATGCCTATGTAATGAGACTCAAATGATATCTCTGGACACCAAGGCTTGGGTGAGCTTCCTGGTTGGTGAATACATTGATATGCCAGGATAATAACATCCTGAAGGACACGGAAACTCCACAAAGGGACCCTCCTAAGCCTCATCTTATAGGTCTTTTCATTTGGCTAGTCCTGATTTTTTATACTTTATAAAAATTGTTATAAAAGAGTACTTTTCTGAGCTCAGTGAATTATTCTAGGGAATTATTAAACCCGAAGGACTCAATGAAATTCCCAATTTTCAGCCAGTTGGTCAAAAGTATGGGCACAGTAGAGATATCCAAGAATTTGTGGCTGGCCTCTGAAATGAGGCCAGTCTTGTTGGAGACTGTGCCCTGAACTGGTGTGGTCTGTGCTAACTCTGGGTAGTTGGTATCAGAATTGAATTGCAGTATTTTAGAAGAGTTTTAAGATAAAGCTGAGGAAATCTCCCAGAAATAGAACAAACAGACAAATAAATTAAGAGAGGGGAAAATAGAAGATAAAATGTAAGCCAATTATAGGACCAGTGCAGAAAGTCCAACATAAGAATTGTATGAATTTGAGGGAAAAAAGGGTCAGAAAATTGGAGAGAAAAAATAACTCAAGAAAATTTCTCAGAATTGACAATTTTATCATTGAAAAGGCCCATGGAATGCTCAGCACAAGGGAAGAGAATAAACATGCATCATGGGATATAAATGTGATGTTGTACACTAAGGGCAAAACAAAGAACCTAAAAGCTTCCAAAGAAAAAATACTATAAGGGATAAGGAATGAGAATGGCTTCAGACTTCTCAAAAGGTAGAATCTAGAAGACAATATGGAAATAAATGCCTTTGAAATTATTAGGAATATGAAAGGATGAGGAGTTCTGCAGATTTAAAGTGCAATTGAGCCAGATTGGAGCAATTTTAAAGGATATCTCCTAAAAGATGAAATTGATAGAAGGGTTAATGCATCTTAACATATGGGAGAAGATTTAGTCAACTAAATAACAGGTTGTGGATAAACTAATGTTAAATATATAGAAAAACAAGCAAATGAATTAACAAGACAATTATCTGCTCCATTAAATACTAACAGATGGCCAGGCACAGTGGCACACATCTGTAATCCCAGTGGCTCAGGAGGCTGAGGCAGGAGTATCACAAGTTCAGGGCAGCTTCAGCTCAGCAAGGCCCTGAGCAACTTAGCAAGACCCTGTCTCTAAATAGAAAAACAATTTTAAAAGGATGGGGATGTGGCTCAGTGGTTAAGCCCCCCTGGGTTCAATTCCTGGTACAAAAATAAATAAATAAATAAATAAATAAATAAATAAATAAATAAGACCAAAGAATACAAGGAAAAATAATCATAGCAGTGTGCTACATAACTGAATTGGGAATAGGATTTCTATGAATACTAAATATTGAGCTAATCAAAATTATGACATAACTGTGCTGGGAGAAGAGAGAAATGAGAAGCTTGTGTTTGTGTACACATGAGGGCTAAAGGTAGATGAAAAAACCCTCTCTTCTTCCATAGAATTCATGAATCTGAAAAATTATCAATTAGGTTTATAAGTATACTATTTAGCTAGGATAGTTCGAAGTAGTTTCTTTCAGCAAGTAGATAATGGGGGTGGACTTTTGCATTTCCATAGCTGTGACAAAAAAAACTTGCTTCTTTAAATTACATATAAAGTATGATTTTTAGAATATCAAAACTACTTTTAAAAGAAAATTCAAAGCAAACTGTCATTGAATTGCTTAAAACCCATAGTGCCTTGCCATTGCAATTAGAACAAAATCCCAACTATTTTCCAAACTTATATGGCTCTTTATGCCTAACTCTTGCTTCATTTCCTACCACTCTTCCCCTTGATCTCCAGATTTCAGCCACTTCAGCCCACTTTCTCTTCTTCAAGTACAACAAGCTTGCTGCCATCTCAGGGGCTTTGTTATTTGCTTCTCCCTCTACCTGGAATCATTTTTCCCAGTTTTTTTTTAATTTGTAGTTGTAGATGGACACAATACTTTATTTTGTTTCATTATTTTTAGGTGGTGCTGAGGATTGAACCCAGTGCCCCACATGTGGGAGGCAAATGCTGTACCACTGAGCCACAACCCCAGCCCTCAGCTTTCTTTTTTAATAGCTGGATGATTCTTTCTTTCTTTTGTAGTTTTTTTTCTTTATAGGACTCATCAGAAAATTGCCTATTCATAGAAGCCTTCCATAACCACATAATCTCAAACAACTTCAACCTCAAACACTCAATCAGACAAACCCAAATCAAAGTCCAGTCTGTAAGTCAATTGGCTTATATTCTTCAAAAATGTCAATCTGTCATGAAAGAAAAATAAAAACTGGAGACTATTCTATACGAAAGGAAACTACAAAGACAAAGCAACTAAAGGCAATCTATGAGTATGTATTTAAAAAATATATACAGAGCACTATTGGGGTAATTGCAAAACTTCAAATATGCATTGTATGTTAGATGATATTAATTTATTGTTTTTAAGTTCTCTGAGTGTGATAATTGTGCTGTGTAGACAGGAGAATGTCCTTGATCTTTATGAGATCCCTACTGTAATACTGATGGGTAGACTATATTGATATTTGCAACTATGACATGGCTCAGCCAAAGCAGACCCATGCACCAAAGAGAGACAGAGAGAGAGGGGGAGGGAGAGAGAGGGAGAGGGAGAGGGAGAGGGAGAGGGAGAGGGAGAGGGAGAGAGAGAGAGAGAGAGAGAGAGAGAGAGAGAGAGAGAGAGAGAGAGAAACAGACAGAAATCAAGTTAATGTGGTAACATGTTAATGATTGTTAAGAATAAATGAGTGTTCATTGTATTATCCTTGCAGCTTTTTAGAAAGGTTGAAATTTTTCCAAATTAAAAGTTAGTAGAATTTTTTTGAACTTCATTTAGTGTTTGTTGGTGGTAATAGTATTGATAAAGTTAATTTCAAACTGTTTGTGCTATAGGATGAAGCAAACAAGTAGATATATTGACCAGCCCTTCAGGTGCTTTCTATCACATTATCCTATTTTGTTTTCTTCATCAGATTATCATTTTCTGAAAAAAATTTTGTTTATATATTTACTTGTCTGTTTAATGTCAGTATTGCTTTAGCCCCTATTCCAAATATGTTATTTTAACAAGGTTGGTGTCTGTCTTATTTACTGGTGGATTCCCTGCATTTAAACAAGTGCCTACCACATAATACATGCTCAGTAATTACTTGTACAATGCATTAATGAAGCAACCCCAAGGAATTCTGGGATCAGGCAGCTGGGGTTTTGCTCCTAGGGCCAAATTAAGGCCCTGAGGACCAATTGTGAAAAGACCTTGTTAATACAGAGATGTGTGAGACTGAGAGAAAGTGGGAAGTGGGAAGACTCAGCCTAGATGTGGTATATGGAATGTGGTTAAAAGGAATAGGCACTACAAGAGATTGCAGGGACCCCAAAGGTTATAACTAGGGAATGGGGACTTAAACCTAAAAGGTTAATGAAGACAAGGAGGCCCTGGAACTGACTGTTTAATGCTTTAACCACAATTTTTTAAAAACTGAGTTTTGTAACACCTTGACCTTGTAAGTCATTTCGATATGTAGAGAATTTTCCCTATGATTACCTCTTACCACAGAACCAATGAATTGTACATTTTTAGTTACCTCTCAGTAAGGCAGAACTATGAGGGAAAATAAAAGGACATCTAGCAACACAGCATATGTTTCTTTGGAAGAAACAAAACCAACTTCTTCATAGCCATTCTGCCTGCCAATCCATTTTTATTAAATTCCTGTCCTTATCTCTTTCTCCCTCTATCACTTTCTCCCCTTGGGTTGGTGTCAGAAAGAAATGTTTGTGGAGAGTGGTAGGGTAGTGAAATAATTTTACTATGCAAGGACAAGTCTTACTAAATGAGTCCTTTCTTTATTTTTTTTTTTCTTGCACTGGGGATTGAACCCAGGAGTGCTTAATTTTTGAGCCACATCCTAAGCTCTTTGTATGTTTTATTTTGAGAAAGGGTCTCACTCAGTTGCTTTGAGCCTTGCTAAATTGCTGATGCTGCCTTTGAACTTGCAATGCTCCTGCCTCAGGCTCTGGAGTTGCTGGGATTACAGACATGCACCACCATGCCTGGATTTTTCTTCTTCTTCTTTAATATCTTTATTTCTTATTTATTTTTATGTGGTATTGAGGATTGAACCCAGCGCCTCACATGTGCTGGGCAAACACTCTACTGCTGAGCCACAACTCCACAGCCCTTTTTCCCTTTTAGAATAAAATCTTTCTCTCTCTTTCTTAAATATTGAGGATGAGTATTACAAGCATTCCCCTTCCTTCATTTAGAGACATCACACCTTGAGTGTTCTAAAACACATTTTTCCACTCTTTCTAAACATCACCTTAGTCATACTATCAGCTCTATGCTCTTTTTCTTAGCATCACCCCACCCCACACATACCTGCAACCTCCACACCAAATCTTGCCACTTTTTTCTCTGTGCCATTAGGACAATCTGTTTTCTCTTCTTAATCCAAGCTCAGTTTAGATCCTTGGTAGTTCAGGACAGAATAGCTATTTCTCATCCTCATTCCCCTATATCTAAGCTTCTGCAAAGATCCATTTTCTTTATTCTCCTCCTTCAAACTGTTCTCTATTTCCTAATCTGCTTTCAGATCCACAACCATCACACTCCAGCCTGACTACAAAGACCTTTCTCTCATCCCCTGGTCATTCATCATCACTTAGAATTTCAAATTAGGAAATCCATTAGCATGTTGAGTCCATGGAAGCCAAATGTCCCATTATGGAATGAATCCAAATATATAGGCAGGTGATTAAGCAGGTTGAGCCAGCAGCTTGGCCCAAGCCTTGGCAGTTCAGACCCGAAACTAGAGGTTGCAACAAAAATCAAGAAAGAATCATGATTTCACAAATGACCCCACATTAACTGAATATCAGCTCAAGGGAACAAAGTAGCTTTGTAGATGCTTCCAGAATAAAGTGCAGTGTCAAGGATAATTTATTTCACTAGCTGGCTTTACCATGTCATCCTTATACTCAAACAACTTTTGTTGGCTCCCTATTACTTTTAAAACCAAATCTTCAAACTCTTCAATCTGGCATCCAAATCCTTTTACAAACTCACTTTTATCTAACCTCATCTCTCATCAGTCCTTGGTATGGACCCTCTGCCTCAATCAGCCTGGCTCATTCTCACTACCAGGTTTCTTTTTCTTCTTTTAATTTGTTCTACTTAGTTGTACATGACAGAAGAATGCATTTCAACTCATCAAATGGAGTGCAACATTTCAATTCTCTGGTTGTACACAGTGTAGAGACGTACCATTCGTGCAATCAGACATGTACCCAGGGTAATGATGTCCATCTCATTCCACCATCTTTCTTTCCTACCCTCATAACTCCTCCCACTCTCCACTTTGCCCAATCTAAAAATTCTCCATTCTTCCCATGCCCCCCCCATCATAGATTAGCATCCACTAATCAGAGAAAACATTCAGCCTTTTCACTACCAGGTTTCTATGCTTTCCCTTCTCTTTGCCTGCAGCGCCTTTCCACTTCCACCTTGCTGACCCACGTTAACTGAATTATTCAAGACTCACATCTAAGTCACTCATAGCAACATCGATATTTCATGTTATAACAGTTTAGAGCTAGCCAATCAAGTTCAACTTTATCCCCCAATACATTTTTTTCAAATGAGAAAACTTGAGGCCCAAAGATATTAATTAGTATAAGATCATGCTATGTGTTATAGTGGTAGAACCTTGCCAGATTTCTTCCACCCTTTGCATTTTCCTTTCCACTCTGTCACACTTTATTCCCACCGTACTAATCGGCCCCCCCCAAAAAAAAATACAAAGTGTGATATCATGTTTATAAACTAGTATCTGTGTTTGGGTTGGTTTTCACCTATATCTGATTTATCTCAACAACCAAGTTCTGATGATCCTTATGGGAAAGATCATGACACATATTTCTGCTCCCTCTCCTCCTTCTCCATGACTCCTTAAAAAAACTTTTTTGTAGTTGTAGATGGACAGCATGCCTTTATTTTATTTGTTTCATTTTTATGTGGTGTTATGGATGGAACCCATTGCCTCACACATGATAGGCAAGTGCTCTGACACTGAGCTACAAGCCCTGCACTTTCAGTGGCTCTTTAACAGAGCCATACACCTTTCATACTGGCAGTAAATGCATCTTAGCTGCAGAGTGCTTCACTTCAAGAAAATATAAGAACAGAACCAATAAAACAAGTATATGCTGGATTAATTATTGTATTACATACATATTCAAAAATGTTCCTCTAAACAAGGATGTCCTATAGTGAGTTTCGTTACAGATCAACAGTTCATTAAGTACCGTCCGGAGGCTGGGGGTCCCTAGGAGAGAGAGAGAGCTGAGAAACACAGAGATAAAAATCTGAGAGTCATAGCTCCTCTTATAGGCTGAGAAGGAAATGGGCATTAAGACAGCGACCCATTCTGCACCACAGAGGATTTACATAGACCCTGTCTCACAACTCCCAGGTCAGCACTGTGCTTTGGTCTCCCTCAGCTGGGAGTTGAGTGACATAAGTTCTAAATGTCTGTTCCAACACTAATTATTTCTGTGACCTAAGACATGGCACTTAATCTCACTGGACTTGTGTTTTCTTCTCTATAAAAGGTTAGAGGGTGGAGATGTGCTGTGGGAATCCATATTATTTGCCTCACACATTTGTTGTGAGGCTCAAGTGAGATATTGTATGTGAAAGTACTTTAAAAACCAAAAGGCATTATATGAATGCAAGGTATTAACTTTTTATCTCTACAATCCTGTATCAATTAAATCCTAGGAGACCAGAGTGAGTGAAGGATAACAGGCTTGCATTTTAATCCCATCTCAATTACTTGTCTGAATCCTCTCCTTTCTCTGTAAATGCTGTTCGTGGTCCCATCTCTTAATTTTATTTAGCAGATTATTATAAAGGCTGCTGTTTGGGCTGTGCACACGGCCAAGGTGGTGAGGGTGGGAGAGGTCAGCACCTGTTAAGCCTCAGGAGAAGCACTGATTTCTTCCCAAATTTCTCTAAAACAGAGGGCTTAGGGAATTTGAAACAATTGGTTAAGGGAAATGGGGCTTTTATTCTAGCACTGCAGTGTTACTCTCTCATTTGGTAACAAAAGGAAATGAAAATAAGGAGGAAGAGCTTTTAATTTTGCTACATTTCTCAAGTTTTTTTTTTTTTTTCCTACTTTGCCTCTCCGGAACTCCTAGCATGGCTGATGATGACTTGGATGGACTTTATTTGGGGTGGAATCAGAGTAAATGCTGGGTGTAGGGGTGAAATAAAAGATTGTACATGCAACAGACATGAGCCACTATACTGATTAATCCTTCATCCAGTACAATCAGGTTACTTTTATACAACATGCCCAATAGTACCAGGTTAGGGACCATCTGCCCTGGGACATCCAGAACTATGTCTCTATGGAGCCATTCAAGTCTGTGGAAATGGTCATCACGCTGGTATGCCTGCTTGAAGAAAATTTTTTGTAGCTCTTGGCCTTTTATCAGTATTGTTCAATTAGAAAAGAGCCTCTTAGGAGATCATTAATCATCTGAAATATCAAATACTGCTAACAAGCAATGCAGCAAAAAGACACCCAAACCAGTAACCTGCAATGAATCAGCCATTAAACAGACATTTCCTGAATTGCTTACTATGGCCTTAGCACAGGATTAGGTTTTGAGGAAAATACCCAAGAATCTAAGTAAAGCTTTGTTAAACACACACACACACACACACACACACACACACACACACACACACACAACTTACACAGACACCAACAGGTTACAGGGAAAAGGAAGATGTATACTAGTTACAACAAAGGTGACTTCCTGAATCAGGTACTAATGAACAATTCTGACCATCCCTTCCCCAATGTAAAGCATTATGTTCAATGCCGTCTGAAGAAAGACTAGAACAAACACCTTTTACTGTGGCAGAGGCTATAAGACAGCTTGTGATGTGCTGAGAAGTAATTTTTTAAAACCCTCAAATCTAACCGTATCATAATTCAGGCAATGTATTGTCAGTAACTCACCCTAGAGGAGCAAAAGCCACACGCAAACAATCTCAACTGACCTTGCGCTGAGATTTTACATCATAATGTTGGACTCATTGTGATTGAGCATAGAATTATAGACAGGAGTTTCCACGAACATACATAAGGCAATAGCTCCAAGTTGTCCCCTGGTTGTGTCCTGCTTGACAACAGACATACTGTCTATGTCAAGCCCCACCTCATTGCTCTCTAACCTAAGAGGCCATCTTACTCTGTGGCTGTTCAGCCTTCAGTCCTTCTAACTACATGGCAGGGTTTCGTGAAAAGCAATATTTAAATGTAGGATATTGGTTCCTTCTAAGGACAGGGATTTCACCAAGGTGTGATAGCCTGAGAAATGAGTTCCAAGCCTGGGCTTACAAGCTGATCATATCTGGCACCTGTATGTTTCAGATCTGAACTCTTAGGGTTAAAGGCACCTTGGTTGTTTGAATGTTGGGGAGGAGAGAGGAGAAAAAGCCCAAGGAAGGTGAAGATGGTGGACACAAGGGTGAATTTACTGAGAGGCCTGCCACCTGAGAGACTCTAGGGTTCACCTCCCCTGGGCTTCTCCATCCCCAAGGGTTAGAGATTGTCCCTGCACTAGGCTTAATAGCTGCCAAGCAGTGAAACACATCTCCGGAAGGGTGGGCTTAGGTTGCCATGCTGCAGCAAGGATCCGGGAAATGCAGATTTCATCAGAGATTCTGGTCTTTGGAGGGGGCTAGGTGAGACTGTGTTCTGTGGCATTATTTACTGCTGGGACGTGGTGTAGGGAAGAGAAAAATGCTGCAGGTTCTAGATAATTCTGGGTGGGTCAGTGTCCGTTGGCAAAAGAAGAGGGAACTAGTGAGGGATATGGTCTGGGAGAAGATAGCGAGAGAGGAGGGACTGCAGATGGAGGGCTGCCATCCACAACTGCAGCATTATGTGTGTGGGAAATAAATTCACTTGTCATATTTCAAATTAGGTTTATAGGTATTCCTCCCCCACCCCACCCCCCACCCAACAGTAGCTTGATGGGAAGTCTTCTCAAATTTTAATTGCAATTGGCAGTATATTGGCGTCTAAAGTCTTGTAGGTCTGACTAAGATGATGGTTTGTATGTATGCGTACGTGACTAACCAAGAGAGCTTCTCAAGTCTCCTGATGTGGTGGGAAGGGTGCTGCGGCAGCGACCCGTCGTTCTAGTAGCAATAAAATTTCCCATTCCTAATGCCAGAGTGCTTCAGGAGGCGAAAAAGGTGTGGGTGTTGCAGTAAATTTTTCCCAGCTCAAGACACACACGCACAAACATTAACAAGTTCGGTAAAAAGTCCTGCCGATGCTTGGAAAGTCCAGCTAAAAGCAAAAGGCAGTCTTCTACAGCAAAGCCCAGCCAGACTTGCCCTGCTAGCTGCGGAGATCAGGGTACCCTCAGCTCCCAAGCGCGCAGCCCAGCTGCCACTGCCGGGGCACTCTCGCCTTGCTCTCAGGGCTGCAGGCTGCGGAAACCCAGGGCTCCAATTCTCCCTCATCACACTCCTTTCCCTAAGCAGCCCAAACCCTGTACCCAACGACAAACCGCTGGGATCTGGCAAAGCACAGAAATGCAAAACCTGAGGCAGGGTTGGGGGGGTGACAAATTTTACTTCAATTCAAAGGAGGTGGAATCCCGTTCCCCTGACCCCGTGCACCCACCCACCAACCCCAACCCCGTGCAGGTTAATTTCTTTTCCCGGGTTAGATAAAAAGGATTACTTGCCCACCGAGGCTTGAAGATGGGGGCAAGAGGTTGGTCCCAGACTAGGCTCACCTGCTGCTGAGGTGAGAGAGCAGCCACAGGATGGAAGCTGCTATGAGCAGCAGCTCACGACTGAGTGGTTAGGGGGATTACAAAGACCCTCAACTTCGCCTGTTTCCCCCCCCCCCTTCATTTGTGTCACTAAAGAGTTAAACGCGGCCGGGCTCCAAATCCTCCCCTCGAAGCCCGCTCCACTCCCCCTCCCCTTTATGCCTCCCCCCTCCTCTCTGTGCGCGTCGCTAGGAGGTCATCAAGCGCTCTGCCCAGTCCGCGTTCGCAAGCCCCTCTGTTTCCCGCCCATCTGGCCCGTGGCTGCTTACGAAGAGGTGTGCGCACACCGAGGGGCGTGTTCCAGTACAAGGAGACGCTGAGCGCCCCTGGGTTAGACCTCAGAGCGGAGCCGGCCATGGAGCACGGCAGGGGAAAGTTTGGCACCCCGCAAGGGGATGTCGGACAGGAGTGGGCGGGGCGCCCGGGAGCTCGTTAGCCCTCTAAGCTCTAGGGCTCCGACTGCCTGGACCTGAAGCGGTGTGCAGCCATGGACCGCGAAGCTGCTGCGGCCCAGGGCACTGCCCCGCCTCAGGATGGAGAGCAGCTCTTGGAGTCTCCAGAGCCTCCGCCGCCTTGGCCGCCGCCACCACCCGCTCCGCCGCCGCCGGCTCCTCCGCCGCCGGCTCCACCGCCGCCTGCTCCTCCACCACTTCCCGACCCCTCACAGGAACCGGCACCAGAGTCCTGTCCAGAGCCTGCTCCAGGTCCCTGTCCGGAGGCGACCCCAGAACCAGCTACAGAACTAGACACTGAACCGACCCTAGAACCAGCCCCAGAGCCGGCCCCAGAGCCGGCCCCAGAGCCAGTTCCAGAACTGGCCACTGAGCTGACCCCAGAACCTGTCCCAGAGCCGGCCCCAGAGCCTGCTCCAAAGTCGGCCCCAGAGCCAACTCCAGAACCAGTCACAGAGCCGACCCTAGAGCTGGCCCCAGAACCTGCCCCAGAGTTCTGCCCTGAGCCGGCTCCAGAGTCCGGTCCAAAACCGAGTCCAGCACCATGTCTACTGCAGTGTCCGGTGGTCCCTCGAGAGAGGGATCTAAAGACTTCGCCATTGCCGTCACCCCGAACACCAGTGACGTGGTCCAGAATAAAGGTAAGAAAAAGACCCCCGAGGTGGAGGAAAGAAGCCAGGCGAAGTCAGGTGGTTATTGAGCTTAGGGGACTCCTGGTATCCCTTGCATCCCATTTGACTGCCATCCACTGACCAAGATGCTCAGAAAGATGCAGGAATAGGGGAGCCAGGAGGAGTGGGAAGCAATTAGGAGGCGGGAAGCAACATGTGGGAAGCAAGAGTGGGTTTTGGGGGGCTAGGAATGGAGGTGACAGAAGGGGTGGGAATCGGAGCAGTTTTCCCCATGTGGAGAAGAGACAGTGCGATGAGCGCCTGTCTGGGAAAAGAGGGGGAAGATGCCTTCAGGAAACGCAAGGGACCTGTTTGGGGCTGGTCCTGGGTACACAGAGGATGGGATTGAATGGGGACGGTGGGACACACTTCTTAGTCGTGGTCACTGCCGCAGAGGCCCAAGCTGCGGAGCTGCCGCCTACTTGGCCCCCTCCCTGCCATGAGGAGGGGGCGCCCAGGCTGGGTCGCAACTGGCGACGGTCCAGGGAGGGGCTTGGCGCCGCGGGCTGCCGGGGTACTGGTACTCTCGGTGGGGGATGAGGGGATGGGCGGCGCCCACGCCCACGCGCACTGCAGGGGAAGGGCAGGGTTCGCTAAGAGGAAGGGGAGAGCATGCGTGTGTCGAAGCCACCATTCCATCTGTCTGCAGGATTTCCCAGCAGGTAGTCGCAAACAGTGATACAGTGATGTGCCGCGTCACAAGCCCGCAACTGGCATTCCACACCAGGGCCAGTTGGAATGGTACACGAGTCCTGGTTTAGACACAAGAAAATAAGAGTTGGGATTTGAGAGCGTATGAATGGGAACCCTCGTCTCTACCAGTCTACAGAGATACCTTCTAAACCATTGCACTTAGCCAGTGAAAAATGCGTCGAGGGTCCTCGGGCACCCACCCAAACGGGAGGAGGGAGGGAGGTTTTTGGTATTTATCCTGGATCTCTGAAACCTCATCAGCCTGCTTTTCAGTGAGAGTCTTTTTTGCTTTCGCTGTGCTCCCCCTACTCTTTCTTTCCTCCAAACTTCGTTCCACAAAACAGTGAAAATCACGATAATGCTTACGTACACTTCAATATAGCTTACCCTGGGAAAACACAGAGAAACGAGCAAATGAACAACACACCGACAATGCCAGTCCATCCTGCTGTTTGGCAGGGCAAAGGGACAAGGCTCCAGAACCCTTCCGCTGAGGACCGCACACTTGTAGAATGTAGAATGCGGGGGTGGAGGCGGGAACAGAGATTGGCACCACGAAATGGAAGCGCTGGTTGCTTCCTGAGTTATTAGTAGGAAAGCTTGAGTTTGCAAAATATCTGCAGTGATAAACGACTGAAAAATAGGAAGTCTAAAGGGAAAAGTTTCACTGAAGACAAAAAGTGCAGAGGTTTAAAAAATAAATGAATAAAATAGGCTGGTAGGGGACTCAGACTTTTTTTTTTTTAATTCAATACTCCCACTCTCACAAGGGGGTGGATCCTTCCCCTTCCTGCAGATACCTTCCCTTTCCCTGCTGAGATCTCAATAAAGGGAAGGGTGGGGCAGCTCCACACGGTGGGTCACACTAACCCTGAGGCTTGCTCTGGTCTTTTTGGAAGATTTTACATTTAGCTGGTGGGAGAGAGACCAGCAGGAATCACCTGATCAGTGGCCATCTTAAGTCAAGTTTGGGGAACCTGGCCGGGAAACTGACACCTAGTGACTTAATTACCAAGATGGCCAGCTAATACTCTTTGGCCTCTGGAAGGCTGATTAGAGGCCCAGAGTCTCCCCACCCTCCAATTTCCCCCACCTTCAATCCTGAATAAAAATCTTCCTGTCTAGCTGGTAGGAGATGTTCTGAAAACGCCTGTTGCCAGACTGACTTGGAGGATCAAGGCAAGGGGCATCAGGTTAGCTTTCTGTATATAATGTCCATTCAGACATGCTGGACTGCTGTCCCACAGACACTTGACAGCACTGCAAGGAGTCCAGGGTCCCAGAGGTTTGATTTTTGCCTGACCATCCATCAAGAAAGCCATGAAGATTAACTAATCAATGCTCTGGAGGATTTTGAAGAATGCAAAAGATCTAGTTAAATATGCTCAGATTGCTAGGAGCAGACCCCTTCCCCAATACCCTCCATGTTGCTCTGTAATTGCTCTCTGAGCAGTTGAGAATAACTGATCTTCAGTGATAGGACCATTCTCTGCGGCATCCTCTTCAATCAAGTAGCAACTGCAACCAGCTGACTTGAATCTTAACATTCAAGGTAAACAGGTTGCCATCTTAGTTGGAGTGGCATTGTTCTCAAACACTGCCTCCTTGAGGAAAATATGGGGGAAAACAACTACACACACACACACACACACAATATCAAGGAACAAAACAAAATTCCATACACTAAAATCCACTTAATTATCATGAAACTAGTATAATAATTCAAAGGATGAAATTAACAAAGCCAAGTGTTTGAATACAAATGCAAACTTCTTCCAGTTAATTTCATCGACTGGTACTGCAGTAAAAATACAACATCTTCCAGCCTGTCGTCTGTTTTCTTTGGGGATTTGGGGACTTGATGTTTGGAATTCTGTACCAAGTGTGTGGGTAGTGACTAAGAAAGGGGGGCTCATGTTTTCTTTCCAAATAGCTATCAAGGTTGTGCAGTCTGTGAACCAAACCTGCCTATTCCTTCCTTTCTAAAATGTTTTGATTCCCAGGAAATGAGCCATGGTCTCCCTTCTGTTGGCCGCAACTGTAAGTAAGGATGTGTGAATTGGTTCTTTAACAATGCTATACTCTCTTGGGGGTTTGGGGGGCTTATATGAAGTGGATCACATTTTTCTTTCCTCATCTGTGCTTGAGGAAAGACAGTTTATATTTTTATTCACTGGATTTTGACCAGCTATGAAATTATAATCATACTATACATACAGCAATCATGCTATACCAGCAATCAATGAAAATCTTTTATTTGAAGAGGGAGGGGTCTGTATATCCCTTCTAATGACTACAAAGTACTACTCCAAAATCAGAACAGAACATTTTTTTTTGCCCACAAAACTGGTGTTTTGGACACATGTTTTCTTGTAAAACAGCAAGCATTTATTTATATCATGTCTGGCAATTCCTACCCAAATATTTTATTATCTTACCTATTTGTGAGCTTCCCAGAAGTAAGTACCGTCTTTCTCAGACCTGGTACATGCAGCCCACCAGGTTTTTGCTCAATAATTAGTTGCTAAAACTTGAAACCTATTAATTCCATTTCTAGCCACGTAGATGCTGCTGCTGTGAATGAATAAAAATTCATTCTCATTGGTTTCAGAGTGAGAAGTAAATGCTTATTTAAATAGCCTGGAATATATAGCTCTTAAGGAAATGCAGTCAATCTTTCCATTTTCATAATGGATATTGGAACCATAATTAAGAATAAAATTATTATAACACCTTTTTAAAAATGGCTTGTAAAGTGTCCTTATCCCATGCAGTCCCAGCAGTAGCAGACTAATGGTGATGTTGTTGGTTTCAGGAGTAATAAATTTTTTCCTAAGTGCACAGAATATCTGCAGTGACTGTGAACAGTTTTTGGAATATAAATTTCGATGTTTAACCTGTTGAAGGTCAGGACAAAATTATTTTCTTTTTTTCTTAGGTTCATTCCCCCTTCTTTGCCAGCCTTTGATGAAACCATCTGACTTATTTAGTATATTCTGAGAGCTCCTGAGCATTTGCTGCAGGATGTTTGAGAAAAGATAATGAGACATTTGGTCAGTGGTCTTTCCTTTCCAAGAGCACTCTTCTTAAGTGTTTATAAAAATCTATGATTTGGATTTCTGCAGATGGGTAGCCCAAAAGGAAAGGTTGAGCCTTTATCCAAAGTGCTTCCCAGGAAAGGGTAAAAATCCATAGAAGTCAGGAAACCATTCAGAGACATTGTAATAAGGATTATTTAATCTATTCTGCTAGTATGGCACTTTACAGTTTACAGAATGATTT
Organism: Urocitellus parryii; assembly: GCF_045843805.1. Classification (NCBI taxonomy): domain Eukaryota; kingdom Metazoa; phylum Chordata; class Mammalia; order Rodentia; family Sciuridae; genus Urocitellus; species Urocitellus parryii. The sequence goes on along the minus strand of NC_135547.1, from coordinate 91,479,607 downwards.
CATCTGCATTATTAACCCTTTTATTCCCCTGAGGAAGGCAGCACGATAGCACAGGGCAAAGAAAACAGTTGACAGAAAATACTGTACAATGGTTAATTTATGTATTGTGGATATTTCTGGAATATTCAATACAAGGCTTTCTGTGACACATAAGATCCTCATTTGTCTAAGGAAAGTCTTTTTAGCTGACATTTCATTAGCTCTGATTTTTTTCCCAAAGCAGTGATTGCTGCTCCACTTCCCAGGCTCCCAGAGGGGGCCAGCATAGAACAGGAGCCTCACAAGGAAAGAGAAGAAGCACAAGCCCTTGAACCTATTACCCACACACAAAAAAGACCTTTTTTTGGAAAATGAAATAAATAGAAATCCTCCTGAATGATAGGATATTCAAGCTTTCCAATGCCTGCTGACTGTAATTCCCTCCGTGGAAAAAAAATGTTTTAAGTATTTAAAAAAGAAAGAATGCAGTCATTCCTAGATGGAGATGCTACACCCTCATCAAAGCAAATAAACCTTATTCTCAAAATAGAAAAAAATAGTATGAATTTTTTATAAGGAAAAGAAAGGGACAGTCACTGCAGATAATAAAAGTTATCTCTCCTCCAAAAATTTTTAAAAGAAAGGAAGGAAAGAATTCTAAAGGAACATCTTCCCCTCAGCCCCTCCAAAGCTCATGAAGTTTCTATCCTCCTAAATAAAAATTATGAAAAGAGAAATGAACATCTTAAATTAAACAGTATTTCTAATTTTCAAAAAATTCATGAAATTTTCAACTTTATTTGCATTACATGTCCCATGCCTAATCCCTGGTGAACATTATAGGGACAAAAATAATTCTTCTAACATCAAAGTTCCATAATATTATTTCTTTCAATTCAATGAGATGTCAAAAATAAGCAAATCCTGGGTCAGGGATATAGCTCAGTTGGTAAAGTGCTTGCCTCACATGCACAAGGCCCTGGGTTCAATCTCCATCACCACAATAAATAAATAAATAAATAATCATTATAAATTAAGCAAATCCTTAGAGATGGAAAGGGGATGAATGGTTGCCAAGGACTGGGACAAAATGGAAGGGGAAGAGTGGGTGATGGCTAAGGGGTGCAGGTCTTCCTTTGGGATACTAAAATGTTCTAGAATTAGATAACACTGATGGTTGCACAACCTTGTTAATACACTAAAACCCACAGAATTGTACACATTAAAATGGTTAATTTTATGGCATGTGAACTGCATAAAATAAAAGATAAGTAAGTGAGTCTATCCCCTAACCTCAAGATAATAAATCTATTATATTCCCACAAACAACCAAAGAAATTGAAAAAAGAATATAAAAAAGGAAATAAAAGAAAGAGATCCTCATAAGGACAGTGCCTCCAACCTCACCAAAGAAAATAACTATTATTCACAACTACCCTAATTTTAAAAAAAATATGTATTTATTCTCATTTGTTATATTTTATGGCAGAATGCAATTCAATTCATATTACACATATACAGCACAATTTTTCAAGTCTCTGGTTGTACACAAAGTAGATTCACACCATTTGTGTCTTCATTCATGTACTTAGGGTAATGATGTCCATCTCATTCCACCATCTTTCTTACCTTTATGCCCCCTCCCTTGCCCTCCCTCCGCTATGCCCTATCTAAAGTTACCCTAATTTTTAATATTTTGACGAAAACAATCAGACAAGGAAATTGTTTTAAGGGTAGATTCTCTTAAAATCATCAGTCAATGAAATGTACTTATTGTGCCCCATACATGCATTTTAATTAAAATAAAAATATTAAATGACAGGGTTCCTGATCTTGCCAAATGTCCTGAATTTTTAATTCCAAGAAAGGGAATAAAGAAATAAAAGAAAGGGCTGAGGTTGTGTCTCAGTGGGTCTAGCACATGTGAGGCCCTGGGTTTGATCCTCAGCACCACATAAAAATAAATAAATAAATAAAGGTATTGTGTCCAACTACAACTAAAAAAAAAAAATTAAACATTAAAAAAAGAAAAGAAATACAATCCTCAGATGACCAAAGCACATGAGCCTTATTCTCAATGTACGCTTTTTTATGATATAAAAGAAAATTAATAATGGAAAAGTGTGTGTGTTGGTAGATGGAATATTATTAATAAAATGCTCCAGCCTCACAAACATCCATGAACACAATGTAAATAAATGTGAATTTTTAAAGAAGAACAAATAAAGGAAATCCTCTAATTAGAGTTGACCCAAATTCACACAAACTCAAAAGCTTTATTTTTAATTTTTTTATTGTAGATGGACACAATATCTTTATTTTTTTTAAAGCGGTGTTGAGGATCGAACCCATTGCCTCATGCATGTGAGGCAAGCTCTCAATCACTGAGCTATAATACCAGCCCCCAAAGCTTTATTTTTAATACAGAAACTGTTTTTTTAATTGGAAGAGAAATAAAAAATGTAGGGGAGAAACAGAAACAAAAACCAAAAACATCCACTTAAGGAAAAGAATCCCCATCCTCAACAAAACTGCCTTCCTTTTTTCCCCCCCTCAAAATAAGTAAATACATTCAGAACTAGAGGGGGGAACAAAGGAAGAATGTGAATAGGGATTTTTTGGGGAAGGATACTGGGGATTGAACTCAGGGGCACTCAACCAATGAACCACATCCCCAGCCCTATTTTGTATTTTATTTAGAGACAGGGTCTCACTGAGTTGCTTAGTGCCTTGCTTTTGCTGAGGCTGGCTTTGAACTCATGATCCTCCTGCCTCAATCTCCTGAGCTGCTGGGATTACAGACTTGCACCACCACGCAGGCTGAAGAGGGTTTTTAAACTCCCCATTTTAAGGGAAAGTCACCAAAGTCCTAGAATATTTTTCTTAAAGCAAAAAAGAGAGAGAAGGAGCGAGGGGAAGAAGGGAAGGAGGAAGAGGAGGGTGGGAGAGAGACAAGGTGGAAGGAGAGAGGGAGAGAACAGAAGAAAGGAGATGGGGAGAGAAGGAAAGAGGTTGAGAGAGAGGGAAGGTGAAACAGGGAAAGACAAAGAAGGAGGGAGTGACAGATGATGGGGGGGAGAAGAGGGGAGGGAATAGTGAAGGAGATGGGGAAGGAAGGAGAGAAAGACAGAAGGAAAACAATAAAGAGGGTCGGGTATGGCTTCAGTGAGAGGACCTGGCTTCCATCCCCAGAACTGCAAAAGTAAATAAATAAAGAGCTACCTCATTAAAGGTTAAAAGGAAGGAATTCTCAGGAAAGATGTGTCCACACCATCTTGAAGACAATGCATGTTATTTCTGAAAATCAACCCATCCCACCCTACAATAAGGAGGAAACACTATAGAGTCTCGCTCTATAGTTTCCTCAAGGGTGGGGGCAGGAATTTATCCAACCCAAGGCACCCTTTTTATCTTCCAATCTTCACTATTTATTTTATTTTTTTATTTGTTGATGGACATTTATTTATTTATTTATTTATTTATATGTGGTGCTGAGAATCGAACCCAGTGTCTCACACATGCCAGGCAAGTGCACTACTGCTGAGCCACAACCCTCACTATTTATTTTTTAAAGGAAAGAAAAAAAAATAGTTTGAAAGAGAGATGTCCCCAATCTAATATCTTCCAAATAAATTATTTATTTAAAAAAAAAGAAAAAGAAAAATCCTCCTAGGGAAGGTTCCTCAACTTCATTAAAACTGGTGGCCCTTGTAGTACCTCTTCACAAACCTATTTTTAATGGAACTCCTCCAAACCTAAAAATAGGTGTTCACTCAACCCCATCTAAAGCAAAGATTCTTTCCTCCCAGACTTTTTTTTTTAAAGAAAAATCCTTCTATCCCAACAGGGGATACCTTCAACTTCACCAAAATCAATGGTCTTATTTCTGTCTACACCCAATAAGAAAAAAAAACATTTTTAAATAATGGGGACCCTCTTACCCCAAGGCAAGTTGGCTGTAAGCTACCAGCACCATTGAACTTTCTTGCCCTAAGAAGGTTTTTCAAAACAAAGAGTGGAAAAAAAAAAACTGTCTTCTAAAAAAAGCACCCTCTTGACCCAATCCCTCCACAGACTCAGAAATATTACACAAAGAAAAGGTAATAAATATCCCTCTCAAATGCTGCCAGTGAGTTTTAATTTGAGCATGGAAGGCTAAAGGGAGGTGCATATATAATCCCAGGTTGGCTTCCCTCTGCCTCAGCCCATTTCCAGTTACCTTTCCCATAGCTAGGCAGGGTAAGCACTCAGGAGGGCAAACCCTGTCCAAAGAAAAAAGAATTGGAAAGGCCAACCTGCTGGGGAAAAGGCATATACACCTCTTTTCCAAACCAAACAGATGATTTCAGAATGAGCTGCATCATTGTTTGTTCTAATACAACTTCTAATTTTACAGAGTAGATAGTAAACTTTAAAGCAGTGACACTCTGCTAGTAATTCCCAATGAGATACACACCTTTTCCTAACAGGCAAGGACCCTTAGCCAGTTCTGTCACAGGGGTGACATACCATTTTACAGTGGTTGTCTCAAGATGTGCTGGCTTCAATTTCCATTCTTGTAGGGTGGTAAAGACTTGGTTGTCACAAATTCATAAAATCTGCAAGTCATATTTATACACAGAGAGTAAGACTTTTTTCCACATTTTTAAATTCATTTATTTTTTAAAAAATTAAATTGGTGCATGCCTGTAACCCCAGTGGCTCAGGAGGCTGAGGCAGGAGGATCGCAAGTTCAAAACCAGCCTCAGCAACTTAGCAAGGCCCTAAGCAATTCAGTGAGACCCTGTTTCTATATAAAATACAAAAAGGGCTGGGGATGTGGCTCAGTGGTTGAGCACCCTGGGTTCAATCCTCATACCCCACCCCAAAATCGAGCAGGGTATGGTAGCACAGACCTCTACTCCCAGATACTCCAGAAGCTGAGGCAGGAGGATCCCAAGTTCAAGGCAAGCCTGGGCTACTTAATGAGATCTTGCCCCCAAAATTAAAAAAATAAAAATTTAAAGGCTTGGGGAAGTAGCACTGTGGTAGAGAGTTCCTGGGTGCAATCTTCACTACCACAGACACATATGTGGGCACACACACATGAAAATTAAATTGAGTACTTGCTCCCTCTGCTTTGTCCCTAGCACTGTGCTAAGCAGTGGAGTCCATGGTAAACAAAATTGCATAGTTGAGACTTACTTTAAGCAAAACTGATAAATAAGAGACCCAATTACCAAAACAAAGATACAAATGGTGATTATTTGTTTTATCAGATGCTTTGCTGAGGTACTCACTATTAATAGCCGATTGTCTCAACATCTCTTCTCAAAAACCCAGGGTAATAAATGAAGTTGTGCTAATTTCAGAGAATGTAGAAAATCAAGGAAATTTCCAAAAAATAAATAAAAATCTTCTACCACCCCACCACTGAGAGATAATTACTGTAAAAATATATTGCTATGTTTATCCATTTATTTTCTCTGACTACATGCATTTAGTTTATATAGTAAGATGTCAGGGAATGGACAATTGTGTTTCAGCCTTCCCCCTGTTCCAGTCATATCCCCCCATCACAAACTTAATTATTAGATCATATTCATTATTCTCTGTTGTTTTTAGGATATACTTATAAATTTTAGCTTAATATTTATCTAGTCAAATTGCTATATGAACTAATTGATAAACATGTGCTTGAAATGTAATTGTGCAGACATGTACTTGAGGTGCAAAGCAATACGCTAATAATACATTCTGTGAAGACACATTTTTGTGAATACTCCCATATAAAATAGCAGTTTGATTTTGTTTTCACTTACTGTACTTTCTTGGATATCCGGATTTCATTTGTCCAGGTAGCTTTATGTGAGTTGGCCTTGGAGAAGCGGATCCAGAACAAAATCCACCATCTTTCCACTGTTAAGTTCACAAAAGGAAAATGTAAATTTCTGAGACTCTCTTGGGTCACATTTTTGGGGAGAGTACAAGGGATTGAACCCAGAGGCACTCAACTACTGAGCCACATTCCCAGTGCCGCCCCCTCTCCCCTTTTAAATTTTGAGACAGGGTTTTGCTAAGTTGCTGAAGGCATTGCTTAGTTGCTGAGGCTGGCTTTGAACTTGCAATCTTCGTGCCTTATCCTCCCAAGCCACTGAGATGACAGGTATGCACCACCACACTTGACCTCTTGGGTCACTTATAAGCAAAAATATCACTGATGGATCTATTTCTAATACAAAGTTTCTGTATCGTGCTCAGCTAAGTACTTCAGACTGAAAAGGGAAATACTCATGTGTGAGGACCTTATTGACAATTATAAGGAGATAGAATATTCAATCCATCCACCTCTCATTAACCAAGTGTGGTAGACAATTGAGAGTTAATAAACTGTATACAATCCAACCAAGGCTGAATCGGTAATTTAAAAGGCAAACATAATGCATTATTGAGTAAGATCGGAATCTTCAACCCTGTCTGTAGCACTTAGAGATTTTCATCTTCCAAAGCATTACAGGCATTTATTGTTTAAGCCTCTTGCTTTAAAGAGCCTGTAAAAGAGATATTGGCCCCTGAGGAGAGGGATTCCCACCTCATTTCCCTCAAGCAAAGAGCCAGGGACTGGAGGCTCCTAATCAATACTGTGGGATTCTGAGAGAGAGGCTTGATGCTCCCCCCGCCCAGAAATTTGCATAATTCTCCTGAAACATGAGACAGTGGGCCTGGGAAGTGAGCCTGGACCCTGCCTCCAGGAATAGGAAGGGGGGATTGCTAACAATGTTCACAATCTTGGATGTTTATTCATTTGCCTTCTCCTGCAACTAGTGTCTCTACCTGTTCTCATCTGAGATTTTGCAACTTTGAGGCAGGATATGAAAAGTACCTGATTAGCAAAATTTGTTAAGCTGCTTGGCTATGAATAGAGAGACTTGAAACCCCAGGAAAGTTCCTTTAGCTCTGGGCTCTGTCAGTTGAGTCCTCCCTCTCCTGAAGCAGGCTTCAATCAGTATCAGGGGACTATTTCTTGAATCCTAACAGTAGTCTCTGAGCCCCATTTTATAATGATCTTAATTGTTAATTTTCCTTTGATAAGTTTCATTTGCATTAATTATCATACCTTCACATATTATTTCATGGTATACTTATATTACTATGCATGTTCCTTGCAGTATAAAAGAAAATGTGATGTCACTTTATTAAAACAGGTAAGCATAAACAGTAAAGAGGAAAATCAATGCACCTACAGAACAAGATTCTTGCTTTCAAAAAATTAACAAGTTGCTACTCTCAGTCTAACCTCAATTAATGTATGCTTTGACAATTTCATTCCGGATGGGCTTGAGTAAAACCTCATTTTTTCTTACACCAAATTTTGGATATTTGTTCTCTTTTCTTTCCCTCACCTCTAGCAACAAAGTACTTACTCTGCTTGACTGTTAATAATTTTCAATTAAAATGATAATTTTGACATTGCTGTTGTCTCCTCTGCTTTAATTTACTCAACTTGGTATGAGATCTCCAGGCCTTTTGGGGTGGGGGCGGGTGGATTCATTTTGATTTCACATGGGATAAAAGCACTCAGTGGCTCTCATCATGAGTTTCTTTTCTTTTTTAATATTTATTTTTTAGGTGTAGATGGACACAACACAATGCCTTTATTTTTATGTGGTGCTGAGGATCGAACCCGGGTCCTGCCCATGCTAGGCGAGTGCTCTACCGCTGAACCACAATCCCAGCCCCATGAGTTTCTTATATTGCTTCTCACTGGTGATTCCTCTTTTTAGAAGTTCCTGGAAAAGCCTTTCTTTGCCTTTATAGCATGCCTCATCAGCACTAAGTTTTTAAATAATGCCTGCATTTTTCTCTTTTAATGATGGAAATCAAAGAAAGACATTTCTAGACTGAAAGCTTACAAGCAGAGGGTAGTAGTTCTTTGCATTCAATGTAATAAAATAAAAATAATGAACTTCATGCAAATATATCTGATAATTAGTTCTTTGAGTTTTCAATAATTAAGCAATTGGTGGTTTAAATGCTACATAATATGATACATATTTGGAGGATCATTACATGGATATTTGAGAATGTTTGGGTGAAATTGGTTTGGGTTTTTAGATGGAATAGGATTGCATTATTGTTTTTCCAGCTTGAATAATGGAATGAAGATTCTCAGTTTCAAAAATTCACTATTTAACAAGTTTTCAAAGATGTATCAGGTTCAAATATGAAGGATTTCCTAATAACAAATTCACTTTGATATAAGAAGCTTAGAGGGAGAAATGAAGACATTATTTGAGGTAAGTGGGAACAACACAGCCTCCTTAAACCTATAGAGAAAACCAGCATTAAATTAATCAGTGTCATAAAAGTATTAGTAAAAGCAAGGTTATGGCTGAATTGGGCAGGAAAGTCTACGACTTGGAGACAGGAGTGAAGCTCTTGTATATAAAGTTATATAAATATGATTACTTTGATTGAATTATAGGGTATAGATTGAAATATTGTGGAAAATAAATTTTATGGGGCAAATACTACTGAAACTTTGAAGACAACTGGTAAAATTTTGGATATCATCTGATGACATACAACCATCAGAGGACTGTAGATTAGTATAGGATGGCTGAAATGAAGAGTGGGCAGATGGGACTTATAATTTTAAAACTATCTTTCAGTATCTTGGTATGCCAATTTTACCTATAAAAACTAAAAATGGGAGAAAATAATTATATTATCTAGTGTACTTTTTCTACTGTTTCAGGCCTTCTTTGACCCACATTCCACTTTTGGAAATCTGGTCTACTTTCTCCATCATTTTTTTTTTTTTGTATTTTATATCCCAGTGTTTTCTATAGTAAAAATAAGAAACCGTGATGGGCATTCAATGAAACCTTTTATCTTCAGTATTATAGAACCATAGAATTTACTGGAAAGGGCCTTTGGGGGAAGAGCTAGTCCAGTATTTTTAAAAACATTTTTGAAGTAGAATCTTATGTTTTCCTCAATGAAATCATAAATGAAAACCCAATATTTAACAAAACAAGTTGCATTTCATTAGTCCTTTTCCATGCTAAAATGAGTTTGTAACTGAATTACCACCCCAATTGTCTATTTTAGGATAATATGAGAGTGAGTTTGCACACCTTGTTTATTATTGGCTCCTTAGCAAGGAGATACAGGAGCAAATTGGACAGGGAAGAGAAGCAAGTCAGAATTTAAAAAGTGGCCTATAATATTCCAGAAACTAGGTAATACTGTCTTGGAAACATGGTCCATCTTGAGATTTTCTTTCCCCTCCCCCAGCCCCAGAATGTTACAACTGTCTCATAAAGTGGGTTGTCTCAGCACTGTCTTTGCTTGTAGGAACATTATTATTGGGGATTTTGTTCCTGAGCAAGGACACCACACCTAGTAAACTGTAGATATAACTAAAAATATCTAGTAAAAGCTACAATATAACTCTAAGCTTCTGTAAACATTTAAGGCAGCAAAATTGTTCCAAGTCCTATAAAATGGGCATAAATGTACCATACACATCGATTTTCTAAGTGGCCCCAGTACACCATAAACTGTACATGGAGCACATAAAAGAGGCAATTGTACACAAATTGAATGTATTGTTTATTATTTATTTGGAATTTACACTCTGCCTGAATCCAGAAAGAACATGAAGTATCTTACAAAATTAAATGTGTATAAAATAGGACAATTAAGAACAAATAAAAACAGAACAAAGCCATCTCAAAGCAGTGATGAATGAGACCTAAAACTAATATGTGCTAGTTATAATAAACCCTAATTACACATTTAATTAGCAGTACTTTTGTTTTGCTGCTTTGGGTGGTTGAAGGACTTTAGGGAATGATTGAATGACTCAGCCCTCTTAAAGTTTGTATCTGAGGAAGTCTGAACCGATGCCTCATTTTTATGCAATACATCTTCCTGTAGCAAGCTGCAGCAACCACAAAATGAAGAACTAAAGGTTGCCAGGATTGTGGTATAGGTGTTAATTAGCTGTCCTAGAAGGCTGCAAGCTTGGGTTATTTTGGTGTGCCTGCATTTTCCCAGTATTCTAATGCATGTGTCTGTGAAGCATATCAGTATGGAACTTTCTCAAATAAGCCCTTGTTCCATGGTAACTGGTAGCCAGAAGTCCAAGAGTGTGAACTCATTCTTAAATTGGGACTCACTTCTCTTTGGTCTAACTTGATTCCATTTTAGATAGTTATCCAATATGGAGTAAATTGCTTAATCTTTCCATGGCTTAGCCTTTGTGTCTCTGAAATGAAGCCAATAATATGCCAATGACTCAGATCAGAAGTCTCCTCCTGAAAGCTTTCAGTAGCATCCCATCTAGGCTGGATCACCCTTTCTCTGGGCTCCTGAACACATTATGCAAACCTCTGCTGCTTATTTGCCATATACTGAGATCATCAGCTGAGTATCGCATTAGACTGTAACAACAAGGCCCTTAGGGCCTTAATAAATGCTGCCACTTAATAAATGCTGGTGGAACTACCTTAGAAGCATATGATAAAGGATGATGAAAAAGTAGACTTTATTCTTTCATCATTAAGTGACCTATAATAGTTAGACATATTTATAGAATATAGTTTGATATTTTCATACATGTGTACAATGTATAAGGATAAGATCAGTGTAGTTAGCTTTTTCACCACCTCAGAATTTTACCAGAGAAATTAGAACGTATTTCAAAAATAAGAAACATGCAAATGCTAGTTTGTTTTAGTATCATTTGTACATGTGCCAAGATATTTGCTGTAATTTCTCCTATGTTTAGGTATGCAGATGAGTTTTAATATATTTATCTGTCAAAAATGGACTTAGCAATTCTGGTGCTTTGCCAGTAGGTAATGGTTGGCAGGGCTATGTCATATCTTCCCAAATAACAGTAGATTTTTCTAACTCTCACAGAAGCAATTTATACACTTAAAGCAACCCTGTATTGATCATTTGGTCTTAAGTTCCTAGTCTTCAATCATAAATATAGTTAATTTTGATAAATTTTATCTAATCATTTCTTAAGAAAAGCAAAATGCAAATGTATGAAAATATTCAAGCAAAGCCAAACTAAAGAATATTATATTTAAGTCTAATATATAACGACTAAGTTCAAACAAGTAACTAGATACCATTTGGTACCCTTTTTTACTAATCTTAACTGTTAATCAAAATTTAATCTATTTATGGTATTCTTTTCATTTTAATTGAAAAGCTCTTGAGTCATTACCTTGGTGTCAAATTTCTCTTATAGATGTCACTTGAATTTGGAGCTAGGTGTCAGTAGGACTACTCCAGGCTTTCCCTTTTTCAGAAGGACTGAGAAGCAACAGCTAAGCTTTGATGTTCCTTTGGTAGTCCAAGTTGTATCCAAAATAGCTTTCCACTAATTACAAAAAAAGCCTTAACTTGTTTCACCAATGTCTCTGGGCAGATTAGCACCCTGAGCTAGAAAATGGCCTGGTCAGGAAAGAGAATGTGGAGTCTTTTTTCAGACAGCAGAGATCCCTATCAGCCATCTTGTTTCCAATCAGAAGGAAGAATTGTTCCATTAAATGAGATAGAAAACTTTTACCCTTTCTAAAATAGCTTGCTGGGCAGGAGCAGCACATAATGTTGTTCAGGTTGCATACTATATGAAGTGCCATGTCCAAGGGGACAGCTTTCATATTACAGCCTCACAGATGTATACATTTATTCTAACAATTCTCTGGCAATGAAGTGCCTTGTTCTAGCAAAATTAATATATTATGTCAATTTTCTGACAAATGAAGGTAAAGTATCTTTAGGAAAAGGTATCTTTTCCCAATGTGCTCAAAGGTGTCTTGTGGGATAACCCTACTATTAATTCCTTGCATTTAAATACAGTGATTTCTTTAGCAATCCCCTAGAAGAAAATAAATGACATGCTCAGAACTGATCTCCAAAAGTACATAATGAATTCCATATCATATTTAATCCAAGAGTCATTTTAAACCCAAAAACTGTAATAAGGATTTGAAACAGGAATGAAGGAACCCAAGCATAGGCAGACATACAGACATCAGTACACACTGATAAATTCACTCCCAAGAACATACCCAAGTATATATATTCCAATTGCTGAAAACCCTGATAGTTACACATGCATATACACACTGATAGTGATTGAGGGGAACACTTAATTCTATTTTATAGAAAAAAAATGTTGCCTAATTGTAGAATCACAAAATAAATTTGAGAGAGGGAGGGAGGAAGGGAGAGAGAGAGAGAGAGAGAGAGAGAGAGAGAGAGAGAGAGAGAGACATGTGCATATGAAGGAGGAGTAAGCTCTGGCTATTTGCTGTGGTTGTCAACTTCTCTTCCAATTCTCCTTTTAACCTATTTTCAGCCAGCCTCACTCCCACTGGCAGTGAGTTCCCTACAGTTTACATACACTTATGTGAGTCTAATTTAATAAATTTTTACTAAGGCTTTAATAGTGACAAAGAACAGTGCTATGTATAGATGGAGCCATTTAGTCTTGCAAGGAAGGTTTTATGAAGGAGCAAAGATCTATCTGAACTATGTCTGGAGATTAGGTAGGATTTTGATGGAAGGGCATACAAAAACAGACCCATGAGGCAGTAGGAATATCTTAAACATAGACATGGAAGAGGTAGAAAGGGCAGTGCTCTGAGAATCCCACAAAGATTGACATGGGTAGAACTTTTAGTGCATCAGAAAGAAAGGCTGGGAAAGTTATGTAGGAACTAAATTGCAGGAGACCTAGAATGCCAGGAAAAAGAATATGTATTCTATTCCATAAATAGTGGAGAATCTTGGAATATTTTTGGTTGAGAATAAAATGATTAGGTTAAGATTTATGAAAAAATAACCTCAATATATAGGATATGTTAGGTAGGAAAACTCTGGAGAACGGAACAAAAGCTATCAAGGGCCTTACCCTAAGGCAATAGGTACTGAAAGAAATAGAAGAGATGCTGACAGGATTCAATTTGTAGTTGATTTATTGTGAATGGCTGAGGGAGAGGGAAGAGTAGAAGATGATTCTCAACTTTCTAACCTGGAGTTATAAAAATTATGGAGAACACAGGATAAAAAGCAGGCTTAGGTAGTAGCTAGAGGAAGATGATCAGTTCAGTTTTGGAGAATTACAGTTTGAGGTGTTGGTGAAGCTGAAGTTCAAGACAGTGATCAGTGAGAGGCTAGGACTTAGGGGTTAAAGGAACATATTTTTCCATGAAAATTAGGCAAGGTGGAAAATGTCTATACCCTCAACTGTATATCTGCATATATATTTTACTGCCCTCCAATCTACCCATTATATGTATATGCACAGTGTAATGAGTAGATTGGAGGGCAGTAAAATAGGAGGAGGCATGGAGGTTACCTAGGTTGTTATAGAAATCCAAGTGAAAGATATAGTGCCCTGCTTATTGGAAACAATGATGATAAAAATCATTTGTAGAGTGCCTACTCTGTGTGGGGCACTGTGCCAATATCTGTAATTCTAGACAAGCAAAGGAAATAAAACCAAGTCAAAACAGTGGCAGTGGCACATGCCTGTAATCCCAGCAGCTCGGAGGCTGAGGCTGCTCAAAGCCAGCCTCAGCAACTTAGAGAGGCCTTAGGCAACTTAGTGAAAACCTGTCTCAAAATTAAAAAATAAAAATAAAAAGGGCTTGGGATGTGGCTCAGTGGTTAAGCACCCCTGGGTTCAATCCCTGGGTAAAAACAAGAACAACAAAAAATCAAGTGTTTGAATAACTTTAATTCCAAGAAGAAAATGAGAATGGACATGAGAAACTCTTAAATTCATAAGAGATAAAAATTGATTGGGGGGGTCTGATATTGTGGCTCAATTGTAAAGCACTTGCCTAGCATGTGTGAGGCACTGGGTTTCATTCTCAGAACCACATATAAATTAATAAATAAAAATTTTAAAAAAGGAATTGTTTGGGGCCTAGCTGGATGGAGTAGACTTAGGTACAGAGATGAATAAAAGAACATTCCAGAATTTATTATTTGGGTGGAGGGGATGAGTGGAGTGATGAGAAGGGAATTCTAGGCAAGCAAAAATGGTATAAGCAAAGGAAGTAAAATGTGAAAACACAGGATTTTAGAGATCAGATGATGTGAAGGTTTGGGGATGCAGCAAGAAATGAAGAACTAGAAGGTGAAGGTGAGGACAGTGAATGGGGGAAGTAGGAAGGATGTGAAATGGCCAGAGAAGGTAGCATAGGATAGTGATAATTTCACATTTTCTCTCCACTTTGCAACTCACCATTTCCTCAATCTCTGGATTCTTTCTTATTGGCATTCTGGGATCTGAGATGATTTTTTAAAATTTCTGGACTGCCCCTTTCTGTGTGCCATCTTTCTTTCATGTGACAGCATCAGATCTAGAGATGTCCAGGTCTGAGAAGGGGACCCCATTCCCTCATGCATTTCATATATGAACAGGTTCTACACAAATCAGCATCTATATTGAGTCCTTGTCATTCAGGAAGCTCTTTCAGTCTCAATTTTGCTGCCTGTATATGTCTATTGACATACCTTTGGAAGGCCCTATCATGCATGTAGGAAATATGACTTCTAATGAGCTTTCTAGATATGCTTGTGATATTCAAATCACAGACTCAGCCTTTCAGAGACCCTTCCTAGGCATGAGAGAGCCATAAAATGTAGTGCCATTTTTTAAATCATATACTACAGCCTCACAAAATGTTTCCACATCCCCCATTTCTTATGTCCTTGGATTCTCACCCCCACCCTGTGTGATTAACTGTATTAATTTCATCTTCATTGTGCATATGAGAAAACTAAAGGCCACTTAAGCACTAATGATTTGAGTCAAATCCCAAGCTCCTGACTACAAAATCAATCCCTAATCTATATCAGGCTAGTTAATACAAGGTTGTCTGAGCCCAGAAATTATCTAGATTCCTCTAAACAAAGTGGGATAATGGAGGCAACCTACTTCATTTTAGGATTAATTACCTGCTTTAAAGCTAACCAAACTCACAAACTTAAGATGAGATACAGTTTTAAGATGGTTATAATGATTATTTTCTTTCTAAAGCTAAAAACTGCTTTAAAATGCTTATAATGATGATTCATCATTTAAATGGTTTGAAACTCCCTGAGATCAGAATTCTCAAAACGTTCTACAGTCTTAAGAGATTAAAAACACACCAGTCTAGTGGTTTGGGCCCAGAATTGAGATTTAAGAGGCTAATTCTATTCCTAGCTGTGCCTTTGTGATTTGAGGTAAATCCTTTAACCTCTCATATCTTATTTATCCATTTGTAAATAAGCATATTTCCCACCATAGAATATCTAGGAAGTACTTTAAAATTCTAGGCTCAACAATATTTTAATGCCTTACAAATTCCGTAGAGCACTTTGCACAGCTTCAAAATGAATCTGTATCAATACAAAATGGAATTTGTTCATTCAAAATAAGTGTATGGAGACATGGTCAAAGCAAAGATTTCTGCCTGCCTACTACTGTTTTAAATAGATGCAGCTAAGGACTGTTCTGCTTCCATCTCTGCCATAATGTAGTATTGCCACAGCAAGATGGATTATCTTGCATGGTACTCCATGGATGGTAAAAAGGCACTAAGACTGATATCTCTGGGTGGGGATTTTTCTAAGGTAGAAGCCTAATTTGAAGAAAGCTAATTCTCTATTTCATCTCCCACCCTTTAAATATTAGACCGCATGGAAAGGATGATGTTTTAGGTCCTTTGTTAATATTTAATTTTTAGTTGCAGTTGGACACAATACCTTTATTTTATTTATTTATTTTTATGTGGTGCTGAGGATCAAACCCAGGGCCTCGCATGTGCTAGATGAGCACTCTATCACTGAGCCACAACCCCAGCCTAAATGTTTTAGGCCCTTTTGAATAATATTTCTCTGTCCAATGCCTTAATGTCTTTGTCTATAAAACAGAGTTATAAAGATTTGATTCTACCTGCATATCTTAAAAGTATGGAGTATGAAGCTAAATGCAGGAATTGCAGTATAATTAGTGAGCTTTAGAGTCAGATATGTTAATTCAAATTAAATGTATCTGAGTTTTAGAGTCATACTTTTAATTAAAATTAAAATTCCAGAACTGTCACGTGTTAGTTCTGTGAACTTGGGCAAAGACCAAGGTCACAGAGTCTTGTTTTCCTCATTTATCATATGGGGCCAATGATTCCCATCTTGTTGAATTATTCTAAGGATCAAATGACATATGGGTGGCTTAGTTCAATCCCTCATACCTAGTTGATCTTAGGTAGGAGTAGATGCTACATTGTCAAAGACACTGATTTTATTTCAAACAAATGCTATACTTGCTCACTGCTTCTGCTCTCCTTACCTTTCCAAAGGAGTTCCCATACAGAATATGAAAAAGTAGGAACAAGAGTGGCTATCATTGTCTCTTAACCATGAATTTTAACATCAGAGCCTATATGCCCTTTATTTACTGCTCTTTTCTTCTGGTTAAAGGAGCAGATAAAGACAGAGAAGTGCAATTCAATTCAACAAGTATTTTGAGTCATTTTTTGACTTCTTTCAAAACCAATTATCTTCTCTTGCCATAATTTAATGGGGAAGGGGAAATGTTTTATTGATATGAATAATTGTAGGATTTCCTATGGTTTAATCAATACTTATTTCAATCTCTCCTGACATCTGAGCTAACTTTATCTCTAATTACTATCATTTATATTATATGTAATATACAAATGTAAATATATGTATATATTTATATATGAATGTATGCATATTCTCCAGGGTGCATAGTATTGGCACCAATTTAATTTAACTGCCATTTGGCAATAATTATCAATAACACATGAGTAATCTTCCTTCAGTCATCAAGGATATCATGGACTTTCATCATTACAGCTGACAAACTTCCTTCAGCAAAGATGATGATGATGAGCTTCCACAACCAAGGAATGGGAGAGAGCTTACGAATGCTAGTGTTAACTTGATGATAACTTCTGAAGAAATTGTCATGGAAACCTAAGCCCTGGGAGATTCTCCTTTTACTTGGGGGCCCTCTTAGGGAAAATTTTCAAGCAGATAGAAGAGATACTAATTCAATATCTACCTAGAGATTTTTCTGTTAGAAGACTAGAGAGATCCCACTGAATGTCAAAGCTCCTTTTATCATTCTTCCATTTTGGGGGAAAAATACCTGTTTGGCATTGTATTTTTCCATGCCACTTCCTTTTAAAAATAATTCTTCTGAATCTATCACCAAAGGATATTGGCAACTATATTTTCCTAGGATCACCCTGTAATTTGAGGTTACAGCCCCAATCTCTGTTGCATGGATGGATAACCATGAGAAGTGGGAGAAACAGTGCTATTCTGTTTCTGCACTGATAGAACATTTGCTACTATTAGAACTGAGCTCTGACATCAATTTTGGCTGGCCTGACAATGTCTCCAAGATCCCGAGGCTCCTCACACTTGATGGCATCTTGTATAACCACCTCTTTATCACTAGGTGAAATGAAGAGAAGATTTTAGGTATTTTATTCATAGTACAAAGTAGCTTTGAGATTTCATAGAAGAGGTTCATGGCAGAGTATGTCTCTTGTCCCCTGGGGTATTCTTAGACATAGTAGTTTAAAATGACATTTGAATCCCAGTGATATTCATGTAGACATTGCTGTAGTTGAATGGTTGTGTTTGGTAAGCACACACCTCAGAAGACAGGCAAGGGATTATAAATGGCATACAGAGAGCCCTGCACTGCTGGGAAGCATAAAGCAGACCCAGCTTATGTGTCATCCTGCAATAAGATCAAGTTCTGTCCACATCTGACCCACAGCAGAAAGCTGCCATTTAAAGTCCACCAATGGAACAAGGTCAGCCATATCAAAATGTTACCAAAATGTTAAGGCAGCAACATTCAAGTTCCCATCACACCTTCAGCCATCTGAGTTGGCACTGTGTGGATTATAAACAGTGGCTGGAAACTAAACAGCTAGTGTGTGATGAAATGAGGCCATCAGAAGGCTAGATGATGAAGAAAAGCTTCTAAGACTTGGCTTAGAAGGCATGGCTTGGCCTTCAACTTGCAGCAAGTGAAACTATATATGCAGGCCATTCTAGTCAGGAACTCTCAGAAACACAATATCATTTTACATATTGAGCCATATCTGGATCTTAGTTGTAAGGGAATGAAAAACACCTGGCATGAGTAATGGATAAGGTTGGCCTCAAGGAAAGAGTTTATGTGAAGAGCATGGAAGAGATTCCCCCCCGCCTCAGTAATTATTTGCAGCCACGTGTATACATGACCAGACATCACTCTAACTTGTAGCACATTCCAGCATGAAAGACAGCAATGTGTGCCTTGTTTCTGAAATCCATATTACAGTAGGCCAATGTACACATCTTCTATGAATCGGGGGAAAGAAAAGGAAAAAAGTGCCATATATATCCAATCATCCTTTCTAGGCTAAGGTCAATCCTAGAGACTGACTCTTAGTTGCCAGGGAGAGTTTTGTAGGAGAAAGTTAAAGTCAGATAGTGGAGAAGTCAGCCACTACAGCTTTACTCAGCTATAAGGGCCTCTGTGCTCTATGTATACCTGATCAACAGTAGGCATCATACCCACTCTTGCATAAATAGCAGCACGGGGTGGGTTATAAGGTGGCCCAGTTCTTGAGGTCAGAGTATGTTATTAATGGCTTTTCTTTCTATGGAAACTGGTAACTGGGGTCAGTGCGTGACCCTTTGCATTCTTTGCTCAAAGGCATCATGGGGTTTGTGTTCTCTGGCACGTGGTTTCTTTCTTACTCTGAGCATATAGAGGAAAATATAAACAATCCAAGTAGTCAACCTTCTCTCTGCTCACTGTCTTATAGTCCCATTATTGTTGAACTGTCTTGGCTATTTGGGTTAAGGCTTCCACCACAGCAGATACTTCCCTTGTGGGAAGGTTACTGATGGGACATTTGAGTATTTCATCACCTTTGGGAGGCCCTTTCCCAGCTCCCTCTTGAGGAGGGGAAAAGTGGGGAGGAGTGAGTGAGGACAGGAGGCTTCCAGTGGGTAATATATCTCAAAGGCTCTTACTTCTCATATTTCCTCTCTTGACATCTCCCTCATCTGTCATCCTAAAGGATCCAGAGTTCGTGTGTGTGTGTGTGTGTGTGTGTGTGTGTATTTTAATGTCACTGTGTGGTTGAGTATGCAACTCTCATTCTGGAACTTGGACTTCCTGTGCAGCAGCATCTGTAAGGCAATTGATATCTTTGGGAGAAACCAAGCTGGTGTAGGCCAGGTGTTGAGGGTGTTGCTGACAAGATTGACATCTGGTTTGCCCTCTACCTGCTCTAGGAGAAAAGGCCCAAAGACTTACTCAGTAAAGATGCCATTCAGTTCATTCTCATATCCTGGCAATTATCTTGTCAGGATAAATACAAAGGCACCTACCCAACCCTCCCCACTTTACAAGTCCCTATGGTCCCTCTGGGGTAGCAAGAGCCATTATTCCTAAAGAATCCTGCAGGGGGAGTTCCAGGTCTGGTAGCAGATAGGAACCTTAGGTTTTGTTGAATGCAGTTTGGTTCACTATTGGAACACCTTGGACTGTGACTCATAGTAGGCACCTGATCTTCTGAGTCACCCTATTAAAGGATGTTGGTCATCCGGTGCTCATTGTGAACCCTTGATAGTTATATCGACTTTACAGACCCTCAAAAGAACCAGAGAACCTATTTTTGAAGCTCACCAGCCCCTACATCACCCCCTCCATGCACTATTGTATCCATCTGTTACTCTTTGTATACTTATGCATATTCTATAGATTTGTCCCTGCTGATGCATGCGTATTTCTCTTCCTACCAGTGTGAGTTAGTGTTTCTGTGTAGGAGTTTAGCATTATATTTTTTAGTCAAATCCTATGAGGGGCATTCTCAGGAGAATTAATAGAGCAATTTGTTTAGAAAGCACTTCCCACCTCCAGATGTCCCTAAGAAGACTGGGCTGATTACAAAAAGGACCAATTCAAATCAGAACTCTTTGGGGGAGCTCCCAGAAAATTAAATAGCCCGGATTTCAGATCAGCCATTTGGGAGCTAGGAAAAGGTACTGGGACCAGACCTGCAAGATGGTGGTCTTGGGGATGGGATAGGAAAAAAGGAGAGAAAGGATGTTTGGTAAAAGAGTGAAAAGACCCCCTGCTGATGCCTGATTTCTCCTTCAATGTTTCAAAATAACATACAAATAGCTCTTGCATTTAAATTGTCCAGGTGACTGGAGATCTATTTATTTTGCATTTAACAAGAGGTCAAAGGACCTTTGCTGATGTTTTTTGCTCAAGGGTTCCAAATATACTTCCCACTATATTTATCTGACAGTGAACTGGGGTGGGGTAGGGATAGTGTGTTCAGTATTTAAGTTATTTTTAGATCATCTTTAAGCCACTCCTTTGGAAGAAAGCAATATTTATGTCTAGAAGATTTTTCTAAAAAGAACACAGAAAAGCTGGGCTACTGGTCCCTAATTCCTGAGGGAATTTCTCAGAGAGAATCCAAGCAAGTCACTTGGATTCTCTGTCTGTCCTGAACACAAAAATTACTGTGAAAATAACAAGAATTGGTCAAATATTGGTACAGAGGTCTAGGCTCAGAAATCTACTTTAGCCCAAGGTGAGCTTTAGGAGTGGGCTGATTATGATAACTGGTCTGTGCTTGGCAATATAAAAACTCATGAAATCTGATTATCCTTGTATAAAACACCTAAATCCTTTGTTCTTCAGTGAGTACCAGTTTGCCAAATCACATTAGTGTCTTACTAAAGTAGGTGTGTGGCTGGGTGTAGTGGCACACACCTGTAATCCCAGTGGCTTGAGAGGCTGAGGCAGGAGGATGGCAAGTTCAAAGCCAGCCTCAGCAATTTAGCAAAGCCCTAAGCAACTTAGCAAGATCCTGTTTCAAAATAAAAAAGTAAAAAAGGGTTTAAGTGCTCCTGGGTTCAATCCCAGTTCCAAAACAAAACAAAAAGTGGGAGTGTCCCAACTGCTGTGAAAGTATATACTGCTTCTCCTCAAAGAACTTTGAGTTTTAGATTTTTTCCTGTGTATGAAAACATAGAATTTTCACTGATTTATATAACATTGTATACATACAAATATATATATATATATATATATATATATATATATATATATA
The DNA here is from genome assembly GCF_045843805.1 of Urocitellus parryii. Lineage (NCBI taxonomy): Eukaryota > Metazoa > Chordata > Mammalia > Rodentia > Sciuridae > Urocitellus > Urocitellus parryii. The sequence goes on along the minus strand of NC_135547.1, from coordinate 91,458,452 downwards.
TATATATATACATATACTAGTCATGCTTCCTTATTTATCTTATCTACATAGACAGCAGTATAATTTGAAGAGGGAATGTAACTTTATGAGCTATTTCCCTCCTGCTCACACCAGACATGGTAAATAAATTCTAACTAGATATATGTTTTGCAATACTTATGCAGTTCCAGGAGTGAAGGATCTATGAATTTCATCATAGTATATATGCCCTAATAGTTCTACACAAGCAATAATCTCCAATTCTTCTAGTTAGACTAGTCAGCATATGTGTACACACACATGTGTACATATGCATATACACACACATGCACACACAGACATAAAAACCTCCAAAAGCACGAAAGACAGCAGAAATATTCACAGAGAATATTTCTCCAACGGTATTGTATAACCAGCACATAGCAATATGCTACCAAATGCATGATCAATAAAAGTAAAAATTGATGCTGGGCACGGTGACTCATGCCTATAATCCCAGCAGCTCAGGAGGCTGAGGCAGGAGGATTGTGAGTTCAAAGCCAGCTTCAGCAAACTCGAGGCATCAAGCTACTCAGTGAGACCCTGTCCCTAAATAAAATACAAAATAAGGCTGGGGTATGGCTCAGTGGTCAAGTGCACCTGAGTTCAATCCCTGGTAATGCCCCCCTGCCCAGGCAACAATATAAAAATTGGTAAACTGGGCCTTGTTAAAAATGTAAAACTTTTGCTCTATGAAAGAACCTGTGAAGAGGATGAAATGATAAATTACAGACTAGGAGAAAACATGTTCAAATCACATATCTATAATGTATGAAGAACTCTAAAAACTCAACACTTTTTAAAAAACAAAACAATATGCAACCAAATGCATGATTAATAAAAGTAAAAGTTGATGCTGGGCATGGTGACTCATGCCTGTAATCCCAGCAGCTCTGGAGGCTGAGGCAGGAGGAACGTGATTTCAAAGCTAACCTCAGTATATACTTTCACAGCAGTTGAAAGACACAAGACATTTTAATCCAAGGGATTTACAGATAGCAGATAAGCACATGAAAAGATGTGCAACGTCAATAATAATTAGGGCAATGCAAATTAAGACTAAAGTATGATATCTCTACATACATGGCTACATATCTCTACATATGGCTGGAAAAAAACAGTGACAACATCAAATGCTGGAGAGTATATAGATAAACTGTATTATACATACTGTTAGTGGAAATGTAGAATGGTGCAGTCACTCTGGAAAACAGTTTAGCAGTTTCTTTTAAAGTTAAAAATGGACAGCACATGACCCAGCAATTATATTGAGTATATATTCCAGAGAAATGATAACTCATTTTCATGGAGAAGCATGTACACTAATGTTCATAGCAGCTTTAGTCACAATATCCAAATACAGAAAACTACCCAATGTCCTTCAATGGGTGAATATTTAAAACAAATTGTGATATATTTGTACTATGGAATACTCTGAGCAACATAACAACTTTGATGGACCCAAAAGAAATTATACTGTAAGAAGTCAATCTTTAAAAAGAAGAATAAAATAATGGCATTTTCTGGTAAATGGATAGAACTGGAGAATATCAAGCTGAAATAAACAAGCTAATCCCCCCCAAAACAAAGGCCAAATGTTCTCTCTGATATGTGGATGCTAACCCAAAACAAGGGAGGGTTGGGAGGAGAAGAATAGAAATCCATTGGGTTAGACAAAGTGGAACAAAGGAAAAGGAGGGGGAGGATAATAGGAAGGACAGTAGATTTAATTGGACATAACTTCCCTAGACTTGTATTTTTGAATACACGACCAGGGTAACTTCTCATCATATACAACCACAAGAATGGAATCCTAAAATGGATTATATTATACACTATGTATGTATAATTTGCCAAAATATGTTCTGTTGTCATGTATAACTAAAAAAATTAAAAGATACATACTCATTGATTCTATTTATGTAGCAATTGTGAAAAAAATTATCAAAATGGAGAACAGACTTGTGGTAGCCAGGGGTTAGAGATAGGCAGGAACAGAGGGAATGTATATGGCTATAAGAGGGCAGCATGAGGGAGCCTTTTTGTGATGTTTACATTTTAGTATCTGGATGTAATGATGATTACCCAAAGCTATACATGTGGTAAAAAGACATAGACACACACACACACACACACACACACACACACACACACACAATGAATGTATATGTAACTGATGAAATATGAACAAGCTCTATGGATTTTTCTAATATCAATATCCTACTTTTGATTTTGTACTATGCAAGATTTTAAAACTGGGTGAAGGATGCACAAGACCACTTTGTACATTGCTTTGCTGTGAGTCCATAATTATTCTAAAATCTTAAGAAATGTTTTTTTAAACCCAGTGGTAACCTTTTTTGGATTCTGTATATTTCGTTTTACATATAGATCATAATTAATTTGTTTGTGTATTAAAAATCATTCCACTGGGTATGGTGTTGCATGCCTGTAATCCCAGAAGCTCAAGAGTCTGAGGTAGGAGGTTCACAAGTTCAAAGCCAGCCTTAGCAATTTAGCAAGGCCCTAAGCAATGTAGCAAGACCCTGTCTCAAAATAAAAACTTTAAAAACGGGCTGGGCATCTGGCTTAGTGTTTAAACACCCCTGGATTGAATCCACAGTACCAAAAATAATATAATTCCTCTTTTGGTCCTATCTGTGCCTTTTTGTGTATACACACACACACACACACACACACACACACACTGATACAGAATTTTGCTAATTCTCTCACCCAAAGAGAGGATTTATGCCACCTAATATGGAGTTTATTGAGGTATGATCATCAGTATGTTGTGGCACACAGATTCTAAGTTTACCTCCAGTGATCCTTGCCTCCTGGGAGATCACTCCTTTGTGTACTTGCTCCTATTTGTGTGTGGACAGAACCTGTAACTATATGATTTACTTCCAACCAACAGAATATGGCAAAGGTTATAGGATGTCATTCCCATGATAATATTAATATGTATATGTGTGTATAAAACTTTGTGTTACTAGCAAGTAAGCTAGACAGTGTTCTCTTCACTGACCTTGTAGAAGTAAGCATCCTTTAAATAAGTGGCTATGTTGGAGAAGCCCATGTAGCAAAGAACTGTTGTTGGTAGGAAATAAGTATGGTTTCCAGCAAGAAACTGAAGCCTTAGTCCTGCACAAGGAACATAATTAACTCTGCCAACAACATGAGGGATCTTAGAAGCAAATCTTCCCTCTGCCAAGATTCTGATTAAACAGACCACCACCCTGGCAGATACCTGAATCACAATCTGGTAAGACCCTGAGGCTCAGCCAGACTTCTGACCTACAGAAACTGCAAGATAATAAAAAGGTGATTTTTTTAAGAAGCTAAGTTTTGGGTAACTAGTTACTCAGCAGGCAAGACCTAATACACACAGCAGTCCCTTTCAGGGTCCAACTTAAGAGTTGAAGCCATGATCCACATAGATCCACTCCTCATGATCTGCATCATCTTGAGGCAGAGAGAGATTAAAACGAGCAGTTTTGCACTTCTCTTGCTGATCATGTCCTGAAATAATGCCATTTTTTTTAAAAAAAATAAAGTGGATACCTGCAATTGACTGGGGCCAGAATTTTCCAACTCATTGTTTAAATGTAATGGAAAAACTAATAGGGTTTGCTTAGTTTTTTGAAATAATCAGTTCTTAGCTGTAGCAGGACTGATCAAAATATATTTATATTTGGCTTTTAGAACATGTTTTACGTTTTCACTTAAATATGGATATATGAGCCCAAGTAACTTCACATTTCATTCAGAAAATAGATGGCATTACATCTTATACACAGGCCAAGTATCCAATTTAAGCAGAATGCCTATTAAAACTTGAAAAATATACATTTTGCATATCTGTTAGCTCTAAGTTGCTCTGGGTTGCTTGTTATATGAAGCAATGGCCTTGTGACATCTACCTGGAGGAATGAATTAACATTCTGATTCGAAAATCCTCTTTGGGAGTTATACGTTGCATTAGAATATAGAACTCAATAAGAAAGTAAAGAATGCCATCAATGGAATTTCTCAAGATCCTTCATTGAACTGTATCAATGAGACCCTGAAAACATTTAGCCCATGAAAATGGCATCATTTTAAAATTTTTATTAATTTATATAAATTTACTAAAAGGTTCATACCTAGACTAATATATACCTACACACACATTCTGAAAAAACATATAAGTGTGATAATACAAAATGAACATAGTCTGTAACACACTTTGATATTCTTGGAAATAGATGCTATTTAGAAAATATGACATTTTAGTGCACTTTAAACTTGGGGAAGGAAAAGCACTCTAAGTGCATCTATTAAGGCAATGAGTTATGAAAATCATGACCTACTTCCTCAATTGCCTTTGTGGGATGTTGAAAGGACGAATCAAGCAGTGTATAAAACATTTTAAACTTCATGGCAAATGTGTACTTGATACTCTTTTTCCATAAGGTAAAAGGTTTTGTACACTGATGTCTGCCTTCTTCAAATCTGTTCACTGAATACTTTTCCTCTAAAAAAATTGCTTCTCTCTTTGATTCTAAGTTTCTCTCTTTGATTCTTAAGTTTCCTCCAGAGCTACCTTATCTCATTCATCTGTTCATCTACCCACCATAGTTCCAAGCCATCAATGAGCATGTCTTCTTAGTTCTGAACATGCTATTTGAAGGACACATGTATGTAGGACTCAATTAAGACATTGAAATAGACCAAAGGGATCTCATGGTACCCAATTCCTTAAATTAGGAGATAGTATATCTACGTACTTCACACATTTTGAAGTCAGAAAGTGGCCCCTTTCATACTTATTCAAGATTTATGAGGTTTTGATTCACATTTCCTTTATTTTTTATTTTGTAACATGCTACTTCTGAGTACAGATAGTTTAGAAATCATGAGCCTGGAAAAGAGTCTTATCATGTTTCCGAGTAAGAAAGACCTGGAGGAGGGGGGAAAGTCCATCAAATTGCGAACACTGAAGTAGAAGTTCCAATCCTCAGAAAAACCATGGGGCTTATAGGAAGACAGAGTTCCCTTAGAGCTAATTTCTCTGTAATAACTTTAGAGAGTTTGTCAGCATGGGCTATTGTCCACCTGCTTTATAGTCATTCTTTGCATCACAAATGTTCTTGGTTTTCCACTGGTCTCACCTTAGCATAGCAAATCTTTGGCTGCTCCTGGCAGAATTAAGAGTTAAGTAGAATAAATGTTTCCCGCTTCTGCATCAAAGGTAAAAGGAAGAGCAGAAACTTCAGAAAGAACAACCATCTGAAGGATATAGCTTAAGGATATAGGATATAGTCATCCCATATAGCCATTGGCAAGGAGATGGATTTTTGATCATGTAGTCTACTTCAACTCAAAGGCATACAGATAACATGAGAAAATGCATTTGACAGATTTCATTGTAGAGCTGTACATTTAGACTTCCCCTGAGAGCCCAAAGCACATGAATGACAAAGGTGAATGAAAAAGAATTTGATTTGGTTTTAGGATAAGTGTATGGCATATGCCATTATGAAGATAGTTGTAGACTTCTGGATCTTGTCCAGTAAAGTCATAGATCTTGTTAGTTGGTCCTGTCCAGTAAAGTCATAGATAAAACACTGCTCTTTTTAATTTAATTTAATTTTGTTTTTATTTTTATATGGGAAAATGACACTTTTAACATTTACCTGTATTTCATTTAACTAGTTTTGAGTGTGAAAAGTTGGATTAAAGAAAAAAGAGCTAGTAATAGCCTCCTGGGTAACTGACCTTGAGTTAGAATACACTATGAGTTGAATAAATCTATACCAGGTAAATGGTGGTACCTTAGTTATGGCAGATTATAGCAGCTCTTGAAGCAATGTTTTCCATATCTGTGAGTAAAGGACTACAACAGAAGAGAATGTTGTCAACTCAGTCAGGCTTTTAGGCCTTTGAAAATTGCCTGGATGTCTTCATTACAAACATTAGAGCACATCAGATTTAAAATGTCTATGTGCTAAATTTAAAGAGATCCAAACACCTGCATTCACTAACTGTTCTAATCACCACTTGTCCTTACACTGTTTTCTCTTCCAGGCTTAAATAGAACTCTTCTATTCTCTTAACTTATTTCAGATCTTCATATCTACAACAGTAATCCTGATGTTCTAGGTTCTGTTTTTCCTGAGGACTCTATACATCCCAACACAAAGAATGTTCTTATTTTTATTTCTTATTTTTAGTTATATATGACAATAGAATGCATTTTGGTCTATTTATACAACCATATATCTTATTCTAATTGGGATCCCAGTCTTGTGGATGTACACAATGGTGAGATTCACTGTGGTGTATTCAATGAGCATCTTTACAGGGTTAGCAGGCACACATTCTTCTACAGATTTAAATTTGATTTTCTTATAGACTTTGTTTCCTTTCTCAGTGATCCATGCTCTGTTACCCATGGAGGGAGAGAGTCTGTGTTTTCCTGGACTAAATAGACAAAAAATCAATCTCAGTGGGTAATGACCCCCTGAGTTTAGACTACTCACATGTAAATTATGCTCCTGAATTTGGGGCAAACACTGATTTCAAATGCAGCCTCAAGACCCTGTTGTAACCACATATACACTCACACTTGACAAGTCTTATGTTTTAGGGGTCCAAAAAATGATCACCATATCCACAGCAAGAAAGAAGAAATATGTATTTTATTTCAACCTCACACCAGGCACTTTCATGCTTTGTCTTGATCCTTATTCAAGTTGAATGTCACCTATAAGTGTTTTCACAGATAAAAATTCTGAGATTTGTAACTTAAATGACTTACTCAAGGATACACAGCTAATATAGTAAGTGATGGAGCTGAGTTTCAAATCTGGGTTTATCTGAGTCCAAAATCTACATTCTTTTTTACTGTGCTAAATTGGGTTTTGCCTAAATATAAGTGCTTGGATATATAACAATCTTCACGTGTTTCCTGCAACAGCAACTAGCTTTTAGGAGCCAATTGATAAGAGCTGGATCCCTGGACACTTGAGAACACCCTTTCTTATTGTCTTCCCTGGGTGTGGTTTTTCCTCACTCAATTTCACTTTATAAACATTCATCAAGTGCCTACTGTGGGTAAGTTGTGGCATTGTGGTATTCTGTGCCTGTCAAACATAACTCAGATATGATGCATATTATGATTTATCAAGAGAATTTTATTCCTAGGTTTGCCTTTTGGATCTGCTCAGTTTTGAGATAATTTCTAGTCCTGGGATCAGAGGCTATCCATGCAGTCTGAAATTTAGTAGGAAGCTACTTTATGTCAACAGACCTGAGTGATATTAATAGTTTCTTTTTTTCCTGTTATATCTTGGCTTCCCTTGATGACTCAAGTGCCAAATCTCAATATCCTTATCCACAGTTCCTAGCAAGGAGATGGCAACATGGGGGAAGTAATATGCTTTGCTTGTATAGCATATTACTGCTGAGGACCAAACTCCATGGAATTCATAGGCCTTTAAGCCCACGGTCTCTCCCAGGTGCCATATTGCTGCCCATGCTGTATCTATGTACAAACATTGCTATGAAATGTGACATGGGTTCATTCAGATCTCTCATGGTTTTTCAAACTATCATCCCTCTCTTTCACCTAAAACCAACCCTCACTTCCCAGGAGAGAGAGGCAGTGCATATAGTATGCATGGGGTAATGACTTGAAATCAGCCTAGGCTTTAGACTTAGATAGACTTGAGTACAAATTCATCACTGTTTGGGACTGTGTGTGATCTTGGAGAAGTGAGTTGACCATTCTGTGCTTCAGTGCCTTATCTGTAATATGAGGTAGATAATATCAATCTTGCAGTATTGTGAGTGTTAGCACTAATGTGTACAAAGTAGGAAGTTATTTCAAAAATGGAGTGAATATCAGATGTCAGTCTAATGAGACCATTATTTTTTTAATCATAGGTATGTAGAGGTAGAAAGGTCAAGAAAGAGAAAGCTGAGTCTAGTCTCCATATTTCTGCTTCAGTTTTGGGATGTGCACGTTGCTATTAGTGAGCTTGTTTCAAATTGGACTCTCCCCTGATCCTTCCCTTTCTTAAGCCCTATTTGGAAGGCCCTGTTTCCAATTAAAGGGCAGTTCCCTTCCACTCACCCCCAGGACAATTTTGCCGTGTGTGTGTGAGTGTGTGTGTGTGTGTCTCTGTGTGTGTGTGTTTCAAAACTACCTATTCCCCAGATTGCAAGTGATATCACTTCTCTTCCAAACTTAGTCACTTTTTCCTTCTCCCAAGCAACTTTGAACAGAGAGCTGCACACATTGATAAAGGTACAATCTCAGAGCCAACAAAATGGTGGCTCAGAGATTGTTCCAGGACCAGTGGGAATACTATGAGTCATTGGCGGAAACATGAGCATCTCTCATCATGTACGAGTCTGTGAGTGTTTGCTGCTACCACCTAAAGACTCTTCCAATGTAACATGCTAATATTATTTCTTCCTACTCCTCTTCCTCCACCTCCTACTTCTAGGTCTGTCAGATTGAGTTATCATACCATTGATTCCCCACCCAATCTCTCTCTCTTGTCCCCTCCCTCCTTTGCTCCCTTAGTGCATTTTTTTTCTTTCTTGGTCACCCATTCTGGATGGGCTATTGAGAAGCACGAAATCCAGATGGTAACAGTCAGCCTTGCTCTAAGGCCTGGCCAGTGGGTGTCAGAGTTTGATTACTGTAGTTAGTGGCCATTTAGTAGTTGAGCAGTCTTAATCCCTTCAACATAGCCTGTCTAGAGAGGAGTGAAGGGGCTGTGATTTTACCAGGTGTTTGCCTGCAGGGAGAAGTAGGAAAAGGATAAAGATCTGGATGGTATTTCAACAGGGAGATAAATACAGATCCAAAACTGTGAAAAGGGTACCAGTGGGTTTTAGGGTAAAACACCTGAACAAGCTGTGGAAATGTCGCTGGGAGGGTGAGGCAACAGTAAAAGCAGCACATTCAGATTTTTTCCTGTAAGATCCTTGTGGGATGCTTTTGTGCAATACTTGCATGACCAAGTTAATTTTTTTTTATTATTGAGCCACTGAGGTCAGAGAAGAATTTCCCTTTGGGTCCAGCATGATATTACCTTCATTAACTGAAGATGACTTCCAATGGCACATTTCATTATGTCATACTTCTTTACCAGCAGGGATAGCAAAGAGTTATATCGCAGGATGGCAGGAAAGTGGAAAGCAGGCTTTGAAATACAGACTGCTGATTAAAATGGCATCAAACACGGGAAACATAAAATGTGGAGAGACAGTGAAAAGAGGCTTGTACTGGAAGTCAGGAGGCCAGTTATATTACCATGTAGTAGTGACCTTGTATATGTCACTTAGCTCACTTCCTTGAGGCACGGTGTTCTCATCTGGGAAAAAAAATCCAATAGTATTGCCTACCCTGGGCACCCCTTAGGGCTGTCTTCAAAGACAAGTGAGAATCTTTAAGATCATTATAGCCTATAAAATGCTGTGTGAATTAAATAATTATTACTACTTGATTACTTTAGCATTTAATACTAAAAAGAAAAGCAAAACTGAACCAACAAGCTGTGATTCATACCACCAACCTCCCTCCTTCTGTTGATTGACTTGGAATACAATATAACTTCCAATCAGATCAGTGATTGAAACCTTACTTTTTTTTCTTTCCCAAAGGAATAACTGATCATCCATGTCCTATAGAATTCCACAAAGAATTTTAGATCTTCCCTGTATTAACCCATTAGGGAAATGACTCAATCTCTCCAAAACTCAGTTGCTTCATCTATAAAATGAGAATTATTATGACACCTGTCTTTTAGAGTTATTAGTATCAAAAGAGATAACCCATGTCATATTATTAGCATAATCTTCATCCTAAGAAACCAGCAACAGTTAGCAATTCACATTATTGTTATTATTACTCCAGAAGCTTGTCTCTGACAACTTTCTTTCACCAACTGGTACAGCTTTTTAGCTTTGTTACCTGGCCAGTGGTTTCTCTGGAACCAAGCCCCACGACAGTTGCTTTTGTGATGGCATAGTATCTCCTGCAATCCCTCTTCTACCCTCCCATTCCCTTCCAGGTTTGGTGAGCTGGCAACCTACCACACCTCTGCTCTATTTGAGGCAAGTTTGCTCAGCAGGGACAGTCCTCTTCTCAAAGGCAACAAAGCCATCCACAGCTTTAGAGCTTGAGTGTATTCTCCCATTGATCCATCATCATCCATCCTACTCCCAAGCCAATCCCACCCCAGAGTTGCCCTGAGAACTTGTTCCTCCTCCTCTCACCTAGCATTGGTGGAGCAAAGTAGACAAAGGATTCTCCCTCCTCACCCTGCCTCATGCACGCGCGCGCACACACACACACACACACACACACACACACACACACACACCTCTCATTCTAACCATTCACACACAGTGTCTAGTGAATAGTGAATTTCATCTTCCCGAGACTGCCATTGCTACAAAAAATAGTAATCAGAATCAACTGGGCTAGCATCATTTTCTATCTACCCTCTTCGTGATTCTTGTCGATGTCACTTTATTAGGCTAAGAAAAAAAAACATACATTCTCTATTATCTGACCACTTCACCCCCAGATAACTTGTTTGTGAATGTATTCTTAAGTCCTATGCTGGTGCCATGTGGCTTTAGCAATGGGCCATTTTGGCAATAAAGCAATCTTTCCAACTCGGAGGTAAACATTTATTTCCCAAGTATGTATGGTTGGGTGATATGGACTCACCAATTCCACATTTTGAGAGACATTTAAAGGCCTGATTGGAAGGACCAGAGCACAGAAAGCACAAAATGAGTGAGTTTTAGCCAAATGAGCTACATATTTGTAAACTTCCTTTTTTGGCCTTGGGCTGCCAAGGATTGAACCCAGGGGAACAAAAACACTGAGCTACATCCCCAGCCCCCTTTTTTATCTTTTATTTAGAGACAGGGTTGCTGGGTTGCTTAGAGCCTCACTAAGTTACTGAGGCTTGCTTTGAACTGGAGATCCTCCTACCTCAGTCTCCTAACCCATGCCAAGCATTTGTACATACCTTTAAAGGCTAAAGTCTCCAGACCTGGGAGCTCCTGGATAGGGTCCAGCATATTGTAACAAAGTATTCAATATATGCAAAAAATTGGGATTATGACATCTCAGGTACCTCTCCAAAGGACTGTGATTTTTTTCTCCTACCTATTTGTGAATTCATTTGCAATATAAAGTCTCCTTAAGAAATTCAACTAAATTATTTAGAAATCTTCAGACATTACCAGTTCATGGCTTTTCTTACTGTTTTACCAATAGTGGCCCCTAGGAGAAAAAAAAAGGCAGACTAAATTAATCCATGAATTAGATGTGACACAGCATGATGATGATTATGTAGCTCTTTGGTATTATTGGGGGCATGCAGTGGAGACAAATAGATCAGCGTTTGAGCCACAGATCTGCTACTCACTACGATTTGGAACTAGTCATTCAACTTCTCTAAGCCTCAACTTCTCTATCTCCCTCATGAGAATGTTTCTGTGGGCATTTAAGTGAAATAGTGCATGTAAAGCAAGGGGAATACAATAGATATTTGTCAGACATAAGTAACTCTTCCTTTGGAAGGGAATGGTTGAAAAGAAACTTCGATAAGAAATTGCTGCTCCTACTACTTTGAATGAGGACCATCACCAAAAGCAGATTAAGAGCCACCCGTCTTATAGTACATGTCTAAGAAAAAGAGCCCATGTGCCTTCATGGTGGGAAACCATAGTTAGAAGCACTGGACAGACAGGCCCTGAGAGAAGAAACATCTGTAGAATATTAGGACCTTCATCTCCCTTCATCTCTGGTAGCTGATGGTCAAGTGGAAGGGTGGGGAAGAAGGCAGTTGGAAGCAGGTATTGCTTTGTCATTCTTTGTAATTTGGTGGCACTAGATAAGCTAATTGGTATTTTGGCCTCTGTGAGTCTGATTCTGTTGAGAATACCAACTCAAAATACCCTGTTATCTTTCCTTTTGGGACTTCTTTGACCACAGTACTTCCTTTTCGAGTCAGCAAGCAACTGCTACTGTAGAAATAGGGGTCTCTTGCTAGGCTTCCACTTACACTATTCTTTCCTATCTGACTGTATTCTAAGCTTTTGGCTCCCCTAAGGCTCAAAAGCAATCTTCCTCTCCTGATGGCAACTGTTAGTCTTCCCTGCACTTGCAAAGGAAAACCAAACTTCTGCAGGAAGCTGTCCCAGAAGCCACCTTTCTCCACCAACTTCCAATGCTCTGACCCAGCCCTTCCTCTCGATGCCACTTGGGGACTCAAGCCATCTTCCTACTGGTCTCCTCACATCCCTTCCCATGCTGTTTCTCCAGAACTCCAGAACGCTGCATATGTTCAAGGAGGCACAGCAAACTCAATGGCTGTGGTTACAGAGCACCTGCATTCACCTTAGGGAGGTTGGTGAGGAGGCATTATATCAATGGAAAGGGTGGCCTAAAGCTCTCTCCTGGGTTTGCCACTAATTTGCTCTTGTCTTGGGTAAGTGCAGTCTCTTCCTGGACTTTATTTTCATCAACTTTAATGGGGGGGTGCTAAGAGTACTTATTTTTAAAAAAATATTTTTAGTTGTAGATGGACACAATACCTTTATTTTATTTATTTACTTTTATGTGGTGCTGAGGATGGAACCCACTACCTCACGTGCTAGGCAAGCGCTCTACCACTGAGCCCCAGCCCTGGCCCAGGAGTCCTTATTGCTATAGTCAAGATTAGCTCAGAAAGTTGAAAGGCAGTTTTGTGGTAGGAATACAGAATTTGCACTACATAGTCCAGAGCTCCTCATATCCCCATCCTGCCAACTTACTTAGAGGAGTGAATTGGCTTATCCAAGGTTATACAGCCAGTGCACAGTAAAACCAGTATTCAAACTTGTGTGCATCTGGGAGGGCTCAGCTGAGCTCTTCCCTCTTGCTGGCTGCTGTCAATCCCAGGCCAATTACTAAGAGCCAAGTTACCACTTTCTGTACTTTGTCAGCCTGGGCCCAGGTTGCTCACCTCCTCTGCACTCCCCCAGCAATTAGTGGTCTTTACCCTTCCTAAGAAACTCCACTAATAGAAAAAGGAATGTGGGGGAGGAGGCAGAGAGATTTGAGAAGACAGAGGCTTATAGGCTAAGATTCCACTTAACACTATTCCTTTCACTATTTCCTGCTTCTAAGTTTTTGACTCCCCCAAAAAAACGTATAGGTATTTAAGCTTTACTAGTTCATTGTACTGGTTTTAAAGTCACTAACTCTTGATATTTATCTTACCAATGTACTCACACTAAACAAAAAACAACATATGGGCCTGGTGGGGTGGTGCCCACCTGTAATCCCAGTGGCTCGGGAGGCTGAGGCAGGAGGATTATAAATTCAAAGCCAGCCTCAGCAATTTAGCAAGGCCCTGAGTAACTCAGCAAGACCCTTTCTCTAAGTAAAATATTTAAAAATGGCTGGGGATGTGGCTCAGTGGTTAAGCACCCCTGGGTAAAAACCCCATTACCAAAAATAAACAAATAAATAATGACATGGATATAACAACAGTCCTTATAATATTGTTTGTAATAGAATAAGATTTGAAACTGCTTGCATCAATAGAGAACTGTTTAAATAAATCATATTACACTCATGCAGTGAAATACTGTGCAATTGTAAAAATAAATGAAGCTGCTTAATATGTAGCAAGATGTGAGGACCCGTGATATACTAAGTGTAGAAAGTAAGAAACATTGTACATAGCACACTATGATTTATGTGAAGAAAAATTAACACATGTGTATATGTTATATTTTTTTAAATATTTTGTTGTTGTTGTAGTTGGACACAATACCTATTTTTTTTAATTAATTTACTTTTATGCAGTACTGAGGATCGAACCCAGGGCCTCACATATGCTAGGCAAGCTCTCTACCACTGAGCTACAACCCCAGCTCCTATATGTTATATGTTATATGTTATACATGTATACATTTGTATATGTATATGTTAATTTATGTGTGTTAAATATGTTTTAAATGATATACAAAGGGCTAGTTAAAGTTTTTGCCTAGGCAGAAAAATAAATAAATATGTCATCATTCTGAGCTTTCTTTCATTTCAATGATGGAGAGCAGGGATATGGAAGGTCCTCTACAATTCTTCCTTAGCACTGGAAGTAGTGGAAGAGGATTCAAAGTCCTTTCAGTCTTGGATAATAGAAAGAGTTGGCTTCTCAGTGCTAGGATGAAGAACAGGTCTTGGTTTGCCCGTGACTCTCCTGGTTTTAGTGCTGAAACTCCTGGGAAGACCAGACAGTAGATCACCCTATCCTTTATCCTTCTGCTATAGCCCTTAGCCAGCCAGGGAGGGAAACTCCTGGTAGCAACGAGTGAAGCTAAGGTACCAGCCCTTGCCTCCATAGCCTACAAGAGACAAGGGACTCACAGAGTGGCAGGAAATGCTCTGCAGGGTATCCTCATTTAACAGACAAGGAAATTGAGGCTCAGAGAGGTTAAGTGATTTGCCCAAGGTCACACAGCTAGTAAGTGCTGGAGCCAGTCTGTCTGACTCCTGCCATGTCAATAGGACCCTGGGGAATGTAAAGCTTTCACTGAAGCAGCGGGTCTGGCCTTTCTTAAAGCCTAAAGCACCAGGAGTTGCATTTTAACTAAATCAAACACTGTTGCTCTGAATCAACTTTGGCAGGCCTGTGTTGGGAAATGGCTTTCTTCCCATCACCCCCCACCCCCAAAGCAAAGAGAATAGATGGTCTGGGTTTTTGGACAGAAGGAGCCATAGGCAGAAAGCTGGTCTCTGCAGCTGTGTCCATAGTGGGAGTGCAGTTCTCACATGGAGAGTGATCATCCCCCAACACAACTTGATCCCCACTCTCTCACAAGAGCAGCATGAACAATTAAAAGAGAAGAGAAGCCAGCTGATAACAGGTAGTGGTGCTTGTCATGATGCTTGCCTACCTTTTGATTGGGTGGGGGTGGAATTCAATTTGGCTATGTAATAGGGGATCCTTTTGCCAGGAAAGAGTAGCAAATCCCCTAAAGCTTCATGCACCCAAACTCCACCAAGCCATAGAAAAAGATGCAGAAGTTAGTAAAAGTTTTGGGGACTTCAGAGGATCATATGAAAAGGTCAAGGCAGCAGCTGTACTTGCCCTTTCTCAATTAAGCAGCAGGCGGGTGTTAATTACATATAGGGAATTGGGCTGCTTTACAGACCCTGGTGAGATATTTTCTAGAAGATATTTTATAAATATGGAATAAAGGAAATGCTTATCCTTGCTGTTGGCAACAAATTCATACATGCTGATTTGTAGAGAGCATCAGGAAGAGAGATTACCTGGGCCAGAGTGTGAGAGTTTCTGGGAGAAATAGATTTAGGGATTGACTGATCAAAGAGGATCCAAAAATGAAGCTAAAACAGAGTTTTACAAAGCTCTAGGGTTTTCTGCAAGGTCTTCTGTAGATTGGGCAGACATTTTGGGTGACCCCTGTACAAAGGACCCTATGCCTTGGAGTCCTGCACTCTTAGGACTTGAACAACAACCACTGATGTCTGTGGTGATTGAACTTGGGACAGTAGACTCATTAGCACAATACTCACTCCCACTACAAAACACTAGCAGTGAGAATTTAATAGTAGAGCCCAAGGTGTTACTTGTTGTTTTGTACTGGGGATTGAACCCAGAGGCACTTTGCCACTGAGCTATACCCCAGCCCATTTTATTTATTTATTTATTTATTTATTTATTTATTTATTTATTTATTTATTTTTAATTTTGAGAAAGGTTGTTGCTAAGTTGCTTAGGGTCTCACTAAGGTGCTGAGGCTGGTCTTGAACTTGCAATCCTCCGGTCTCAGCCTCATGAGTCACTGGCATTACAGGTGTGCACCACTGTGACCAACTTTATTTGGGTTTTAATGTGTGATAGAACTGGCAGGAAAGGCTAGGAGATTTGCCCTCAGTGTGCTCTGGTTTAAGAAGCTTTGCAGGTGGGGCCAAGGCATTTCAGAACATCTAAGGTTCCTGCAGCCCTGCCTCATTTTTCCATATCTGCCACATCATAGATATTTGCAACGGGAATATGGCAGCTTGGACAAGAAGATTATAAGTATGCCCCATTTTATGCAATAGCTCTGTGGCTGCAAAGGTGGTTTAGTAGCCCTGAGAAGTTTCCCATAGAGTTCCATTCTTCATTGCCTTTTATAACTGCACTAGAAATGCATTTTTCTGACAAATATTGTAACCCCAAGATGCTGGAAAGTCTTAAAAGTGGGGGAAAAAACATGGACTACCTTGTTTGAGAGGAAAATTTTAAAGTTCCTTGATGATGGAATATATGGGCAAGTGACTTAAAGAAACCAAGATCAGGGTGGTTTTCATAGGACAGAACTGAGTCAGAAACATGCCTTTTACTACCTACTTCAGAGGGCTGCTGGGAAGGTTCCATAATGAAAATAAAAGCATTTTATTAATTGCAAAGTGCTGCATACATGTGAACTCTATTTAATGTTCTGGTCAATCTTGGACATCATTTTAAAAAAGCAGAAGTCCCCTTTTGCTCATCATGGAACATTAAGTCTTTAGAAAAATAAGGCTTACTATTTGCCTCTTGGAAGGAAACTCATGAACAATTCTAGTAATGAGTATTCAGGCTGTTCACAGAAAACCTAATGCTATCTATAATCTTGTCTTTGGGGACAAAGTTTGGTGGGGGGTTGGGTGGGCTATGTGTTCACCGTGTTGTGTCCTATACATACTAATTAACTAGGAACTCCCAGTTTCCTTGTCATGGGGAGAGAAAGCACAGAGTCCACTGCATTTTGTAATTGCGGGTCTTTAAACAAAGTAGCGGAAAATGCCCAAGCTTCAGATGTGCCATCTGGAAATTGGAGATGACACTCTGAATAGTTGTGCTGAGGAGGCAATGAGATGTTATCTGCAAGAGGCCAGGGACTGGGAAGCATTGTGCAGGGTTCTCTTAAGGGAGAGGCAAGGGTTTACCTTCCAACACATCCATTTGCAGGATGTGTTGACTCGTTTGCTTGCAATTTTCCTCTTAGGTCCTTGTTTGGTTTAGTAGCCCCAAGCAGGTAAAGGTTGTTTTTCATGCATGTATTTTATTGGCTTGAAAAAATCCATTGATTGAGTGGTTTTTGACTTCTCCCTATTCAAACTGGTTTCCTGGGACTGCCTATTGGGTTTTGAAATAAACAAGTTTTTTTAGAAAATTTCTTTCCAGAAACAGTGTTGGGTTAGTAGGTAAGTTTTCCTGAAGGAGGTCAGAATTTAGAAGAAGGAAATTTAGTAGTGTGGTACTTTACTTTTTTTCTAGGCTTGGGTATTTCTAGATGTTCAGAGTTGATAATACAAAGCCTGTGTTTAGAACTTAAAGAAATTCATTATGGCATTTTAACCCTTCTCCCTACTATACATAAATCACATTACTTATCTGCTCCCATTTTGGTAATATATATCTCATAAGTATGTGTCTCACATGAACTTTGAACTTACTCTTAACCTCCTTTGACGTGACAGTAGCTATATAGTTCAGAAGGTACAAACTGCTTGCCTGTGAGCCAACCATGGCTTGCAGACATGTTTTGTTTAGGCTTCAAAAGTTTCTCTCTTAACTTGTTGCTAACATTTCAAAATTATCAAACTTCACATCCAAAAAAACCTGAATTGACAGTTATGAATAAAGCATCAATAAGCAGTTGTGTGCAGATTTTTGTGTGGACATAAATTTTCAAAGCATTTGGGTAAATACTAAGGACTGCAATTATAGGGTCATATGTTTGATTTTAAAAGAAACTGCCAAACTGTCTTCTAACTGATGGTACCACTTTGTATTCCTACAAGCAATGAATGAGAGTTCTTGTTATTGCACATTTGGTAATATTAGTGTTTTGAATTTTAGCCATTATAATAGGCATGCAGAGGTATTTTATAGTTTTATCATGGTTCAACAATATTTTAAACTTATTTTCTTGGTAGTTGCTCAGGGTTTACAATACACATCTTATCAAAATCTACTTCAAACTTACTTACAATGAGATACAGAAATCTTACTCCTATTATCTCTATTGGTCCTCTGACTGGTGGTGCTTGGCTGGGGTCCTCTAAATTGAGGTGGGTGCTGGCTTATTTGAAGTGGGCTCTGAATAATCATTGACATTCACGATGGTTTGCTGGGAGAGGGGATATGGTCTGGAGACAGATAAAATAGGAACTTTGGAAATAATCACTTTTCCGTCTTGCTCATAGTAATATCATGAAAGAACTTGGCAAATACCTTAACTAAAATCTGAGTTTTCTTGGGCTATCATATTCACAGGTTACAAAATGCGAGATCGGTCCATGGTTTGCAATACTTCAAAAATGGGTTTTTTAAGGGGGAGTTGCTTTTGAGAAGAGAATGTAATTGTGTAAATATCTGCCAGTATGTGCTATAAGGCTTTAAACTGAAAATGTGGGAAGGGAAATTATCTAGCCAAAGACTATAAAATGAACTAGTACAGGAGACATCATATATGATAAAATAAGAATACTAAAGGCAACATTTAACACTTGATAGTGCTGAACAGCTTGGAGAAAGGACATAAATAATGGGTGTAGCTTCAGTTTCATAGGATTTGGAAGAGAAAATTTTCTTTAAAGAGAAAACAGGAGTCTACCTAACATTTAATGGATCTTTTTTTTTTCTTTCTTTTTTTGGGGTTGTGTTGGGAATTGAACTCAGGGGTGCTTTACCACTGAGCTACATCCCAAGCCCCTTTATATTTTATTTTTGATTTTTTAAAGTTTGAGACCAGGTCTCATTAAGTTGCCTAGGCTGGCCTCCAACTGGCCATCCTCCTGCCTTAGCCTCTTGTCTCACTGGGATTATGGGTATGTGCCACCACACCCAGTGGAACGGTTCCATTTTAAAATTTAAGTCTTTAATAGAAAGAGGTAAATATGACTTCTTATGTTTCCCAAGTATTATGAAGATTAGTATGGTAGGACTTAGGATATGGCATAGGAGAGAGGGTTAGGGAAGAGAAAATCAAATGCTATGATTGAGAGTATACACTATAGCCTACCTGGACAGAGAAAAGAAAGGAACTATGTATTGCTAATGCTTAGACAAAAGTTGTTTATTCATTGATGACTCAGTATCAACTATTTAAGTGTAATATTTCATTCTCCATGCCACCTCCCCCTTTCCCACAAGATGTTATTGTTCTCTTTGTTCTGACTCCTCGTTGGTATCACCCATTTTCATATAAGAGTAGGACAACAGGGCTGAGGTTGTTGTAGCTTAGTGGTAGAACACTTGCCTCACATGTGTGAGGCACTGGGTTCAATTCCCAGCACCACATAAAAATAAATGAATAAAGTAAAGGTCCATCATCACCTAAAAAATATTTAAAATAAAAAATATTTTTTTAAAAAAGAGTAGGACAATAATCTTGAAACTCATAAGTTATCAAAAAGGCTCAGGTAAATTGTGATTGCTTATGAACTCATTTTTCAGTTGAGATACAGAGACTCTGTCCATTAGTACTATCTTACTGGTTAGAGAATAGAACATATAGAAGCATATGTGATAGAGAATGAGAGTGGCAAAGAGTCATTTAATCAATCAAAGATGAATAATTGCTGGAATCAGGCACCTTATTTGAAGGAAGAAGCTGCTACATGGTTCCAGCAGATTCTTTCCATGTGAGAATATAATCCCACCATTGGTAGATAGTCTGTTTTTTTTAAGAAATGGTAAATATGGATTTTTATATGGAATCTTTGCCTTTGAAATATTATCAACTAAATAAAACCTTTGGAAAAAACGAAGTAGGCCAATAAAACATGTTTATAGTCATTCAATAGTGAATTCTAATTTGCATAATAGAAAGAATTCACAAACCTTAATTTGTTGATTTAAACTATCTGGCTTATTGTCCAGTAAGTATAAGTTTGGTTCCAGCTTGGTAGGGATGAGTACTTCTCCCAAATATCAGTCGTGCATGATGGTTTGTACCCTACAACATACATGAGAATGTCTTCATGGGGGTCAGCATGTTCTTCACATGGCTGGAAAATCAATGATCACATATGAGATATGTAAAGAAAGAAATTAGAAAATAGTTGTATATTGGTGTGCTTTTGTTTATTTATTTATTTCTTATATACATGACAATAGTGGAGTGCATTACATTCATAATTATACATTCACAGCACAATTTTTCATAACTCTGCATATAGAGTATGACCATGAGTCCTCTGAAGGTCTTGATATAGAATTTATATTTGTTTCTAAAAGTATTGGGAAGGTATTGGATGCTTTGAGCAGGGAAGGGGAGTGATACAACTTAAAAGGAACACTCTAAAAGAGCTACAACCTTGCTACTTTGAGCATTTCTGCCTTACCTGAACTCAGCCTTTTTCCCTGACCATTGTACTTTCCTAGGAATATTATCTTTATGTCTCATATTTCTCCCTCACACCACCACTCATTGTGACAAATGGAGATATTCTCCAAGGATTGGAGGCCATGTACCCTGAGAAACTTGAAGCTTATATCATCTTGAATGTGTTACACAAGGGTAACCAATCCCTTTTCTGGTCATACTAACTTCCTTGTATTCCTACATAGGTTATAGGACATTTCTCACCTACGCAGCAGAGATAGAGTCTTCAAGATATTTAATCTTCTCATCTGAGAGAACAAATGATATGGTCTTGCAAATTGATATAATTGATCCCTATGCTTCTGTCTTTCAGAAAATACTTAAAGAAGGACCTCTGCTGAAGAACTGTAACTCCGTCAAGAGATGGAAACTTAGATATTGTCTCGTTCAAGGACGAAAGCTCTACTTTGCACATCATCCCTCGGTAATATATAGAATCATATCAATTGAGTTAGTGGATGGGTGCCAGGAAATGCTTGGGTGGGAGGATGGCCAACAGGTTTAAGACATGGTGGCAAATATTGGATGGACGTCAAAACCCTCTACTCTTCCATTAATTTGACTTCCTTTTGGGTCAAATGAGAGACACATTTCTCACCTTTCCCCTTCCTGTATCTCTTCCCTTTTTTTCTTCAGTTAGCTTCTGCACCCAGAGTCAACTACATAATTTGTAGGATCTAGTGTAAAATGCTAATACAGGGCTCCTTATTCAAGAATCAGGAAGAATAGGTCATTAATGGTGATAATATACCGTTTTATATTTACATTATAATATAAAGCAATGACTTATGTTGCTTTTGTTTTAATATTTAATGTTGTTCTAAGTAAAAATAAAATTTTAAATGATTAGCTTGAATTTTATCATTCATTTGTACATTGTACTGTGCTAGTTTTAAATGCAAATATGTTGTAAATAATCACTAAAATTATATAATTTGTATTAGTATCTCATACATGCAATGTATTTTGTTCTTATCGGAACACAAAACTGTACAAAACTAACTCAACTGGTTTTTTTTTCAATTTTTAATACTTGCACACTCTATCAACACTTTCTGACTGAAAGAACTATGTATGCTTTGCTCTATTTTCCCCTTTCCTTCAATGTCATCCTTTTAAGCATAAATCATTGGCTAACATAGAGAAGTAACATAAGTAAGAAAGAATACGATAGGAGTTCTTGATAGTTCACGTTTTCCAGAACACCATTGCCTCTTTTCTATGATTGCAGCAAGTTTTGTTTCCAACAGCACACGTGACCTCTCAGGACTGTCAGTTCCCCTGCTTACTCAGTCATGGATATAACACACTTAACCTGGTATTTGCTTTAAGTTTCACTGTAGACCCACATATGATGGGTCCACTGTGATTCTATGCTTATGGACATCACAAATGCAAATGGGTGGATGTCTTTTTTCATACATTTTCTGCTCATATCACAGCTCACTGTTCCAATGAACTTATATGCAAAACACAAACTCAAAGATAACATGATTGCAAATTTCAATATGGCAATAGATGATCATGAAACCAAGTGTGGGGCCCTTCTGAATATTGGGCCTTGTGTAACTGCGTAGGTTTCATATTGGTGATGTCATCCCTGTATATGTCAGTAGTACTGGATTCCTGCTGCTGGCTGGGTAGTATCTACTATGCCCAATGTACAAGGAGATATAAGGATCAAACTGGATGGGACAAGCAATGTGGTCAAAGGCTGTCACCCAATAGAACAGATGTTAATAACAATCTGTACTACTAGTACACTAACAGATGATATCCCATTATCTCCTCCAGCATTAATCTTTATATTTGAATAACTGTAGACTGACTCACTAACCCAAGTTTCCTATAAATCCACATAAATGATTTTGGAAAAGTTGTGTTTTGGTTTAGATTGATTTATTTTTTATTTGTCATATGACATATCCACAAAAATCATTTGTTAAATAAATTTCAGCCCTGAAGATAAAAGAGTGATTGGATCATTACTGCCAAAAATGCCTGTCAGTGTGTGTGCATGTATATGTATGTCTATTTACCTTTTAATGTCACTTTGCGTCATTAAACAAATGGTTCCTCTTCCTCTTATATCTTTCCAGTTTGTACACTTTGAAACAATTGATCTGTCTCAAGTCACCTTAGCAGAAAGCAGCTGTAGAAATCTTTGCCACAGTTTTTCTGTAAGTATGATTGGGAAAGACTGAATGAGCAGGGGTGGGGGCTAGATAAAAAGAGGGGCCACCATGCCCACTCATTCCCTCTTTGGACATTAGGTTTCCCAAGGCTCCTTTGATATGGAAGTGTTATTTTTCATACAAACATTTCCTACAAACCCACTGTTTGGGGCCAAACAGTGATAGTCCTTTTCCCTATTATCAGCATACTATAAAGCTAAGCTGATTTCAGATTGTGTGACTATTAAAATAGTCAGTCAATCTTCCTGATAAAGTGATTTATAAGAGTATCATTGGGAGGGTTTCAAGAGACTACCAACATGTCATAGAAAAATATCAGGATAATCCAGTTTCATGGTATCCCCTCCTTTGATGAAATAGATAAGAACCTAAATCCAAAGTGAAATCTACCCCATGCTGATATTACTAATGACAGCATCTCAAAGAAAAAAAAAAGAGGATTTTCTAAGGAAGTGTTTAAGGGCTTAGCATGCCTGAAATGTCACATGGGGCTTTTGTCATTCAAATGAATCCAGACTAGAAAACTCACTGAAAAATAGCCAGTCCATTGACCCAGAAATTTCCTACCCACCTCCTCCCCAAAGTATCTCTTCCCAATCTCAACAGTGGCTGATCCTCTGCAGCAGGTAGGGGATGGTATTTAGTGGACAAAAAAAGCTATAGGCCTAATACCCTTCTTCCATGGCTGGTCCACATTCCATCCTCTACTGAAAGGAGAGCAGATAGATCTAACATAGAAACCCAGCTTTGTTTCTTTCACATTATGTCACATTGACCCTAGGTAAATCTGGGCATTCTACTGATTTGTCCCCAAATGAGTCAATAGGTTAATGTTTTTGGCCTTGATTCTACAAAGAAATCCTTCAGGCAAGGCTGCTCCTTAGCCTTATGTAAGCACAGAGGCACTGCACATCAGTCCCAACTAAGAATAGGTTTGGATCAAAGGAGTGGCTCTGATCACAATCACAACTACCTGCCAAACAATCATGCTGTGTTACATACAAAAGGAAAGGGAAATTGCTTGTTGGTGTAATGAGCTCTAATTCTAAGATTTGAGGTGTTGATAGCCAAAGCAAATAAGGCCTTTGAAGCAATGACTGATGCTATAACTATCCATGTTCCCACTTTCCTCTGGGGAAAGGCCAAGTTATGCCCATGGTCTACATCTGCTAGACCCTCACCATGACTTACTTATTATTCCTGAAGGGTTCTTGAACCAGGCAAAATTAAGAGAGACAGCTATAAAGTTTTCTTCAGGTTGTTCTCGCCCCTAAGAAAGAAAGAAACTGGATTTTTTGGACATCTCATTTTGGTGTACCCCCAAACAGAAAGATGTATACCTAATGAATTGCGTACACTTTTACCACTTTGAGTAGACAGCAGCAGTAAGCACATAGGGTTTTCAGGCAACCTCACTTGAATAATAGATGATACATGGCTTTAGTAATAATCTCAGTGACTCAGGAGACTGAGGCAGGAAGATCACAAGTTCAAGGACATCCTGGGCATCTTAGTGAGACCATGTCTTAAAATTAAAAAAAAATGATAAGGGTTGGGATGTGACACAGTTATAGAGCACCTCTGAGCTGAATCTACAGTATTGAAAAAAAAAAAAACATGGATTCTGGAGCCACAAACTATCTTTCCATTCTAGCTTAGCTTTTTACCTGCTAGGTGACCCTGGAAAAGTCATTTATCTTTCTTTGGCTTAGTTTTCCTGATGATGAAATAGGAAAATTAACAACACCTGTCATGGGGTTGTAGTGAAGGCTGTAGTGGAGTCCTTTAGAAGAGTCCCTAGTACATAGGAAGTACAATTAAATTGTTAGCTATTACTATTATTGCCATTGTTATTATTTTGGGTGTGTATATAAGGAGCTGTGAGTAACCCTGGGAAATCATGTGTTGGGTTATGTTTGATAGATCTAGCTAGTTCCTTAGACTATTCACAGATTGTTGTGGAGGAAAAGTTGTGGACCAAGAATGAGCTAATAATGTGACTTTTTATTCAGGTTATTACACCAGAACGAAAAGTCACCCTGGCAGCACCTAACCGGAAAGACATGGAAGAATGGATTAACATCATAAAAACCGTCCAACAAGGAGAAGTTCATAAGGTAAGGGAAATAGTAGAAAATCCACACAACTCTCATGGGTAAATGCTTAGGTAATTGCATTGGTTAATCCACATTTTAAACAGGGAAATAATATAATAGAAGCGAAGTATTCAGTCAGGAAGTACAAACAGATAGCTTTAGGAAACCTGTTTAGAACTATGCTTGAAAAGGAATAAGTCACTTAGATTCAGACCCTGATAAATATATGGTTTATATACCTTGGCACACATGCACTTGATATGTAGATATCACTGTATTACCCAATGAACAAGGCACTCAAGATGTATAAGTGCAAGTAACTTAGATGCCCTTCTGTTAGGAAGGCTTCAATTGGAAGTCTTGAGTTGCATCTGCTGAATGACTATAGTAACAGGTAAAGGAATTGAAGCTCAGAATCAGGAAGGAATCAGACTGAGGTGAAAACTACTCAGTAGTAAAATCAGGATATGAACCTAGGTTGTGTCATCCCAAAGCTTATGTCCTTAACCAGGATAGGATTCTTCCTGTCTGTTTTCTGTTCATCATAAAATGAGCATAGAGGGAAGAGCAAGGCACAGTTTTCTCCAAAACTTATTAGGGTTCTTCCTCTCCTTGGCAATATCAAGTCTTTCACCACTGCTTCCTACAGCATTCAAACTCTGGGCTATGCCCCCCAGCCTGTTCTTCTATTAGATCTCTATAGTTATAAGCTATGTGAGTTCCAAGAAAGGAGGGATCCGTGGCATTTATTTATTTAGAACAATGTCTGGCACATGACAGGGGCTTAATAATTATTTTTGAGTGAATAAATGTATCTGAGGACAATAGTGGAGCTAGGTTTTGGAGAAGGAATGATACATGGTTCATATTAAAGCAACATTCTTCTTTGAAGGTCTTGGAGATCAACAAATGAATACATCCTTTAAAAGATCTCTATGTCTTAAATAACTAGCAAAGGGCAGAGGATTATTCCAGGTAATTCAGATGGAGCATTTTGCAATGTAGTTTAGTAACAATGGCCTTTAGAAGTAAAAATAATACTATCAAGAAGAACCATCTATCCTTATTCTCCCAGGGCTTCTTAGGGTTTTGACCACTTAGTCTTATAAATATACCTTCTTATACCTATGGCTGTGATGAGGGAACATGACAAGTTTGCTGACCTGGGGCCTTTCCACATGTCATTAAAGCCTTTTCCAAGCCCATGATGTGTTGTGCTTAATTAAGAGATCCTTTGCTTAGCATTTGATAATGGTCCTTCATATGACTCAGCATTTCATACATTTGTTATTTTCTTTTCCCCTTCCTGATGGAAAAGCATACCCCTCCCTGGCAGTGAGGCCATTATGGCACAACATTAGAGGTAGCCATGAAAAGCTATAAATTCTATGCTTCTGTCCCATCCTTATCCCCGTGGAACAATCTTTTTCTTTCCTTGGCTTACTTCTATTCAAACAGCAATGTTTCTTACAAATCAAGTGACATTTAAAATTTGGCATAAATGGTCACATAGGATATTTTGCATTTTAATTATTAGTCCATGGATGCAAAACATGCTAGAGAAAGTCACCAGAGAGTTGATGGTCATTCCTGATTCCACTGAATTAAACACCTAGGTATTGACTACACAGCACAAAGCAGAAAGGAAAAAAAAAATAATCTGCCTGTTTACTTTCTTGAAGAGTTGTGAGTATCAGGTTATAATCACAACTTCTGTGAGCTGCCCCAGGGACCTAAATCTATTAAGGAACACTAGTAGCTGATAGAGAAATGTCTCACCACCAGCATCTTAGCAATTTGTCTTGCTCGAGGCTTAAACGGACAAATACGCTTTCTCTCATATGCACCTTATCTCTAACAGTCTCTTCTATCCTCTGTCACCACCAGCACCTGACAAATGTGGTGAGGGAAGATTAATCATGGATTTAGTGGTCTATTAGAGCAGTGACAATATAATTGGGTAATCTATTGGAAAATAGTCAGTACACAGTAGTGAGCCAGATTCTACTAGGTGCTCAGTTCTGTTCCATAGAGTTTAAAAAAAGGTAAAAACTGAACTCCTGGCCTCACTGAACATTGAGGTAGTTGATAAGACAAGATATACATAAAAAATAAATGACACTACTTAAGGTAAATAATTTCCACAGATTTTATAAGGCAACACATGATCCACTGCTGGATGAATGATACAGAAAATAAAATGGTATAGGCATTCAGCTGGAGTCATTTGGGAATACTTAAAAGAGAAGAGACTTGAGATTGACCTTGAAACATGGATAGGATTGTTTTGGTGCAAGTGATTAGGGCAGGGGAAGTCCTGAGCATGGGAACTGTATAATGAAGAACTGTATAATAAAAAACTGAATAACAAGAAAACAGAACTTTCTTGGAATACAGTACAGGGGGGATCCATTTCACTAGAAGAGTTTAGGAAAATGAGTGCAAGAAATATGTCTAGAGATAAGTTGGACCTGATGGGGGAGGGTTTTTCAATGCCATGATAAAGAGTGGGGAAGATTTTCAATGATCAAAATTAAGGTGAAGGGGAAGTGAAAAGGGAAGAGAGCTGATCAGAGAGACAGTTTAGAAACACAGGATGGATTTGAAAGGGAAAAGATGGAGGCCAGTAGTTCAGAGAGGAGGCTCTATATTAATTCAGGCAAGACAGTTAAGCACCACAATAAGAAAAGGAAGTGAGAACAAATACTAGATACTGAGTTTGGAACCTGGGAGAACCTACATATGAAGGCAAAAGGGGAATATACCTCAGTGGTTGGGCACTTGTCGAGCATGCAAGAAACCCTAGGTTCAATCCCCAGCACTGCAAAAGAAAAAGAGAAGAGAACAAAGAAAGAAAGAAAGAAAGAAAGAAAGAAAGAAAGAAAGAAAGAAAGAAAGAAAGAAAGAAATGAAGAAAGAAAAAGAAAGAGACAAAGGAGAGAGAGGAGTCATATGCAGATGAAAGGTTTGAGGCTACAGAATTTTAAAAAAGAATAGAAAGGAAAAATTGGAAATAAGGAGCTGTTCAGAAGGCTTGATATAAAGGTTAATTCTTTTTAATGAACTGTCATGTAACCACTGATTAAGGAAGCAAAAATGGACCATAAAATTCATTTAGATTCTAGATTCTAGATCCTAGAGCACCTAGAGATCATGAGTCACGAAGCCTTTATTTGAACCCTTGCAACAACAAGGAGATGTTTCTTGCAAAAGTCTCCATTCAAGGGCTGGGGATATAGCTCAGTTGGTAGAGTGTTTGCCTTGCATGTAGAAGGCCTGGGGTTCAATCATCACCAAAAAAAAAAAAAAAAAAAAGAGTCCATTCAATGCTCCTAAAGCTTTAAATCTTGCAGTGTATTTTAAAGGCTTTGGCCTAAGTAGAAGAAAGAATGAAAGAACATCTGAACAATAATGGCTAGCTACAGCAATAGCATTGGCTGCCTCTTGAGGGAGAAAGTTTCCTATCATTGAATATATTATAAGCAAACCATTTATACAACTGCTTGTCAGCATATTGTATAGAAAATTAATTTTTCAGGTGCACAAACTAAATGAACTCCAGCATTCTTTTCAATTTGTAAAGCATATGATTCCAAGATTTGACTAAGCAGATGGGAAAACTAAGCCTCAGAGATTTCAGATGTCTTGCCTGAAATCACAGATGATTGTGGCAATATTGAGATCTTAGCTCTTATAATTCTTAATCTATGCTCTTGGAAAGACATCTTCAATTCTGCCTAAATAACATTCTTCTTTCACTCCTCTAATCCCCATTCTTTGTGATTATGGAATAAGAATACTACGATAAAAACTGAACTGTGCAAATCAACAAATAGATTCAAAGAGAATAAAAGATGCTTTAGCTCAGTGTCTCCATGCCTAGTGGTTTGCCCAGGATGAATTCGGTTTACACTTGTCCCCTTTCACTGTTGAAAGTGCCCTGACTTGGACAATATGGTTACCTTATCAATGACCAACCAAAGAGGCCCTAACAGTCTTCTGTAGTTACCCAAATCTTGATGAAACTGAGCAGTTGAGTTCACATTACAGCACAAACCACTGATTTGGTTTTATCTAAACTGAACCTTTCATCATGTAAGCAATTCCAAACAAGATTCTTTAAGGAGTTACATCTTTAGAAAATTTTGTGGTTTATGGGATGTTTCACCTGAGACTTTTATGCACTTTTAAGACATGTAATATTACCAGATCCTCATATTTGGATAGTATTTTAGAGTTTGCAAAACAGCTGAACTACCATAATCTCATTTAAGAATTATGAAAATAATTAATATACATAACTAAGATCTGGATTATTCTGAAAGGGATTAAAGAAATTGGGAAAACAGCCTTAGCTGTCATAGATCAGCAATGTGTTAGGCAGTTCCAACTGCTATAACAAAAATAACATAAATGTATGGCTTAAACAATATTTATTTCTCATATGCCTAGAGGCTAGGGAAACCAAGATCAAGGCACTGGCAGATTTTATGTCTGCTCAGGGCCCATTTCCTGGTTCATGGATAGTTGGCTTCTCATTATGTCCTTATATGACAGAAAATGAAGCAAGAGAGCTCTCTGGGTTTCCTTTTTTTTTAATCCAATTAATTAACACCTTTTACAGCCATCATATTGTGGGTTAGTCTATCAATATGTGAATTTAGAGAGACACAAGTTTAGTTCATGACAATCTGACTCTGTCCCATCAAAGTTCATGTCCTTCTCACATGCAAGATAAGTTCATTTCAACCAAAAAAACCCCCAAAGTCTTAACTCATTCCCACATTAACTCTGAAGTCTTAAGTTCAAAATATCATCTAAATATCATTTTAAATCATATATGAGTAAGACATCCTGAAGCAAAATTGCTCTTCATTTGTGAATGAGTGGACTCAACAAGTTATGTGCTTCCAAAACACAATGTTGAAACAGGCATAGAATAGACATTCCCATTCTAGAAGGGAGAAATTGGAAAGAAGGAAGGGATGATGGGTTCCAAGCAAGTACAAAACTTAGCAAAGAGAGATCCATGAGACCATAAGGCCCAAGAATAACTATCTTTGGCTTCATACTCTGCATTTTGGACTCAGTGGTATGGCAGTCTCTCATTCCAAACACACTAGGTCAGAGGATCCACATTCCAAACACACACTAGAGTGGAGATCTCAGCATTCTACATCAGCTGGGTGGCACTGTCACACCACAAATCAGAGGTCATGACCAGTGCTGTATCTCTCTACAGTGACCCCATCCATTCCATAATTATTTTCTGGGGCAGGGATCATGCCCCCAGGTCTCTGGTGAGCTGGCTCTACCCTAACGGCCCTGCTAAGCATTTGTCCCATTCTTTGAAATTTAGATTGAGGATACACACTCTTACTAACCTTAGTCAAAATAGTCCTTGAAACTAGCCTGAGCAATAAGGCAAGAGAAGGAAATTAAAAGGATACAAGTAGGAAAAGAAAAGCTCAAACTATCTGTTTGCTAATGTCATGATCCTATATTTAGAAGAAAAAAATTTTAAAAAAACCTCCACTAGAAGAATTCTAGAGCTGATAAACAAATTTCATGAAGTAGTAGGAATAAAGATTGACATATATAAATCAATCGCTATCCTATACTTCAATAATGAATCTGCTGAAAAAGAATTTAGAAACCCTATCCCATTTGCAATAATCTAAAAAAAAAAGTACTTTGGAATCAATCTAACCAAGGAGTTGAAGGACCTCTACAATGAAAATTATAGAACACTAAAGAAAGAAATTAAAGAGGACCTTAGAAAATGGAAAGACCTCCCAGGATCTTGGATAGGCAGAATTAATATTATCAAAACAGCCATTCTATCAAAAGTGATATACAAATTCAATGAAAAACCCATTGAAATACCAATGACATTCTTCATAGAACTAGAAAAAGCAGTTACAAAATTCATTTGGAAAGATAGAAGACTCAGAATAGTTAAAGAAATCCTGGATAAAGTGGATAAAAACTATCCCATGTACATATATGATTAGGGATTAGATCAGAAACTGCAACAGCTACAAGAAAATGTAAGGCCAATACTCCAACATGCCAGTATAGGAACCAACTTCTTTAACAAGACCCCTAAAGCACAGGAAATTAAATCAAAATCAATGAGTGGGATGACATCAAATTAAAAAGCTTCTGCACAGCAAAGGAAACAAGAACATGAAGAGTGAGCCTACAGAATGTCCTATCTGCTCCTCAGATAGGACAATAATGTCCAGAATATATAAAGAATTCAATAAACTTAATACCGGTTATGAAAGGGCAAGAGAACAAGACACTTATCAAAAGAAAAGATACACATAACTAAGAAATATATGAAAAAAATGTTCAACATCTCTAACAATTAGGAAAATGCAAAACAAAACTACATTGACATTTCATTTCATTACAATCACAATGGCAATTATCAAGAATATAAATAAACTGGGCATGATGGTGTATGCCTGTAATCCCAGAGGCTCAGGAGACTGAGGCAGGAAGATCTCTAGTTCAAAGCCTGCCTCAGCAATGAAAAGGTGCTAAGCAACTCAGTGAGACCATGTCTCTAAATAAAAGATTAAAAAGGACTGGGAATGTGGCTCAGTGGTTGAGTGCCCCTGAGTCAATCCCCAGTACCACTCTGCCACAAAAAAGAATACAAATAATAATAAGTGTTCATGAGGATGTGGTTAAAAAGGTACACTCACACATTGCTGATGGGACTTCAAATAAGTGCAACCACTCTGGAAAGCAATATGGAGACTCCTCAAAAAACTAAGAATGGAACCACCATATGAACCAACTCTCCCACTCTTCAGTATATATCCAAAATATATAAAATCAGCATACTATTGGAATCCAGCAACATCAAAATTTTATAATAGAAAAAATTCACAATAGCCACGCTATGGAACCAACCTAAGTGCCCTTTAATAGATGAATGGGTAAAGAAAATGTAGTATATATACACAGTGGCATATTACTCAGCCATAAAGAAGAATGAGATTATGGAATTTGCTGGTATATAGAGGGAACTGGAGATTATCATGTTAAGTGAAATGAGACAGAACCAAAAAGTCAAAAGTTGAATGTTTTCTCTGATATGTGGAAGCTAGTCCATATTAAAGAAGAGAGAGAGAGAGAGAGAGAGAGAGAGAGAGAGAGAGAGAGAATTTGAAATAGAAGAAATTTCTTATATTTGAAATATAGAAGAAATTCTATATTTGAAATATAGAAGAAAGATAAGTGGAGTAGAGGAAGGGGATTGAGGGGGAGGGAGGAGGGACAAAATAAGGGAAGAACAGTGGAATGAATCTGACCTAACTATCCCATGTATATATATGAATATACCACAGTGAATCTCACCATCATGTACATTCACAAGACACTAATTTAGGGGAAAGAACTATAATTAAATAGCAGAAATATCAGTAGAGGGAAGGAAACAGGGAAAGGGAGGAAGGAAGGAAAAGGGGATGTAGGGGGGACTGAATTAGAACATATTATATTTCATGCTTTTATAATTATGTCAAAATGAATCCTAATGTCATATATAAATAAAAGGAACCAATAAAATGAAAATAAAGAAAAACAAAAGAAATTGAGGATGAGGCAAGCCCGCCCCCTCTGTCCTGTTCACTTTGGGCCTTTGGTGGGAGTGGCACACCTCATGGTCTCTGAATCACCTTAGGGGTTCTTCTTTCCTTGTCTTCAATAATGGCATGTTTGGCAGCCAAGTAGGACTAAGTTCCATACAAATTTAAAGATTGTTTATTCCACTTGTTTTTTTATTATTTTGTAAACCCTGTATTTATTTCTCCCTTGCTTTTTTTCTTACTTTGTGCTTTAAAGGTTTTCTGTAATTGTATGGTTTGAATCCTTTCTTTTAATACTGTGTAAGTTCTATAAGTGTTTCCTTTGTGGTTACCATGAAGCTTACATAAAATATCTTCTTCTTAATACAGGCTACTTTAAACTGACAATAAATTGCTTTTAATTGCATAAAAATATCCAACAATTTCACTCTCCTTGACCTTTGATTTTGATGTAAAAATTTATAATAGTTTTTGTAACTTGTAGTACCTATGCTTTTGTTGTTTGTTGTTTTGTTTTTGTTTTGCTTTGTTTTAGTTCTAGGAAATTGAACTCAGGTGCAATTAAACACTGAGCCACATCCCCAGCCCTTTTTTAAATATTTATTTAGAGACACGTTCTTGCTGAGTTGCTTATGACCTTGCTAAGCTGCTGAGGCTGGCTTTGATCTCAGGATCCTCCGGCCTCAGCCTCCAGAACCATTAGGATTACAGGCGTGCACACCCAGCCGTTTTTTTTTTTTTTTTTTTTTTCTATTTGTATCCTTTTAATTTCTTCTCTTCCTGATTAATCTGGCTACAGTTTCAAAAATATATTGAATAGAAGTGATGAGACTGAACATTCTTGTCTTGTTACTGATTATAGAGGAAATGCTTTCAGTTTGTCTCTGTTCATTATGATGTTGGCTTTGAGTTTATCATATATAGCTTTTATAATGTTGGAGTAAGTTCCTTCTATCCCTTGTTTCCCCAGCAAAATAGGTGTTGGATTTCATCGAAGACCTTTTCTGCACTTATTGAGATGATCATATGGTTATTGTCCTTAATTCTGTTTATGTGGTGAATTACATTTATTGATTAGCTTCTGTTGAATCAACCTAGCATCCCTGGGATTAAACTTGATCATGGTGGATTATCTTCGTGTGCTTTAGAATGTGGTTTGCTAAGATTTAATTAAAGATTTTTGTATCTATGTTCATCAGGGATATTGGTTCAGTTTTCTTTCCTTGAGGTGTCTTTGTCTGGTTTTGGTAGCAGGGTTATACTGGCTTCATAGAATATATTGGGAAGTGTCCCCTCCCTTTCAATTTCATGGAATATTTTAAAGACTGGAGTTAGTTCTTCTTTAAATATCTGGTAGAACTCAGGTGAGAATCCATCTGGTCCTGGGCTTTTCTTTGTTGGAAGGTTTTTAATTGCTGTTTTGATTTCTTGACCTGATATTGGTCTGTTTATGTTTTCTATATCTTCCTGGTTCAATTTTGGCAGGTCATGTGTGTATAAATTTGTCAATGTCTTCTAGATCTTATACTTTATTGGAGTATAATTTTTCAAAATAGTTTCTAATGATCCCTGGATTTTAGCTGTGTCTGTGGTGATATCTCCTTTTTTATCTATAATTTTGTTAATTACCTCTCTCTCCCCATTTTTGGTAAATTTCCTGTGGGTTTATCAGTCTTATTTCTCTTTTCAAAAGTCACCTCTTTGTGTCAGTGATCCTGTGTAGTGTTTAATTTTCAATTTCATTAATTTCAACTCTAATCTAAATTTTTCCTATTTTCTATTAATTTTGGAATTAGGTTGTTATTCCTTTTCTGAAGTCTTGAGATGAAGCATAAGCTCATTTATTTGGGATCTCTCTATTTTTTTAATGTAGGCACTTAATACTATAAATTTTCCTCTTAGAACTGTTTTCATAGTGTCTCAGAAAATTTGATAAGTTGTATATTCTTTGTTTCTGAGAATTTCTCGATTTTGTCTCTCATATTTTCTCTGATCCATTCTTCATTTCCAAGAGTATTTCCAATATCCGTGTTATTTATATGCTTTTTATAATTTTTCTTGCTGTTGTTTTCTAATTTCATTTCATTATGATCTGATAGGATACATGGGATTACATCAATTTTTTTATATTTACTAAGACTTACATTGTGACCTATAATGTTTTGGAAAATGTTCTGTGGATTGCTGAGTATATAATAAATTCAGATTTTTTTGGGGGGGAGGGTAAAATATTTTGTAAATATCTATTGGGTTCATTTGATTTGTAGTATTATTTAAGTCAGATATATCTTTATTGATTTTATGTTTGGGTGGCCTGTCTATTGAAATCACCCAGTATTATTATATTGGTGTCTATCTGGGATTTAATTTCAAGAAGTATTTTATTATGTAATTAGGTACACTGACATTTGGGCACTTATCATTGTTATATCTTCTTCTTAGACTGTTCTCTTTATCATTATATAGTGGCCTTCTTTATCTCTTCTGATTAATTTTTGCTTGAAATCTGCTTTGTCAGTCCTACTTGCTTTTGGACTCCATTTGCATAGAATATTTTTCTACCCTTTTACTTTCAGTCTGTGAGTCCTTGCCTATGTGTTGAGTCTCTTTCAAGGTGCATGTAGTTGGATTTTACTTTTGATCCATTCTACTAATCTATGTCTTTTAATTGGGGACTGAAGACCATTTACATTTGTTATGGATGTATGTTTGTAGTTTCCTGACATTTTAATTTGTTTGCTGTATTTAATTATGCCTTAATTTTCATTTAGTTTGTTGTTCTTCTGGTGATTTCATTTGTTTGAGAGTTTGGGTATTTGTTTTTGGGTTCCCCTTTGTGCAGTTTATCTTTGAATATACTTTGTAGTGTTGGCTTAGTGGTCAAGAATTCTTTTAGTTTGTCCTTCTCATGGAAAGTTTTTATTTCAGTATTTATTATGAAAGATAGATTTGCTGGATATAGCAATCTTGGCTGGCAATTTTTTTTTCTTTTAGAGCTTAGAATATCTCCTTCCATACCCTCTTTTATTTTAAGGTCTGAGTTAAGAAGTCAGAAGTGAGCCTTATTGGTTTGCCTCTATATACAACCTGACATTTTTCTTTTGCAGTTTTCAGTATTATTTCCTTATTTTCTGCAAGACATCTTGATCATGATGTGTCTTGGAGAGATTCTGTTTCAATGTTGTCTATTTGGGTTCCTATATGCCTCCTATATGTGGAGGTCTATCTCACTTCTAACATGGGGAAATTTTTCCATTCCTATCTCATTGAAGGTGTTCCTAATGCCTTTAGCCTATATCTCCATATTCTGTTCTACCCTAATGACTCTCAGGTTTGTTCTTGATGCTGTCTCACATTTGAATATTCTGTTTATGGTATTTTTTTCTTTATTGAATTCTGAGTATTAAAGTTCATATGCACTATCTTTAAAGCCTGAACTTCTGTCTTCAAGGCTTGAAGTTCTATTTTCTATAAATCAAATCTGTTGGTGATACTTTCAAGTAAAATTTTAATTTGATTCATTGAGTCTTCCATTTCCAGGAGTTCTGAATGATTTCTTTTCATTATCTATATTTCTTTATTAGAATGGTCTTTCATATCCTGTATTTGCTCTCATTTCATTCCTGAGATATTTTTTGAGTTCATGGAATATTTCAATAACCAGTTTTTTACAGTCTTTCTCTAGAATTTCATTCTCTTGCATATCTGTAGGTTCCTTTGTTGGGATTCTGAATTTTGGGGTGATATTTGTTTGCATTTTTCTCAAGTTTTTAGACATCTTGGACTTACACATCAATTGACATGGTTTCCCCTTCCTCTTCTATATTGTCCTTTTGTTTGTTGTTATCTTTTTTTTCTGGGAATTCTCTCTGTTTTTCATGTATGAGTAGATGTCCAGGTGTAAGAAGTGAGGTCCCCCTCTGGTTCTTCCTCCTTGGGTCCTGGTTGTTGGTTTAGGGTTTTTGTCTCCCCAGTTCTATGAATTGAAGTAATGTGAGGCTAGATCATATGTGGGGTGAAGTTTGCTGTTACATGGATGAGTCATAAGTGTTTCTCAGCAGCAGGAAATCTACCCTGTGTATTTGAAGAGTCCCAATCACATTCTAGCCCCCCTTAGAGGAAGTGGGGAGTCACTAATAGTACAAATGTTAACAACAGATGTACAGCCTTAAGATAAATGTCCAGTATCTACTTTGACATGTACAACACTAATTTCCACCTGCATAGGAATGAAAGGGTTGCTATTTAACAGCAACAGCAACAATAAAAAAAAAACCATGAACTAGATCAGATATTAAACATTAGATGTCTAATACATCATACACTGTACTGATAATCACAACAACATGAATGAGTAGGAATTAAATCAAATATATAATTATCTTAGATTGTGGGATTATAGTTTCTCAGGTGAAGAGAAAATAAGGTACTAAAAGCAAGAGAAAGTTTGAAATATATAAAAGCAAACAGGACAGAAGCAGGAGAGTGTAGCAGATGATGGCTCTGAAGAAGGAGGAATTAAAAATAACCAAAATAACAAAAAAATGAAAGAGAAGAGGAGGGAAAGGGAAATTGTGGCTATTAGTGGGGAAAGAGAGTGAAGAAGTGGCAATCGGTGGAACAAAAACCAAGATATGAACAAACAAATGTCAGATCAAACAACTCTAACCCACATATAATTATACCCCACCAAACCAAGGATAAATAATAACTGGGTAAAAAAGTATGCAGTTAAAATTAATATAAAATTGTTTTTGTGTGTATGTGTATGTGTAAATATATATATATATATATATATATATATATATATATACACATATATATACACATTTGCTTGTTTTGAACTTCTCTGCACAATAAGAACACATACACATATTCTCACAGAATGGAAAAAAAGTAAAAAATTATAAAATATAATAAAATGATATTTTAATTATTTAAATTTAAAAATGGGAGGGATCATGAACAGTGATCAAAATCCATGCACGTATGAGTTTGTTAGGATGAACCCAACTGCTATGTATAACTAAAAAGTTCTAATAAAAATATATAAATAATTAAAAATTTAAGAATAACAAAAAAAACATAAAAATGACACAAACGACACAAAAATATGGACAAAGTTGTAATAAATTTTTTTGTAAACTAATAAAAACCTAATATACAAACTTTATTTTAGGAAAAACTGACATAGAATGATAAAGAATGTTTGAATTTGCAGTAATGTATAAAGGTTATAAAAACAAAATGCAGAAAGATTTCCTTAGGTATCTACACAGAGAAAGCAAGATATCTAACAAAAATATCCTAGACTTTCCCATAGGAACATTCAATGCCAGAAACCAATAGAATAATGTCTAAAGTTCAAGGGAAAAGGGGGTTTGACCTAGTAATTTATATCAGTGAAATTGTTCTTCAAGTATGAAGACTATATGTGGAAAATTCTCAAGTAAGAATTATAGCACACATGAACTTTTCTTGGAAGAAAATAACATAAATCAAACAACTCAGCTACTAATCAAGGCAACCAATTTATAAAGAGAGATATCACAATAAAAGGACTATAGCATCCTATAGTCAACAGAGCACTAGACAAGGTGTTTCAAAAGGAAATGTGGCATGGATGTTATAGTTAATCAAGTGATCTTTCTAGTGTCTGAGCAAAGAACTTAGGCATACATGAATAATGTATAAGTAAACAGGAAAACTAAATGACAATAAAATCTAGCCAAATGAGGGCTGGGGCTATAGCTCAGTAGTAGAGCACTTGCTTTGCACATGTGAGACACTGGGTTCTATCCTCAGCATCACATAAAAATAAATAAGTAAAGCTATTGTGTCCATCTACAACTAAAAAAAAAAATTAGGAAAACAAAAAATAAAAGAACTATGTATCAAGCCAGAGAAGAATTATTTTTTAAAAAAATCCAGTCAAATGAGAGATTTTTTAAAAAAATCTGAGGAATAACAAAGCTGAAATAAAATATATATTTTTTATTTTTTTTAAATGAGCAAGTACATGGAAAAAAAGAGAAAATAAAGATTTAAATAAGCATTCTGCATTTTCCTTCTTGACCAAGTTTACTGTTGAAGCTTTCTATTGATTTTTTCAGTTAGGTTAAAATATATATATATATATATATATATATATATATATATATATATATATATGATTTCTGTTTTTATTATTTCTATTTCTCTGTCAAAATTCTTTGACGGGCTGGGATGTGGCTCAAGCGGTAGCGCGCCTGGCATGCGTGCGGCCCGGGTTCGATCCTCAGCACCACATACCAACAAAGATGTTGTGTCCGCCGAGAACTAAAAAATAAGTATTAAAAATTCTCTCTCTCTATCTCTCTCTCTCCTCTCTCACTCTCTCTAAAAAAAAAAAATTATGAGAAATAAAGAGCTTGTTTTTGCTGAGGTGGTCAGAACTGTGGCTGGCAAGGATGGATTTTCATCTTTTTCTTTTTGTGCTCTGTAACCCTTGGGTCAAGTGCTGGGGGTTGTTAAGTCCAACCTCTTTGTGTTCCTCACCTAGCTGCCAGCCACTGTGGCCAGGAGCCAAAGCTGGTTGTAGTAGCTTTCAGCTTCCTGTCTCCCAATATAGGGTGGGATAGACTGGTGAGTGCTGGCAAATTGTATATTCTAATGGGGGTGCTACAGAATTCTAAAACTAGAAGTACCAGTAGCTGGGGTTTCATTTTGCCTGACCCTTGGAACTCGGTCAGTGGGTATTTGAAATTTGATCCCCACCTCCTGTTGCTGGGAAGATATCAATCTCTGCTGAATATCTCGGTCTAAGGTGCCTCCTGTAAACTCCATTTTTATAGTGTGGAGTCCAAACCCCACAGTTTCATATTCACTGCTCTGGATGTGAATTACCCAACATCTGCCCTGGAATGCAGAAGCTCCTGTATGGCCATTATCCATTTTCGGCATCTTCCCAATAGCTGTTATGGGATGCCAGCAACAAAGGAAGGTCTCTGTTCTTCATATCTGGAGCCTGGATGCCCTAGGCGCAATTCTTTTTGTGCTTATTCCAGTCACACTGGACCAGGCACATTCTGGGGCCCACAATAGGCAACTTCTGGGTCATCTGGCAGCTTCCTTTATGAGTTCCCAATCTCCTGCCTCTGCTGGAGCCCATGCAATCCTTATAAAGCTTCAAGCACCAACAAACCCTGGTTAATGTGGAACTATCCATTCACAGGCAGAGGATTTTGTTTGCTTCTTACTAAACAACTGCTCCCACGATCTCTGTGTCCATTAGGTTCAGTCTCCTCTTTATTGCACAGGTTCCCACAAACCTTTATTGCACAGGTTCTAATCTACCATCTCATTTTTTTCTCCTTTTTCTGCTGCACTTCTCTCTCTCTCTCTCTCTCTCTCTCTCTCTCTCTCTTTCTCTCTCTCTCTCCCTGCACTCCTCTCCCCTCCCCTCAGCAACTGATGTGATGTCCTATATTATGTTCAAAATTCCCAACTTTCTGTATCTCTATGGTTTCTTTTATCACTCAGTATTGAATTTGGTGGGTTCCCTTAGCTACCCGCCTCACAGAGGAGCAGACTTCTTGCTTTTAAGTCTGTTTGTTGCTGATGAACTCTTCATCTAATCTACCATCTCATCTTCTCTATAGTTGTTTTTAATAGTTTTGTCTTTTAACTCTTGTAGTAAGGGATAAAATTTCTTTGCACACCACCCTTACAGTATCAGAGAATTCTCAGTATGATAATGTATTAATAATATCATTATGCTTTTTATTTTCATATTTTTTATTAACTAGCAGCCTTTTTTCTAGACAAAAAAACTTCTTTAGCTATTTAGCAGGCCCTTAGCTTTTTTTTTTTTTTTTTTGAGTAAGTTTTTGATTATCCTTCATTTCTGAAGGATAATATGCTGGGTAAAGTATTCTTAGTTGGCAGTTTTTTCTTCAGCACTGAATATGTATATACCATCCAACTCTTTCCTGGCCTTTAGAATTTCTGCTAAGAAAACCACTGAAAGCTATATTGGGGATTTGAGGATATTAAATGTTTCATATATCTTGTTGCTCTCAGTATTCTTCTTTATCCCTGATTTTTTTTTTTTTTTTTTTGGTACCAGGGATTCAACAAAAGTTCACTTAACTACTGAGTCACATCCCCAATCCTTTTTATGTTTTATTTAGAGACAGGGTCTCACTGAGTTACTTTGGGCCTCGCTAAGTTGCTGAGGCTGGCTTTGAACTCAACAACCCTCCTGTATCAGCCTCCTGAGCCACTGGGTCATAGGCATGCACCACTGCACCTAACTATCCCTGATTTTTGATAATTTTATTCTCATGTGTCTTAATAAACTCCCTTTTAGGTCAAATTTAATTGGAGACCATTAAGTTTTCTATATTCAAATATTGCCATCTTTCCCCAGATTGGGGGTATTTTTAGCCATCACTTCCTTGAATATATTTTCTAGGTCTTTTTCTTTCTCTTTTCTTTCAGTTATGCAAATTTCAGTTCACTCGATGGTATCACAAAATTCTTTTTCTTTTTGGGGGGTACCAGGGATTGAACTCAGGGGCACTCAACCACTGAGCCACATCCCCATTCCTATTTTTAATTTTATTTAGAGACAGGGTCTCACTGAGTTGCTTAGCACCTCACTTTTGCTAAGGCTGGCTTTGAACTCGAGATCCTTATGCCTCAGCCTCCCAAGCTGCTGATACTAGAAGCATGCACCACCAGTGTCACATAATTTTAATTGGTTCTTTTTTCATTCTTTTTTCTCTTCTGATTTGATAGTTTCAAATGTCCTGTCTTAAAGATTACTGATCCCAGGGGACAAAACAGGAATAAGCATTCTGCATTTTCCTTCTTGACCAAGTTTACTGTTGAAGCTTTCTATTGATTTTTTCAGTTAGGTTAATATATATATATATATATATATATATATATATATATATGATTTCTGTTTTTATTATTTCTATTTCTCTGTCAAAATTCTCATTTTGTTCATGAATTATTTTCCAAATTGCTTTTAATTTTCTATATGTATTTTCTTGTACCTCCACAAGCTTCTCTAAAAGGATCATTCTGAATTATTTTTCAGTCATTTTATAGATTTATATTTCTTCTGGTTCTGTCACTTTGGCTTCATTCATTTCTTTTAGTTGTATCACATTTCCCTGATTTTTCATAATACTTGTATCCTTACATGCTGCTCATTTGAGGAGATGGTAACCTCTTCTAGCCTTTGCAGATATTCTTTGGCAGTGACAGGCTTTTCCTGTTCAGTTTAGCTTAGGATTCAAGATGGGCAATCTAGTAGCAACCCTGCACAGGCAGATCTTCATGTTGGGTTCTGTAGCTTGAGTGTGTTATTTTCTATGCTCCTGAGTGGAGTGGTACTGCTGGCTGTGTTCCATAGGCTGGTGAGACCCTGAGGGGACTCTGTCATTAGATGGGGCTGCTAGCTAGGCTCTAATCACCTCTGATTGGGCAGGGTTGCAGGTTGTCTTCCTTGGCTGGGTAGTACTGTTGTTGAACTCTGTAGTTAGGCAGGGCTGTGTGATGGGCTCTAAGCCTAAATGAGGTTTCTGGAGTTGTTGTTCAACCCCACAGAGTGGGCAGGACCAGAAGCTGATCTCCATATAAATATATGGGTTTGGGCTTGCCTCCAGATCCAAGGCAGACTTATGCAAAGCACTAAGGTTTGGAAGAGTCACAGCTCTAGGATTGGGTAGGGCCAGATGCTCCCTCTAAGTAATTTCCAGGTCTGGGAAAGACTTAATGTGAACAGCTGAACTTAGTTGGATCACCTCCCCAACGGTAGGGTTGGGTGGGGCCAGCTGATCCTTCAGTGGGTAATCACTGACCTTCACTTGCCTCTCCACCCAGGGGAATACTTAATAGCACCTGAGCTGTGTGGGGAAGCTGGGTAAGGATCTGAGCCTAGAAGACCCGTGGACTGTGTTTCCTTCCATGTGACCATTGGTTAGTTTCTCTGGTATGGCACCTCCATTGCCAAAAATGCAGAACAACCACCAAGATCTGCACACTGTGCACTGTGAACCCCATTCTTCTTCTTTATTTCTAACTGATCCCAGGTGCTCAGGTCCTGTCGGTAGTCCCATTGCTTCCCAGGGGACAAAACAGGAATAAACTTTCTGCAGAACACCCAGAATGATGGGGAAATTTATTGTCCACTTCCAACTCTTTTCCCAGTGTAGAAACTGAGTCCAGAGGAAGTTTCTGTATGTGGTACTGTGCCAGCTGGAGGGAGGGATGGTGCAAAAAAAAGAAACATTCGTAGTACTCTAATCACAGCTTTTCTTAGTTCTGCAGTCCAAGTGGGGGTGTCTCAGCCTCACTTCTGAGTTCTGGGATATTCAAAATGCTACTCTTGCCTGAGAGTAGTTACTACTTGGACTTCGGTAGGCAGAGATTAAAGCTGGAGAACTCCTATTCTGCCTTCTTGCTAACATCAGTCCTTCTCTCAAATTTTACTATAAGCAGAAAGAACCAAACCTCCTCAACTAAAACTTCAGTTTCATCACTCACAACCTCTACCTTCCACAAAATACCAGAACACAAATACAATTCAGCCCTTTATTAAAAGAATGACTTTTTCTTCATTGTCCAATAGTATATTCCTTATTTGCATTGAGACTTCATCAAAATGGCTGTCCATATTTTTACCAGTTTTCTGTTCATGGTTGCTTAGGTATTCTCTAAGAAGATAGAAGCTTTCTCTATTACCCTCCTTCTTTTCTTTCTGAGCTTTTGTCAGAATCACCTTTATTCTGACAAAATTCCCTTCACCACAATCTAGGCTTTTTCTAGCATGTACCTTAAAACTCTTCCAAATTCTTCCCATAACTCACTTCCAAAGCCATTTCTACACTTTTATTTATTTGCTCCAGCAGTAGCCCCACTTCTTGGTAATGATTCCTGTCTGAGTCATTTTGGGCTGCTATAATGAAATACTACAGACTGGGTGTGTTAAACAATAAACATATCTCACACTTCTGGAAGCTGGGGGATTCAAAATCAAGGCACTGGCAGATTTAGTGCCTGATGAAGACCCTCTTCCCAGTTCATAGATAGCCATCTTCTGAGACAGAAAAATCAGTGAGA
The DNA here is from genome assembly GCF_045843805.1 of Urocitellus parryii. Taxonomy (NCBI): domain Eukaryota; kingdom Metazoa; phylum Chordata; class Mammalia; order Rodentia; family Sciuridae; genus Urocitellus; species Urocitellus parryii. The sequence continues at coordinate 91,414,964 of NC_135547.1, read as the reverse complement.
GAAGCATTCTGGGTCTGTAATAAAGGCACTAATACTATTTATCAGGGACCCACCCTCACAACATAATCACCTCCCAAAGCCTCCACCTTCTAAAACCATGGCATTGAAGGTTAGGATTTCATCATATGTATCAAGGGAGGTGCAAATTCAGTCCATTGCAAGTGAAGAATCTGGAGCGATGAATGTATTGATGAATGAATGTATTCACCTAAGTATTTTAGAAGTGATAAAATTTTAAAAACATAACTGCACACTAAAAGCTTTAATTAAACCTACTTTTCTAGCATTTAGAAATTGGTAGGTTGTGTACATGCTACAGATTGGCTGTCTTCAAAATGGAGTATGAAATCTGCCTCAGCAAATAAAAAAGACCTGTAATGACATGGCTGTGACAGTTTGTTAGGGCTGCTGTAATAAATTACCACAACCTTTGTGGCTTAAAAAAAAGAAATTTAACCTCTCACAGTCCTGGAAGCCAGATATCTGAAATCAAAGTGTCAGTGAAGCCATAATCTCTCTGAAGGCTTTAGAGAAGGAGCTTTCTTTGCCTCTTCCTAGATTCTGGTGGTTGCTGACAATCCTTGGTGTTCTCTAGCTTGCAGATACATCACTCCAATCTCTGCCTCCATCATCACATAGTACTCTTCCCTGTGTCTATTTGCTCTGTGCCTTTACAAGTTGTTCTTCTTTCTGCATATTCTGTATTCAAATTTCCCTCTTCTTATAAGGATACCAGTCATTGGATAGTAACCCACTCCAATCCAGTATGGCCTTATATTTTTAAACATTTTTACTGGTGCATTATAATTATACATAATAGTGGGATTGATCATGCAATGTTCATACATTCACATAACATAGTTTTATCAATCTCATCTCCCAGTCCCTTCCATTCCCTCCTCTCCTCCCTCTCACTGATCTGCTTGTTCTACTTTACTGATTTCCCTCCCATTATTATTATCATTTCAATTAGTGTAGTGCATTATAACTAAATATATAAACAGATTCATCATGATGTGCTCATACATGAACATAGCATAATTTGGTAGATTTCAGTCCCTAGTATGTTTCCATGCCCTTCCCTCTTCCCTCCCTCTTGATTCCCTTCCTTTACTCTATTGGTCTCCCTTGTATTTTGATGAGACCCCCACACACACACTTTTTATTCCTTTCTTTTTCTCTCTCTCTCTTTCACATATTAGAGAAAACATTCAACCCTGATTTTCTGAGCCAGGCTTATTTCACTAATCATGATATTCTCCAGTTCCATCCATTTATCAGCACATGCCATAATTTAATTCTTTACATCTGAGTAAAACTCCATTCTGTATATATACCACAGTTTTTATCCATTCATCTATTGAAAAGCACCTGGGCTTGTTCCATAATTTGACTATTGTGAACTGTACCTTTATTAACATTGGTATGCCTGTATTCCTGTAATATGCTGATTTTGTTCTTTATCCAGTATGGCCTTCTCTTAAATTGACTACATCCTAAAGGACTCTATTTCTCCATTGCAAAGTAAGACCATCTTCACAGATACAGAGGTTAGGACTTTTGGGGGAAACACAATTCCAACTACTTAGTTCACCTTTCTAACACACAAAATGCATTTACCACATCAAAACATCTTCAAAAGCCTTAACCCGTTCTATAATTAACTCAAATTCCAAACTCTCATCTTCTGAGTAATCTAAAGCAGGCATGAGTTAAACTCTGGGTATAGTCTTTCCTGGGGCAAAATTCTTCTCCACCTGTGGAACTATGAAACAGAAAACAACATATCTGCTTCTAAATTACAATGTGGAGAATGACGCAGGATAGACATTCTCATTCTAAAATGGAAAAAAAAAAAAACAGAAGGAACAAAAGGTACTGGTTTGAAGGAAGTTGGCAACCCAGAAAGACAATTTCATTAGATTTCCAGACTTGAGAATAATTATCTGTGTCTTTATGTTCTGTCTCCTGGCTCTACCATCTCAGGCACCTGAGTGGCATTCTCTCTTTGTAACCAAGGAAGTAGCTGAACCTTCTGGAACTCAGAAGGGAACCCTACTCGTTGGAACCAAAGAGGCAATTGCCCTGCCCTATAGGTCCATACTCCTGTGTTGGCAACAGCAGCAATTCTGGCCCTTGAGCTTCTCTCAGCAGTCTTTCTGGACTCTAAGCCATCCCTTGAAGTCACTTTCCTGAAGGATAACACACATTCAGAGATGAGTAGCTTTATCAGTCTGTTTTATGCTATATAGTCTCAAAAGTCTGACAATCTTCCTTAATTTAGTTCTCTGTTCTTTTTGGTCTAAGGTAAGAGCGATCCTGCTGAGACGGTTGGAGCCATGTGTTCCACACCTAATCTTTCTAGGGAAAATATCTATGGTTGATATTCTCTCCAGAGCACACTTTCTTCTGATTTGGAATAAGGCTAGAATGTTAATTTACAAATATTTAAGTTCTGGTGACTTTTCATTTAATAGTTCTATTATGGACTGAATTGTCTCCCCAAATTCCTTTTGTTTAAAATATTTTTTAGTTGTAAATGGACACAATACCTTTATTTATTTATTTATCTATTTATTTTTTATGTGGTGCTGAGGATTGAACCCAGTGCCTCACACATGCTAGGCAAGTGCTCTACCACTGAGCTATATCCCAAGCCCTCCCCAAAATTCTTATATTGAAACCCCAGCCCCCATTGTGACTATATTTGGAGATAGGAATTTTAGGAAGGAATTAAATTTAAATGGAATCATAAGGGTTGGGGCCTAATCCAATAGGACTGTTGGCCTCACATGAAGAGGAGAAGAGATCTCTATTTCTCTACAAACATGCATTAAAGAAAGGCCATGTGAGCAGTCAGTGAGAAAGTGGCCAGGAAGAAAGTCTTCACTAGGAACCAAATGGGTTGACACTTTGCTCTTGGACTACTCAAGTCTAAAATATGAGAAAATAGATTTATGTTGTTTAAACCACTCAGTCTATGATATTTTGTTATGAAAACCTGAGCAGACTAACACAAGTACCTTTCTCAATGTATCTCTTTCCTCTTAAATTTTACACTAAACAGCAAATAGAAACCAAGGTGCACCTTCCCTACTTTGCTTGGGTATCTCCTTAGCTAAATATACAAGTTATAATTTACATATTTTATACTCTACCCAACAGTATAATGGAATTCAGTCAGTTCTCTGTCACTCCATAAAAAGCATTGCCTTTCTTCCAATCCTCTCTGGTTCTCATTTCTGTCTGATACCTCACCAAAAGCACCTTTAATGTTCATGTTTCTAGGGCTGAGGCTGTGGCTCAGTGGCAGAACCCTTGCCTACCATGTGTGAGGCACTGGGTTCAATTCTTATCACCACGTATCAATAGTAAAATAAAGGTCCATTGACAACTAAAAATATATTTTAAAATATGTTCATGTTTCTAGCAATATTCTATTTTAGGCAATCCAGGGTTTATAAATCATGTGCCTTGAGATTCTTACAGTCTTTATGCATTACACAATTCCAAAGTCACTTCCATATTTTTAGGTATTTGTTATAAAAGCTCCCATATGCCAGTATCAAAATCTATATTAATTTTATAGGACTGTGGTAACAACCACAAACTGGATGAATTAAAACATAGCAACTTATTCTGTCAAGTTTCTGGAGTCTTGAAGTCTAAATTCAAGTTGTTGACAGGACCATAGTCTCTCTGAAGGCTCTAGGGGAGGATTCTTCTTTACCTGTTCCTATCTTCTGATGATTGCAAAACCTGACATTTCTTGTCTTGGAGATCCATCACTGTAATCTCTGCCTCTGTTGTCACATGGTGTTCTATCCCGTATCTGTGCACTACCTATCTTTACAAAGTGTTCCCTTTTATGTCCTTGCATGCCTGTACCCATACTTCCCTCTTATAAGGACATCAGTCATTAGATTAGGGCCCATTTGAATCCAGCATGAGTGCATCTTAGCTTGATCACATCTGTAAAGAACCTATTTCCAAATAATATTGTGAATTTCACATTCACAGGTATGAGGTTAGGACTTGAACATATTTGGAGGAAGCACACAATTCAACCCATCACACATACTTTTCTAGGGTTAGATGCATTACGGCTTCCTTATAAACAGGAATATCAATTCCATCTCCTTAACTGCTAAACCTAAGTAATTGTCACTTAATATATTCCTTTTTATTCTGTAGCCAATTGGGCCATTGAATTCAGTATTCTGTATTGGCAGAGTTTTGCATTTCTTCCATTTTATGTCCTTTAGAACCTTGCATATTAAAGATTTTCACTTGTTACTGTATACTGAAATGATTTATTTTAGAGTTTCTCTTCTTTGATAAATTAAGAGCTTCTTGAGGGCCGTAACTGTGGCTTTTTCATCTTTGTAGACCCAATGCCTAGTATTTTATATAACACATTGTAGAATTCTTATAATTATTGGTGGAGGGAAGGTGTTATAGAGTTACAGTCTAGTGGCTTGAGGAATAGAAAGATACTGAGAGCTCAGAGTACCAAAGCCAAGACTAAGCCACTTTCTTGGGACTCTTCATTTTCTAATTTGATCTTCCTAGAGTTTTCCAGGTCCTCAATATACAATAAACATTCCTATCACAAAGAAATTCTGGACCATTTTTAATGAGCCTTTAGCTCATCAGATTAACTTTTTCTTCTAGAACCTTCCAAGTCAATCCAGTAGTAGTTTAGGCTATAGTCTTCAGGCTGATAGAGGTAGAGAGGAAGGGACCAGACAGAGTGCTGTATGCAGGTTCTGTCTTGAGTGACTGATTCCTGTAAATTGATAAAGGTTGAGCACCTAAGGTGGCAGAGCCCACAATTGCTCTCCCTCTAATGGATCACAATCAGATGATATCAGGGAAAGTACACAATTATTTTAAAAGTCTTGTCATTCCTTTACAAACCAAATCCATTATCATGCCAAGTATAAAATGCTATGTGTGTGTGTGCCTATGTCTAAACTCTAGAGGAAGGCAGAGAGGAGAAGTTGAGAGGATTTTCTAATCACAGGAATTATAGAAAAAAATGGAAAAGTCCTTTGAAAATATAGAAAAACAAAGTTGGGGGTTTTCAGTGCCACCCCTTCCTTCCTTTCAACACCCAAACTATCAGTGGTATATCTGGTGCCTTCCCCACAGTCATGAGAGTCAGGCTGTGATACAGAACTGCAGTATTCATAAGCAGATGAACAATAATGTCAGAGTCATTATCAGGTAAGAGAACACCAAACAGAATGTCACTTCATGAGGGCAGGGACTTTGTCTTGTGCATCACTATATCCCAAATATATTAAGCAGTGTCAAGCATATAGCAAGTGGTAGATATTTGTTTAGTGGGTTATTGAGTGAATTGAGTCTATTAACCAGGAAACTGCTATAGGCAGTCTGAGCTTGCTATTCAGAAAAACATGCTTGAGCAAAAGTTGCTGAGATAAGGAGTTAAATTCCTTTAACTGTTGTCCAGGTAAAGCAATGCTCTGCTCACCTGGTATCAGTAGGGTCAGGAAGGGGAGTAACTGCCCTTCTTCCAGGAAGTAGGTGAAGTCTGACAAGTATTCCTTAGTCCAGAGGCAGAGCTCTGCCTTCTTTCTTCCTTCCCGGGGCAGAGCACTTTACTATCTCTGAATTTCTAACTCATTATCTCCTTTTTGCTGTCGACTTAAAGAGAACCAAGGCCAAGGCTAACAGCAAATCTTGCTTGGACTAAACTGATACAGCAGTTGGCCAAGCATTCTAAAGAACATTGCTCCTAGTTCAGGATCTGCTCTCTATTCTTTCTCCCCTTTTTAAATCATTAGCAAAACAAAACAACAACAAAAAAAAAGAACAGGTATTGGCTCCAATTTTCAGTCTTCCCCTTTGCATGCTCAGACACCTATATAGCAGATCATTGAATCCTAGCAGCAGATTTTCTAGCCTTTCCTAATAGTTCTCTGTGATTAACCCTCCATTCTCTTTTTGATTTCTTTTAGATACCTGCCGCAGAAAACAACCCTTTCCTCGTCGGAATGCACTATTGGTATTCCAGCCACAGTTCCCGGACTCAGCACTGCAATGTTTGTCGAGAAAGCATTCCTCCCTTATCGAGAGATGCCATCATCTGTGAAGGTACCTTCTTTATTCTTTTTGAAAATGGAACTCTGTGGGTGGAGACAGGGGTAAAGGAGCTCAGGTGGCTTTAATATCCCCGGCTAGCTCTAGATCACTCACTCTGGGATAAGGGTAAGGTTAAGGAAAGAAGAAGGGAGGAAACTAGCCTGAAAGGGAATTCTCGTGGATGAAAAGGAAAAATTGGGAATGGGGGGCTGGAGCTTAATGGTCACGAGAGTAGGAAAGAAATCAACTCCTTCTTACCATTAATTTCCATTCAAGTTGAATAAGTAGAAATTTGAGCTGGTAAGAAGCAAGAGGAACTGATTCATGTTAGAAATAGACCTTTGGCAGTGGGTCATAACGATTTAGAATGCATCTGAGTTTGAATTTGCAGAGTAGCTTAGGGAAGGGAATTAGAATCTTTATCGGCACAAGATTCACACTCATCTCCTTTTTTTTTTCCCCCTCTCTTCTCACAGTGTGCAAAGTGAAATCTCATAAGTTATGTGCTTTGAGAGCGAGCAAAGACTGTAAATGGAATACCTTGTCCATTACTGATGATCTTCTCCTACCTGCTGATGAAATAGTAAGTACCAGATATGCCTCTATTATGTCCCTTTCAGTCATGATACATGGGGGTTAGGAAGATTTTTCCTGTTGCCAGATAAGGAAAGTAGACCTCTTCCCCAAGCTTGCTTTCCAATCAATCTCAAAGAATGAAATCCCCCGCCCCACATGCACTTCCACCTGTTACTGGTCACTAGAATTAGAGCAGGGAAGGTAGGATTATGAATAATTTGGGGCTTTTACCTAAGATCCTTCATAGCATAGTCAAATTATTCCAGCTAGTCCTTTATTCCTGATATCACTAACCTCTACCTCTTTTCTCTTTTCCCCCTTCAGCAAATCATGCCTCATCAGTGGGTAGAAGGAAACATTCCTGTCAGCTCTCTGTGTGCTGTTTGTCACGAGAGCTGTGGCAGTCAATACCGTCTCCAAGATTTCCGGTGTCTCTGGTGCAATTCTACGGTAAGACTCTATTCATCTCTTTGATATACTTTAGTTCTAGAAAGGGGTGGGTGGAGCTCAATGGTGCCTATACATAGATAGAACTATCAGAGTTACTAAGCCCAAATATTATTCAGATTCGATTCCATAGTATAGAGCTCAGTAATCTGTCCGTCTGGCTAGGTAGTCTTTGGGAGACATTTAAAAGGCTCATATCTGATGGTTATTAATTGGTCAGACCTTCTAACATATGGGAAAAGCTGAATTGTTTAATGGCAGTATGGTCAAATAAAAAAATAAACTCTGAGCCGGTCTTGGTGGAACATGTCTGTAATCCCAGCGGCTCAGGAGGTTGAGGCAGGAGGATCCTGAGCCAGCCTCAGCGAAAGTGAGGCACTAAGCAACTCAGTGAGATCCTGTTTCTAAGTAAAATACAAAATAGGGCTGGGATGTGGCTCAGTGGTCGTGCACCCCTGAGTTCAATCCCCAGTACCAAAAAAAAAAAAAAAATAGAATTCTGAGCTTATCCTTAAGAAACCTTCTCTTTTCCTCATTGAGTATTTCTTTGCAAGTAAATAATCGTTGATAATATTAACAAATTGGTATTGCCACCATGTGTTGAATGTTTTATATACATAATCTCACTTAATACAATTTGAACTAGGCCTCATTGTATCCATTTTATGAATGAGGAAAAGTGAGGTTTAGAAAGGTAAAATGATTTGCCCAAAGTCATGCAGCCAGAAAACAAAAGAGTCTTGGTTCCTACATAATTCTGCAAAGACCATATTTTTTAAACTGTAGTACTGCTACATCTCTATACCAGTGATCCTCAACTGCGATCAATTTTGCAATGCTCCAGAGCTATTTGAGACACTTTCGATTTTTAAAAAACTCAAGCTGGGCATGTTACTGGAATCTAGTAGTTAGAGAGGCCTAGGATTATGCTAAAAGTCCTACAATGCAAACAATTATCTGGCCTAAAATATCAATAAGGCTGAGATGGAGAGATCCTGGTCTTGATTTTCCAGCCTTTTAGATGCTTTTCTTAAACTGAATTTTCTAAGTAGAAATTGAAGTATGCTGTTCTTCTCTAAAGAATGTCTGTGCCAGGTGTGGTGGCACACACCTTTAATCCCAGCAGCTTGGGAGGCTGAGGCAGGAGGATCATGAGTTCAAACCCAGCCTCAGCAATTTAGTGAGGCCCTATGTAACTCAATGAGACCCTGTCTCGAAATAAAATATTTTTAAAAGGCTGAGGATGTGACTCAGTGGTTAAGCACCCCTGGGTTCAATCCCCAGTATTAAAAAGTAAAAAAAGACTCTGTCTTCTGGCTCTTTGACTTGCTTTTGAATAACCAGGTCAGATTCATGTCCCCTAAAAATTGTCCAGGATGTAGTCCTTGTAGAAATCAGAAACCTGGGAAGAATAGCTACGTGGGGGGAAGTCAGTGTGAGGTGGGGATGGTCAGGGAGTTAGGGGTCTGTTTATGGCACCAAATTTCAGAAAGGGAGATTAGAATATTAAGGGTACAATTTTTGATATTGGAACCGAACGCTGATCAAGGTTTTCTTTTCTCTCCCCTATCCTTTTTTTTTTCTCTCTCTCTCTCTTTTTTTCTTTGCTGTGTTCTTATCGTTTCAGGTGCACAATGACTGTCAGAGACGGTTTTCCAAGGAATGTTTCCTGGGGGCTCATCGCTCGCTCGTAGTGCCCCCAACCGCCCTTAGCGACCCAAAGGGCGATGGTGAGTACCTAAACCATAATTTCTTAAATATCCCCGGGAGGGAGGGAATATGCATGCTGGGAAGAAGGGATGGGATGGATTGTTCTCCTCAATGAGTCAAGTATTTGAGGGCAACAGGAGTGTGTGGGTGCATGGGCAGTTTGTGGTTCCCTTTGAAACTTTGGGGTGGGGGATTATGGTCTGCCTGGTGTATATGTATGTGGAGATGTTCTCTGTAGCCTATGTCATCATTCTTTCTGACTGATCAAATTGCTTGCAGCCTTTTCATAATTTCCAAATACTAGATAATTGATGAAATGGTTTTGTATGGGTATGGATAGTCAAAGAAGTTTAAAAGTAACATACCAATGCCTGGATTATGTTACTTTTAAATTGAAAATTAATACCAAGGTTGTTCTTAAATATGAAACTATCATGATCATTGCTCCAACACTTCATTGAAGCTTTGTCAATTCCCAGATAATAGGGTTTTATTGAGAGCTCTATTCACAAGTTACTTGAAAGCTAAAGAGATCTAAGACACAAGCATTGCCAGATCAAGTGATTACTGTGAATTGAGGATGTAATACAACAAATTAACAATTCAATATGATATGTGCTAAGTGCCAAGGGAATGGTAGAGGTACTTGGAGATAAAATGTGTTGTTGGGCTGGGGATATAACTCGGTAGAGCTCTGGCCTTGCATCACAAGGCCCTGAGTTCGATCCCCAGCACCACACACACACAAAAGGGGGTGGAAGGGTTAACTATTTGTAGGAAGTTGGGCAGAAAGAAGGTAAGTATGAAATCAATGAAGATATGATATGTGCTAAGTGACAAGGGAATGGTAGAAATACTTGGATATCAAAAAGGGTTGTTGGGCTGGGGATATAACTCAGGTGGTAGAGCTCTGGCCTTGCATGCACAAGGCCCTGGGTTCGATCCCCAGCACCACAAAAAAAAAGGGTTGGAAGGGTTAACTATTTGTAGGAAGTTGAGCAGAAAGAAGGTAAGTATGAAATCAATGAAGATATGATATGTGCTAAGTGCCAAGGGAATGGTAAAGATACTTGGATATCAAAAACGGTTGTTGGGCTGGGGATATAATAAAACTCAGGTGGTAGAGCTCTGGCCTTGCATGCACAAGGCCCTGGGTTCAATCCCAAGCACCACCAAAAAAAAAGTGTTGGAAAGGTTAACTATTTGTAGGAAGTTGAGTAGGAAGAAGGTAAGTATGAAATCAATGAAGCAAGAGTAAACTTTGTGTATTCTATCAAGAGGTCTGATAATGTTAGAGGAAGCAGGGGCAAAGGAGAGGGGTGTTTTGTTTTGCTTCTATATTTGTTTTTAAAGAATAGATGACCCAGCTATCCCACTCCTTGGTTTATACCCAAAGAACTTAAAATTGGTATACTATAGTGATGCAGCCACATCGATGTTTATAGAATCTTACTTCACAATAGCTAAATTATGAAACCAATCTAGGTGTTCTTCAACAGATGGGTAGATAAAAAATGTGGTATATATACAAAATGGAATATTACTCAGCCATAAAGAAGAATTAAAATAATGGCATTTTCTGGTAAATGGGTGGAGCTGGAGAATATCATGCTAAGTGAAATAAGCCAATCCCAAAAAAATCAAAGGTCAAATGTTTTCTCTGATATGTGGATGCTAATTCACAATGCAGTGGGAGGGCTAGGGAAGAATAGAGTTACTTTATATTAAATAGAGAGGTGTGAAGGGAGGGGAGGGGGGTATGGAGGTAGAAACTATAGTAGAATGAATCAGACATTATTACCTTATGTGCATGTATAACTATATGACCAGTGGGATTCTACATCATGTACAACTAGAAAAATGAGAAATTATACTCCATCTACATATGATGTATCAAAGTGCATTCTACTGTCATGTATAACTAATTAGAACATATTTTAAAATAAAATAATATAAAGAATAGATGAGGCACAGAGGCAGTATAGTATAAGGTGGGGGGGGAATGCCAGGTAACCATGAGTTTTAGTCACTTACTGGCTGAAAAAAAAAGTGTTGGGAAAAAATAGTGTTGGAAGGGTTAACTATTTGTAGGAAGTTGAGCAGAAAGAAGGTAAGTATGAAATGAAGATATGATATGTGCTAAGTGCCAAGGGAGTGGTACAGATACTTGGATATCAAAAAGGGTTGTTGGGCTGGGGATATAATAAAACTCAGGTGGTAGAGCTTTGCCTTGCATGCACAAGGCCCTGGGTTCAATCCAAAGCACCACCAAAAAAAAGTGTTGGAAAGGTTAACTATTTGTAGGAAGTCGAGTAGGAAGAAGGTTAAGTATGAAATCAATGAAGCAAGAGTAAACTTTGTGTATTCTATCAAGAGGTCTGATAATGTTAGAGGAAGCAGGGGCAAAGAACAAGGGTTTTTGTTTTGCTTCTATTTTTGTTTTTAAGGAATAGATGACCCAGCTATCCCACTCCTTGGTTTATACCCAAAGGACTTAATATTTTTATACTACACTGATGCAGCCACATTATATTCTTATATTCTCTGAGCTTTGCCTTCTCCTCATATAACTGAGAATTAAGCTATTTTTAAATTGTTTTACTTGTCAATGTACCTTTATTTTATTTATTTATTTATATGCAGTGCTGAGAATCTACCCCTAACCCTCACACATGCTAGGCAAGCGCTCTGCCACTGAGCCACAACCCCAGCCCTGAGAATAAAGCTTTTAATTGTGAGGATAAAATGATAATATGTAAAGGGCCTAGGTATCTACAAGCATAACCCTAAGGAGCATACAACTAATTTCATCATCTTCTTGAACACTTAAATACCTAGTCTGTCTCCTAGCCGAGACTATGAACTCTCTGAACCCCTAACATTTAACTCAGACCTGAGGATATGGTATATGCAGAGTCAAGACTTGTTAAGTGAATTCATTAGTCCATTTTCAGAATCCTGCCTGTATGTAAGGCCCAGTACTGAGCAATCTAGAGAATAAGATGTGTCTTAAGAATGCATTAGGGATTCATACAGAGAAAAAATAGTGTATAAGCACATGTCACATTCATCTGGAAACACAGATTTCTGAACTACCCTAGGAGTTTTTGTTTCAGAAGACCTGGGTGGGACCCATGAATTCACATTTATAAAAAGTTTCCAGATGCTTCTCATGCTACTAGACCTGGAGCATGCTCCACCATTTGCTGTATGGCCCTATAAAAGTTACTTAACCTCTCTGTGCCCCGATTGCTATTTATTTTCTGCTGATAAAAAAATGATAGTTTTACTCGGGTGTATAATGAAGGCTAAATGTGCATGAAAGTTACTTAACCTCTCTGTACCTCATTTGCCATCTGTTTTCTGCTAATAGGGAATGATAGTTGTACTCGGGTACATTATGGAGGCTGAATGTGCTAACATTTGTTAAAGAGGATTTTAAAAGTACAGGAAGGAAAAAAAACCAACTAAACCAACCTTATGCCTGTTTAGTATCCTTCTATGGAGTGAACAGAAAAAAAAATGAGTGGGACTACTGGTTCCCTGGCTTAGGGTTCTGTGGTTTTATTAATGCAGCTCAAAGAAGCATGGGTATTTTTGAAAGGTTCTTCCAGGCTGTTGACTCATCTGGAGCTTAAAGTCAATTAAATCCCCTAAGCTCTTTTCACACTTGCCAAGCCAAGTCCCTATTATCCTGTTATAGTGAAATGTATATCCTTGAGCCTAAAGGCCAAACTTCATACTTACTCCCTTTATATTTGTTGATTTTGACCCATAGACCTGTTGAGGTCATATTCTAATCTTGAGTCTATCATCCAGTAGCTCTTCTTTTAGCTTTGGGGACTTCAAAGTTCACAAGCCAGGCTTCTATGTTCACATCTGAATTGTCAAGTAAAATTGTGAAATGATACAGGATGCTTCCTCATGGTTAACATCAGTCCTACTCAAAACTTTGTGGGTGGGGTTGATTACCTGGTTATGTCTAATATTATGAATCTGCCTAATATTATTACATTTCAGCTCTCAATGGCACCATAAAAATATTTTTTAAAAAAACCTGACTTCTGCAAGAATAGAGACTGTATCTGTTTTTTCCATGTACTGCATTCTCAGAACATAAAACAAAGACAGGCACAGAGAACGCTCTCAATACATATTTGTTGAATGAATGAATGAATGTGTTATCACTAGCATCATATCAGGAAATTACCTTTTATTAAAATATGCCAATAAGGGTTACCAATTTTGATTGGGGACAGGAACTACTTTCAAGCTATCTCATTGAGGAGACACAATAGCCAACTCTTGGAGCTATGAGTTCTAGCAAGCCCTGAAAGTTTGGTGCATGGCTGGTAAGTGGTTTAGGATGCCTTCAAACTCTACTGGCCAGTGAATTGGAAATGACTCTCAGAAGAAACCGGCCTGAGATTTTTCCATGCAAAACAGCCATGAAATCTGCTTCAAGCAGATTTCCTTCAGGCTCTGTTTTACCCAGGTTACAATAAATGGGACATCTCACCCCATTCAGGAGTGAGCCACGTGCTTTTAGCCCTGTGAATTTGGGTTGGCATCCTTGGAAAGCCATGGACACAGACATTCAGGGACTTGCTATTTCTCTAGCATCCCTCTCCTGAGGGGCCGTTGCTCGCAGCCTGTCTCCCTGCCAACAAGCTTTAAAACTCAGTAAGAGCTGGCAGGCTTTGGCTGTTGAGACTGTTATAACCCCACTTCTCCACGGGCAACTCCAGTGTTGGGGATTATTAAAAGCCTCTCTCTTGTTCAGAAAATTTCCCTATAGTCTTGTTTTCCCCTGGAAGTGGTATGATAACATGGATCGCTCTGCCAGAGCCTTAGAGAAGTGATTAAGGCTCTTTGCTTCATTCCACATTGATATGTTCTGTCTTTAGCTCCTGGCTAAACAACAGCCATTCCCTCCCCTCTCTCTCCTGATATCTTCTTGATGTGAGAATTCATCTAACCTGGGCAGAGAGAGGAGCAGTCAGTGTGCTGGCCCTCCTGGGCTTTCAATCTTCTCCTTCCTCAGTTCCTCTACAGAGATCTACTAATATTTGGTCATGGCACCAATTTCTTGTGTTCCTACATGGGCACATGCGTATGGGTCTGTATCCTCAGCTTGAGGGTATGGGCTATACACCCCTGACAGCATCTAGCATGATGGTTGGTATATTAATAGTTGCTCAGCAAATATTTGCCTAGCAACAGATAAGAGAGAGACTTTTAAGCCCCCTCGGGTGGCCTGGCTTTCCCTGTGCCCCTCAGGAGACTGGAACTGGGATTTTTTTTTTAAATCATTGCAAAGTATGATATTAATTCATATCTCATTTCCATATCAATAACCAGTTTTTTCCCTTTTATATTTTTCAGGTCAGCTAGTAGTATCTTCAGACTTCTGGAATCTTGATTGGTCATCTGCTTGTTCATGTCCTTTGCTCATCTTCGTGAACTCCAAAAGCGGTGATCATCAAGGGGTCGTATTCCTCCGAAAATTCAAGCAATACCTTAATCCATCTCAAGTCTTTGACCTATCGAAGGGTGGACCTGAAGCAGGGTAAGCACAGGGCAAGGGATATAATTGGGTATGTAGAAGGGATTCCCTTTGTAGAGTCTGGATTAGGATAGATTCCTAGAAGTGGTCCTTGTACCTGGAAAGGAAGGATCTATTTTTCTCATATAACTCCATAGCATTTGGGGTTGGCTGATTGGAGGGTTTTTAACCCTCTCCTTGAGTAGTGAAATATATGTGTGTGTGTGTGTATATATATATATATATATATATATATATATATATATATACAGGCCTGTTCTATTTTGTGACCTACAGCTGCTTAGTCCTGGTTCCTGTAAGGCCACTGGCCACTCTACCAGGCATTCTTCCTGGGCCTCAGCACAAAGCCTTGACTAGGCTACTAATGGCTTCTAGAGCAAGAGTATGACTTGAGACAAGGCTCGACCTCTGGGGTCGCCTATGGGAAAGTGTCTGTGGTCTTAGGTCTGCACAAAAGCAGTGGATAAGGGAAAGAAAGCAGGTGCCTTTTATCAGGGTGCTAAAGTAGCAGTCCTTGGGCCCTCACACATGGTAGGAAACCCATATAAAACCTAGATGTTCATGAAATGACCCCATTTCCCCCTCTTTCTTTTCAGGCTGTGCATGTTCAAGAACTTTGCTCGCTTTCGTGTTCTGGTCTGCGGTGGCGATGGCAGTGTGAGCTGGGTCTTATCGATGATTGATGCCTTTGGATTACATGAAAGGGTAAGTCCTTGGCTGACTCAGTTTAGCCACTCTTAGAAAGAGTAGGGATATAGAGCTGCCCACCCCTAGGCAGGTCCCTGCTCTCCCGACTCTAGTAGCTTATTTCCTGAGGCACCCCCACCTAATGGGCCAAACCCAAAGAGAAATTTGGGGCTACATTTCTCTTTTATAACCATGGCCGTGACTTTTGGCATATTCCAATAACTTTCCCCTTTACTAAATCGATTCTGTATTGCCAAGTGTGGGGTCCGCCTCCTTAGAGAAAATTTTAATCACCTTCAAACATCCTCCGAATACTCTTCCTGGATTCTGAAGCCCCTTAAAACCACTGTCTTTAAGACTATAATTATTCACAAAGAGCACCTTCTGACTACCACTATTATAATTATACAATCATACAATTATAATGTACCAATCAATAAAAATAGAATAGGGAAAAAACGGCCTGTGGGTTCTTTCATGGGGGAAGATTGGTAGAGGAGTGTCTATAAAGTGTACTATCTTTTGTTCTTGCAGTGTCAGCTGGCAGTCATCCCACTTGGAACCGGCAATGATCTGGCACGTGTCCTGGGCTGGGGTGCTTTCTGGAACAAAAACAAGTCACCGCTGGACATCCTCAGCCGAGTGGAGCAGGCTACTGTGAGGATTCTAGACAGGTGAGTGGCCAAAAGACCAGACCCTTGTGCCTCTTTCAGTCTCACACCATTACACCCAATTATATCATCTCAATTAAGTATATTCTAAACTCTCTCCCAGAGCCCCATGACCTTTCTGGATTCAATTGAAGGCAATGTGGGGGGTCATGCCTCTTGGGAAACCAAGCATGTAATATATTTCCTTTAAATATCAATGAAGGCCCTCTCCAAATCTAAAAGATCTTAAGCAGAGGCCTCATGAGTAAAGTTCAAGAATTCTATGAAAGTCCTTCAATTTGCATAGGCAGGTATCTATATAAACATATTTTTCCTCAGGAAAGAGCCATAAAGAAACTTTAAAAACGTGGGGGGAGAGTCAAAACGCCTGGCTTAGATTTTTCTCTACTCTAGAGAGAGTATTACCATCCTACTACCTCTGAGGAGGAAAAAACAAAACTTTTTATGCTGGGGAACATTCAAATATTTGATTTAGGTCTCTATGTAAACATTTCCTGGGGAAGGCTGGGGCTGGGGCTCATTGGTGGAATACTTGCCTGGCATGTGTGAGGCCCTGGGTTTGATCCTCAGCACCACATAAAAATAAATAAAATAAAGGTATGGTGTCCATCTACAACTAAAATTTTAATTTAGAAAACAATTTCCTGAGGAGCTTTTTCAAGATACCAAACTGGGCCCTGCCATAAAGATTCTTTTTTGGGGGATGGGGTACAAGGGATTGATTTCTGGGGGAGGTACCAGGGGCACTCAACCACTGAGCCACATCCCCAGCCCAATTTTGTATTTTATTTAGAGACAGGGTCTCACTGAATTGCTTAATGCCTTGCAGTTGCTGAGGCTGGCTTTGAACTTGCAATCCTCCTGCCCCAGCCTCCCAAGCTGCTAGGATTACAGGTGTGTGCCACCTTACCCAGAACCATAAAGATTCTTATTTAGTAGGTCTTTGGGCAGGGCCCTGTTATATGCATTTAAAAAAAGCACCACCAGTGATCTTGGTACTGGCTCTGGTTGAGAAGCACTGCTGCTCTCTGAGAACTTTAGGAAGAATTCCTTCCATCACTGGCCTAGGAAAGTCATGAAGCAGAGTCCCTTCTTGTGGTATACCTTGAGATCAGTGGCCAGAAATTGCTTGAGTACCCCGTATAAACCATCCCCCCACCACATATACATTTTGCCATCTTTTTTGACCTATGAATGATTGATTCCAACTTTTAATAAAGGAGAGCCCTAAATAGCTCTCTTTGAACTTCATTTCAGATGGAGTGTGATGATCCGTGAGACTCCCAGACAAGCCCCACTGCTAAAAGGACAGGTTGAGATGGACATACCAAGATTTGAGGTAACTACTCTAATTTAAGTTACCATCTTTATTATGAGTGAAATAATAGGCAAAGTCTAGAGAGAAGCTTTTACATATCCATGGGTTTTATGAAGATGAGATCACTGATGATTGGGGGACATGTCAATCAACAACTGTTTTCTAAGAATTTGTTAGGCATTTATTTAGCCATATACTTATCTATTTATTCAAAATATTTATGGGATAAATACTACATGTTAGATACTCTTTTAGGATCTGTTTTTATATACTAGTGAGCAAAGAGAAATGATATAGAGCTTATAGGTTCACAGTCTACTTGGAAAGAAATATATATATATATATATATATATATAGAGAGAGAGAGAGAGAGAGAGAGAGAGAGAGAGAGAGAAAAGAAGAAGAAGAAGAAGAAGAAGAAGAAGAAGAAGAAGAAGAAGAAGAAGAAGAAGAAGAAGAAGAAGAAAGAAGAAAGAGGAGGGGAAGAAGAAGGAGAAGGAGGAGGAAAAGGAGGAGGAGGAGGAGGAGGAGGAGGAGGAGGAGAAGAAGGAGAAGCAGAAGTAGAAGGAGAAGGAGAAGGAGAAGGAGAAGCAGAAGGAGAAGGAGAAGAAGAAGGCAGAAAGGGACTAGGCAGCAATTCCCAGTCCCCTCACCACACAGAAAGAAGACAGAAGAAACAACAAGTCAGAGAGTTGGAAGAAAAAAGTAAATGCCCTGAGGCCCAATATTACAAAGTCTGAGACCTGGAGAGAATTGAAGATTGGTTATCACAGTAGAAAATAAGTGTAGAGTTCCCCAACCCTGAATCTGGACCAGATTGGAGGAAGAGATGAGGGCAACAGAGAAAGAGGGAACAGGAAAATCACATAAGCTCACTCCCTTAACATTTGGAAAGAAACCCAGGAAAAATTAAAATATGACAGGAACAGCTGTGTCATTGAAGCAGATCATTCACTAGACAACCAAATTTGTAAATGGAGTGTCCCTGCTGGACCCTACAGCCATTTGGGGGAACCCATACTTGAATAGTCACTGCCTTAAATCAACATGACATCCCCCTACCTCACTTAGCAGCAAACTAAACCAGAACACCCCTGTAGTGGGTTCTCTTAAGAATCCAACTACTATCTGAAAGTTGCTGGAACTGCCTCCTCCCCACTGTGAACAAGGGGAACAGGGTGGAGAAGCCTGCTTGGGAAGTGCTTGCCCAATCCAGTGCCTGCTCAGCTGATGCAGAGAGCCCAGCAGAGATGGAGCAGATGCTCAAAATTCAGGGTGGTGGAAATCTGAGCTCAGATCTGAGTGGCAAGACAGTTTGGGCACTGAGGAGAGGAAAGGGGAACCTATAGAACCACTATTGCTGCCGGCTGACACTGGGAGTGAGATCCATGGAAAGTAGCAGTAGTCCTAAGAAACCTAGAGAGACTGGTGACCGGATCATGGGCCTCATTGAAGCCAAATAGGAGAGAACCTGTCTGAATATTCAGCAGCATAGAGGTACAGATTTCCAGACCATGGCTACACCTAGTAGAAAGCCACAGGCAAGTGCTTAAGTCCCCACAGGAAGCTTAAAGGAAAAATGCCTAGACCATTACCACAGCCAGCAGGTCAGCCAAGGGATGAATTTCCCTGGGCCCAAGGCAATGAAAAACAACAGCACCCAGTCTGACTTGCTCCCAGCCTGACCCTGTACCACAATTATGGAGTGATCAGACACTGGATAGTGGCTGGACCCTGCCTCAGACACAATTAGCAGAGGGAATCAGCACCTGCTATTTACAAACTGGGGCAGTAGAAACTAGAACCCACATAGACTGGCTGAGTCCCTTTACTCCAAAATAACATAACAACAGTACCTCAGTAAGCTGTATTATCTGGGTGGTGTTTATACACCACAGATAAACCCATGGAGAAAACACAACCACAGGACCTGTGCTTATAGACAGCAAACAGACCACACCACCAAGCAAAAGACCCTGTGCAGGGGAACACACATACACAGTGACCCATCCATCACAACCCCAGTCCAAAGCCTATGTCCTGAACCTCAGCACACAATAAACCAACCAACAGACATAACACCACACTCTCCAAGCTGTTAGCTGCAGGCCCTTGAGCTGACAAACCAGAACCAACTGGAGGGAGGTCTACAGCAATTAGGGGAGTGGCTCCTGTATTCCAGCACCTCTGGAAGGATCCAGAGCCAAAGAGTGATGGATATCTGCTAAATGTGCCAAATTTTAATGAAACCCAAACCAAGATTTAACCAAAATTTTCGTCACCTTGTCATGGTTTACTATAAATAGCAAAAACTTCAACTTTGGTCATATATATTACTTTTTAACTTGATACTTAGTCATCATCCTAATAGCCAACATTGTACTTTCAACCCATTTGAATGTATTTCTTCTAATGGTTTAAAGCATTACTTAGAATAATTCTCCCAATCTCTGTCTCCTAACCCTAGTTTCTCCTTGCTCCTCATATCCCTATACTACCTCACATATACCACATCTACCTATTTCTATTTTTACCTTGGACTGCACCATTCCATTCTATATTCACTTTCTTTTTTTTCCTTTTTTCAATCTTTTGCCAAATCTTTTTTAGCCCAGTTTCAGCCCTCATGTAATGTTATAGCAAATGAATACATAAAATATATGGCGAATATATAGATATAATTTTTTCCTTTGATATATGGGATTGAACCCAGAGGCACTTAATCACTGAGACACATTGCAATTGTTTGTATTATTTTAAGATGGGGTTACTCTAACTTGCTTAGGGCCTTGCTATGTTGCTAAAGCTCACTTTGAACTTCCAGTCCTCATATATCAGCCTTCAGAGCCACTGGAATTACATTGCATACACCACCAAGCCCAGTACAAAATTTATTATCAAATATTGGCAAACAGCAAAGAAAAACATGTTAAAAAGATAGTGCATTATGATCAAGTTGGGTTCATCCCAGGAATGCAAGGTTGGTTAAATATCTGAGAAATTAATAAATGTAATTCACCACATAAATAGACTTAGACAAGAATCACATGATTATCTCCATAGAAGCACAATAAGCATTTGAAAAAGTACAGCCTCTTCATGTTTAAAACACTAGAGAAACTAGGGATACAAGGAACTTAACTGAATCATAAAGGCTCTATATGATAAACCCAAAGCCAGTAACATATTGAATGGAGAAAAACTGAGAGCATTCCCTCTAAACACAGGAACAAGACAAGGATGCCCACTTTGGTCACTTTTGTTCAACATACTCCTTGAAATTCCAGCCAGAGCAATCAGACAGGAGGAAAAATTTAAAGGAATACCAATAAGATAAGAAGAGCTCAGATTCTCTCTGTTTGCACATGACATGACCCCATATTTAGAAGATGCTCCAAAAAAACTCCACTAGAAGACCTCTAGACCTGACAAGTTCATTCAGCAAGGTAGCATGATGAACATACATTAATCTGTTGCTTTCCTATATTCTAATAATGAATCTGCTGAAAATGAAATTAGAAAATCTATCCCATTCAGAATAAACTAAAAAGAAAAAAATATCTTGGGAATAAATCTAACAAGTGAGGTGAAAGAACAATAGAACACTAAAGAAGGACATCTAAGTAGACCTTAGAAGATGGAAAGACCTCCCATGTTCTTAGATAGGCTGAATTACTATTATCAAAATGGCCACACTATCAAAACCATTATTCAGATTCAATGCATTACCCATCAAAATAGCAATGACATTCTTCACAGAGCTACAAAAAAAAACACCTCTGAAATTAATTTGGAAATATAAGAGACCCAGAATAGCCACAGCAATCTTTAGTGAGAGGAGGGAAGTTAGAGGCATCACAGTATTAAACCTCAAATTATATTACAGACCTGTAGTAACAAAACCAGCATGGTACTAGTACCAAAAGAGGCATGGGATCCAGTGGAACAGAATAGAAAGCACAGAGATAAACCCTCAGAAATACAGTTATCTCATACTAGACACTGGAGAAAAGATGGCCTCTTCAACAAATGGCTCTGGGACAACTAGAGATCCACATGTAGAAGAATGAAACTTGACCCCTATCTCTCACCCTTCACAAAACCCAACTCAAAGTGGACCAAAGACCTAGGAATTAGACCAGAAATTCTGCAACTGCTAGAAGAAAATATAGGTCCAACACTCCAACAAGTTGGCACAGGAACCAACTTCCTTAATAAAACTCCTAAAGTGCAAGAAATAAAACCAATAATCAAACACTGGGAAGGAATCAAATGCTACTGCACAGCAAAGGAAATAATCAAGAGCATGAAGAGAGAGCCTACAGAATGGGAGAAGGTCTTTGCCACCTGCCTCTCAGATAGGGCATTAAAATTCAGAATATATAAAGAACTCAATAAACTTGACACCAAAACAAAAAAAAATTTGCTTAAAAAAAGGTATAGAGACCATTACATATATGTATGCATATATGTATATACATATATATTATTAGAATTATTTCTCTCTAGATAGAGTCTGTTACATATATATGCATATATGGGTTTATATGTATATCTATATCTATATTTCAATATCTATATATCAGTACATTCTGGAAGGAGTCAGGGAAAGCCTCTATGGATAAGTGCAATTTCAGAAGAGATCCAAAAACCAGAGAGCATTACCAGGAAAATAAGAAAGAAGACGCCTGTTCTGGACAAAGGGAACAACACATGTTATTTCAAGGACAAGAAAAGACAGGGAATATTCACAGAACTAAAATACGTTCATAATGGCTGGGGCGCAGGGACCAGGGATGAAGTTATGAGAGAGAGAGACAGAGACAGAGACAGAGACAGAGACAGACACACTAAAGATGAGGCTAGAGAAATATTCAGGGTCAGACCTGCAAGATCTGGTAAACCATAATAGGAAGTTTGTACTTTGATCCTAAGAGTATTCAGAATTCCAGAAGATTTTTCTTTCAATTTTTATTAAAAAAAACAATCCTAGAAATTGTAGATTCTACCATTAACATTTCACCACACTTGCTTTATCACGTTTCAGCCGTCTAACCATTCTGCTAGCTAACAGAAGGGTTTTGAGCAGAGGGATTCCATGATGTGTGAGAAACAATTGAAGGAATAAAGGCTAGAGGGGAAAAGAAAATGCTAAGAGCCATTACCAAGTAGGAATGACGCATCAAAATTTCCTTGCCAGCGTACCCCATGTTAAATGGACTTGCCTTGGAAATTCGCTGTGACATTGCATGTGTGTTTGAGAAAGGTGACCCTGCTCAAGGACGAGGGTGGATCCAGGTTTAGGGTGTATCCTGCAGGTTTTAGGAAGTATCCTGGTTTAGGATAATTTGGGTTTAGGGCGTTCCCGGTTTAGGACAATCTGGATTTAAGGCAGTTCCAGGTTTAAGGTTATTCCTGCTGGGAATGGGGCGTTCCTGCTGCCTGAGTTCCCGTTGAGTTCTCGTGGAATTGAGAAAGTATTTGGGACGTGAATTGGGCGGCAGAACTTGGATTTCCCCAGAACGTGTGTAGAGGCCGGTATGAGTTCGGGAATAAAGAATTGCTGTTTGAATCTACAAACCTGTGAGTGGCTCGTGATCTTGTGCCCAGCCAGACTGCGGCAAGAAAAAGTAGGAGAGACTGAAGTTGTCTAGGCAAGAGATGGTGGTGATTTAGATTGGTAAAGTAGTAACAGGGTTGAGAAGGACATGTATTTGGGACATACTAAAAAATAGAGTTAGCAGGTCTTGTAGAATTTTGAATGTAGAGAGTGAAGAATGGAAGCAGTCAAAGTTGTATTTAGGTGTACAGACTCAAGATCCAGGCTACCTGGAATCAAATCTAAGCTCTGCCACTTACAACCTCCCCTTTGCCTCAGTGTTCTCCTCTGTGAAATGGGTATGTAGGGTGGTCATTGGGATTACATGAAAAATTACATATACACATAGCTTGGAACATAGCCAGCACATACTCAGTACTATATAAGTGGATGCTGTTATTATTAGTAAAATCAATATTTAAGAGGTGATGCTCTGGCATTGAAAATATGTAGATTTGAATCCCAACTCTATATTTTCTAGCTATGTAATATGAGATAATTCATGTGAAACAAACAGTATCTCCTTCATATGAGTTTCTTTTTAAAATTTTTATTTATTCTTTTTAGTTATATATAACATTAGGAGACATTTTCATATAATCACAAAAGCATGGAATATAATATGCACTAATTTCCCAGTACTGTCCCCCTTCCTACTCTCCTCCCTCTACTCTACTGATTTTTCTGCAATTTATAGTTTATTTTTGATTCATGTCTTATAGGATCCAATTTATTAATGTTTGCACATATGAAATTTCAGTTTGATTTATTCCACTATTCTTCCCTTTTCCTGTCCCTCCTTCCTCCCCCTTCAATCACTTCTAGCTATTCTACTTATCTTTCCTCTATTTTAATGGACCCCCTCTTCCCTTTTTCCTCTCTCTCTCTCTCTCTCTCTCTCTCTCTCTCTCTCTCTCTCTCTCTCTTTCTCTCCACCCCTTATTGTGTATTAGCTTCCACATATTAGAGAAAGCATTTGACCTTTGACTTTTGGGAACTGGTTTATTTACTTAGAATCTTATTGTCCAGTTCCTTTCATTTACCATCAAATGCCAGACTTTCATTATTCTTTATGGCTGAGTAATATTCCATTGTGTATATATACTACATTTTCTTTATCCATTCATCTGTAGAGGGCACCTAAGTTGGTTCCATAGCTTGACTATTGTGAATTGTGCTGCTATGCATATTAATGTGGTTGTGTCACTGTAGGATGCTGATTTTTTTTATCTTTTGGATACATATCCTGGAAAGGGATGGCTGAGGCATATAGTGGTTGCATTCCTAGATTTTTTTTTTTTGAGAGAGAGAGGGAGAGAGAGAGAGAGAGAGAGAGAGAGAATTTTTTAATATTTATTTTTTAGTTTTTGGTGGACACAACATCTTTATTTTTAAAAATTTTTATGTGGTGCTGAGGATTGAACCCCGCGCTCCGCGCATGCCAGGCGAGCACACTACCGCTTGAGCCACATCCCCAGTCCACATTCCTAGATTTTTGAAGTATTGCCACACCACTTTTGAGAGTGGTTGCACTAATTTGAAGTCCCACCAACAATGTATGAATCTATTACCCAATATCCTCACCACATTAAATTATTATTTTTTCTTGATAATCGCCATTCTAACTAGAGTGAGATGAAATCTAAATGTAGTTTTTTTTTTCTTTTTTTTCTTTTTTTTTTTTGTTACTGGGATGATTGAACTCAGAGGCACTCTACCACTGAGCCCCATCCTCAGCCCCATTAAAAAAAAAAATATATATATATATATATATAATTTTTTTTTAATTTAGAGACAAAGTGTCAGTGAGTTTCTTAGTACTTTGCTGTTGCTGAAGCTGGCTTTGAACTTTCGATCCTCCTTCCTCAGCCTCTTGAGCCTCTGGGATACAGGCGTGCACTATGGCACCTGGCTCAATGTAGTTTTGATTTGCATTTTCCTGATTGCTAGAGAAATCGAACATTTTTTCATGTTTGTTAACCTTTTTCTTATTTTTTTATTAAACCCTGGGGAATTTAATAACTGAGCCATATTCCCAGCCCTTTTTCATATTTTATTTAGAGACAGGGTCTCATTGAGTTACTTAGGACCTTACTAATTTGCTGAGACTGACTTTGAACTCGGGATCCTCCTGCTTCAGCCTCCTAAGCCACTGGGATTACAGGCGTGTGCCACTGCCCTGGCTATATGAGAAGCATATGTTTAGTTCTTTTGCCCATTTATTGATTGGGTTGTTTATATTTTGGGTGTTAATATTTTTTAGTTCTTTGTATATTCTGGATATTAATGCCCTATCTGAGGAGCAGGTAGCAAAGATCTTTTCCTATTCAGTAGGCTCTCTCTTCATGCTCTTGGTTCATTTGCTGTGCAGAAGCTGTATAATTGGACGCCATTCCATTTATGAATTTTTGGTTTTATTTCTTGCACTTTAGGAGTTTTATTAAGGAAGTTGGTTCCTGTGCCAACATGTTGGAGTGTTGAACCTATATTTTCTTCTAGCAGTTGCAGAATTTCTGGTCTAATTCCTAGGTCTTTGGTCCACTTTGAGTTGGGTTTTGTGAAGGGTGAGAGATAGGGGTCAAGTTTCATTCTTTTATATGTGGATCTCTAGTTGTCCCAGAGCCATTTGTTGAAGAGGCTATTTTTTCTCCAGTGTCTAATATGAAATAACTGTTTTGATGAGGGTTTATCCCCATCCCACATTCCTAGATTTTTGAAGTATCGCCACACCACTTTTGAGAGTGGTTGCACTAATTTGAAGTCCCACCAACAATGTATGAATCTATTACCCAATATCCTCACCAACATTAAGTTATTATTTTTTTTCTTGATAATCACCATTCTAACTAGAGTGAGATGAAATCTAAATGTAGTTTATCTCTGTGCTTTCTATTCTGTTCCACTGGATCCCATGCCTCTTTTGGTACCAGTACCATGCTGGTTTTGTTACTACAGGTCTGTAATATAATTTGAGGTCCAATAGTGTGATGCCTCTAACTTCCCTCCTCTCACTAAAGATTGCTATGGCTACTCTGGGTCTCTTATATTTCCAAATTAATTTCAGAGCTGTTTTTTGTAGCTCTGTGAAGAATGTCATTGCTATTTTGATGGGTAATGCATTGAATCTGAATAATGCTTTTGATAGTGTGGCCATTTTGATAATAGTAATTCAGCCTATCTAAGAACATGGGAGGTCTTTCCATCTTCTAAGGTCTACTTAGATTTCCTTCTTTAGTGTTATATAGTTTTCCTCATAGAGTTCTTTCACCTCATTTGTTAGATTTATTCCCAAGATGTTTTTTTTTTCTTTTTAGTTTATTCTGAATGGAATAGATTTTCTAATTTCATTTTTAGCAGATTCATTATTGAAATATAGGAAAGCAACTGATTAATGTATGTTCATCATGCTACCTTGCTGAATGAACTTGTCAGGTCTAGAAGTCTTCTAGTTGAGTTTTTTTGGAGCATCTTCTAAATATGGGGTCATGTCATGTGCAAACAGAGAGAATCTGAACTCTTCTTATCCTGTTGGTATTCCTTTAAATTTTTCCTCCTGTCTGATTGCTCTGGCTGGAATTTCAAGGAGTATGTTGAACAAAAGTGACCAAAGTGGGCATCCTTGTCTTGTTCCTGTGTTTAGAGGGAATGCTCTCAGTTTTTCTCCATTCAGTATGTTACTGGTTGGGGTTCTCATATAGAGCCTTTATGATGTTCAGTTAAGTTCCTTGTATCCCTAGTTTCTCTAGTGTTTTAAACATGAAGAGGCTGCACTTTGATCTTTCATCCCTAGGATGAACCCCACTTGATCATGGTTCACTTTCTTTTTAATACATGCTGTTTGCCAATATTTTATTAAGTAGTTTTGCATTTATGTTCATCAGTGATATTGGCCTGAAGATTTCTTTCCTTGATATGTCTTAGCCTGCATTGGTTACTAGTGTGATACTGGCTCCATTGTTCCCTCCTTTTCATTTTTGTGGAATAATTTAAGGATTGAAATTAGTTTTTCTTTAAAGGTCTGGTAGAATTTGGCTGAAAATCCATTCAGACCTGAGCTTTTATTCTTGGAAGGATATTGATGTCTGTTTCAATTTTATTACTTGATATTGAAATGTTTAAGTTTCTGTATCTCCTGGTTCATTTTGGATAGGTCATGTCTCTAAGAATTTGTCAGTAACTTCAGATTTTCTAGCTTAATTGCGTATGAATTTAGAAAGAATTTTTGATGATCTTCTGGATCTCAGTGGTATCTGTGGTGATATTTCCTTTTTCATCTCTGCATTTATTTATGTGAGTCTTCTTTTATTTTAGTTAATTTGCCTAGGGGTTTATCAATCTTATTTATCCTTTCAAAAGACTAACTCTTTGTTTTATGGATCCTTTGTGTTTTTTTTCTCTATTTCATTGATTTCAGCTGTGATTTTTTTCTTGTCTTCTACTGATTTTGGTATTGGTTTGTTCTTTTTCTAGGGCCTTGAGACATAATGCTAGATTATTTTTTGGTATCTTTCTATTCTTTGGATGTATAAACTCAGTGCTAAAACTTTCCTTGGAGAACTGCCTTCATATAGTACCAAACATTTTGATATGTTGTATTACTAGTCTCATTTACTTCTAAAGACAAATTTTTAATATTTTCCCTGATTTGTTTTGCTATCCATTCATCATTCAAAAGCACATCAATTAATCTCCAGATGTTAGAGTGGTTTCTGTTTTATATATTATCATTGATTTATAATTTCATCCCATTATGATTTGATAGAATGCAAGGTTTTATCTCTTTTTTTTGTATTTGCTAAGATTTGCTTTGTGACCTAAAATACAATCTATTTTAGAAAAGATTCCATGCACTGCCAAGAAGAAAGTGAATTCAGTCCTGAATGGATGAAATATTCTGTAGATATCTGTTAGCTCCATATCATTAATTGTATTTTTGAGTCCTGTAGAATCTTTGTTTATGTCTAGATGATCAATCTAGTGATGCAGTCACCCAGTATTATTGTATCATGGTGTATTTGATTCTTCATATTGAGAAAAAGTTTGTTTTATGTCCATAGATGCACCATTTTGGGATGAATAAATATTTAAAATCATTATATCTTGTTGTCGGACATTCCCCTTAAGCAGTATGAACTGACCTTCTTTGTCTCTTCTCATTAATTTTGGTTTGACATCCACTTTGTCTTATATGAGAATAGTTCCTCTTACTTATTTAGGAGTACCATTTGCATGATATGCCTTTTCTTATCCTTTCACCTTCAGTCTGCACATGTCTGCCTGTGAGTTGAGTCTCTTCCTAACAGCATATTGTTGGGTCTTTTTTTTGTTAATCTGATCTGCCAACCTTTGTCTTTTGATTAAAGAGTTTAGATCATTTTCATTCATTGTTGTTACAGAGAGACTTTTTTTTTTTTGGTACCACTCAATCATTGAGCCATATCCCCAGCCTTTTTTTCCATTTTATTAGAGACAGGGTCTCACTGAGTTGCTCAGTGCCTCGCTTTTGCTGAGGCTGGCTTTGAACTCATGATCCTCCTACCTCAGCCTCCTGACCTGCTGGGATTATAGGCGTGTGCCCTGCACTTGGCATTAGACAGACATTCTTTATTTCATGCAATTTTGATGCATTTATTTTTTATCTTTAGTAAACCATAAAAGGACTAAGAGTTTATTAGCAAATAATCCAATTTAATAGTTTGGAAAAATAATATTTTATAAAAATAAGAGTCGAAAAAAGAAAATTCTAAGCCAAAGAAAAATAAGAATGTATTGAAAATGAACACACCACAGAAAGAATCACCAATGTCAATGTTGGTGTATTTTTTGTTGTTCTTTTTCATTATACATGACAGTAGATTATATTTGACTTGTATACATACATGGTGTATAACTTATTCTAATTAGGATCCCACTCTTGTGGTTATACATGATGTGGAGTTTCACTGGTGGTGTATTCATATATGAATATAGCAAAGTCATGTCTTATTCATTCTACTCTTTCCTATGCCCACCCTATCCCTTCCCTCCATTACCTATTGTCTAATCCCATGAACTTCCTATTCTTCCCTCCTCCTCCCTTATTATGTATTAGCATCTATATATCAGAGATGACATTTGTCCTTTTTTGGGGGAGGGGTGTTAGCTCATTTCACTTAGCATGATATTCTCCAGTTCATTCCATTTCCTGGCAAATGCCATAATTTCATTCTTTTTTATGGCTGAATAATATTCCATTGTGTATATACATATCACACTTTCATTATCCATTCATCTGTTGAAGGGCACCTAGCTTGGTTCCAAGCTTACTTATTGTGATTTGAACTACTATAAACATTGATGTGGCTGAGTCACTGTAATATGCTGATGTTAAGTCCTCTGAGTATATACTGAAGGGTGGGATAACTGGATCAAACGGTGGTTTCATTTCAAGTTTCCTGAGGACTCTTGGTCAGGAAGACAGAAAATTTAAACAGATCAATTTCAAGCAATGACACTAAAGACACCATCAAAATTCTACCAAAAAAAAAAAACCCAGGACTAGATAGATTCTCAGCCAACTTCTACCAGAACTTCAAACACCAATCCTCCTCAAATTATTCCATGACATAGAAAAGGAGGGAAAACTTCCAAACTCGTTTCATAAAGTTAGTATCACCCTGATCCCAAAACCAGACAGAGATATATCAAGGAAACAAAACTTAAGACCAGTATCTGTGATGAACGTAGATGCAAAAATTCTCAGTAAAATACTGGCAAATTGCATTAAAAAATATCCTAAAAAGGTAGTGTACCATGATCAAATTGGGTTCATCCCAGGGATGCAGGTTTGCTTCAACAAACAGAAATCAATAAATGTAATTCATCACATCAATAGACTTAAAGACAAAAATCATGTGATTATCTCAATAGATGCAGAAAAAGCATGGGACAAAATATTGCACCCCTTCATATTGAAAACACTAGAAAAACTAGGGATAGTAGGAATATATCTCAACATTTAAAAGCTATATATGCTATGCTCAAGGCCAACCTCATTCTAAATGGAGAAAAAATTGAAAGTATCCCCTCTAAAACCTGAAACAAGACAGGGATGCCCTCTTTCACCATTTTTTTAACAGAAGTACAATTTTTTCTTGATTCGAAATTGCATAAAACATACTGTATAAAAACATATTGTTAAAAAAACTTTGGTGAATGGCAAAGCAAGATTTATATCAATGTCAGGGCTAAGATATTTTCTTCAAGTGTCATTCTCTCCCCTGCTTCCACAGGGGAGAGAATGACACTTGGTGTCATTATAACTCTTAATACTTGGTGCCTAAGAGAGAGTAAAGAGAACATACAGAGAATATTTATATATACTCACAAATTCATTCTGGGAAACATATGTCTTAAGTTCAAGGATAATAACTACTCCAGTCCTTTCACTCCTTACATGGTTCCACCAGTCCATTATCTCTTTTTAAAATTAGGTTTATATGACAGCAGAATGATTTTGATTCATTGTACACAATTGCAGCACAACTTTTCATTTCTCTGGTTGTACACAATATAGCATTGCACCATATGTGCAATCATACATATACCTACAGCAGTTAAGCAAAGGAAAGAAATTAAAGGGATACAAACAGAAAAAGAAGAGCTCAAAATTTCCCTATTTTGGATTTCAAAATTTTATATTTAGAAGACCCAGAAAACTCTACCAGAAAATTCTAGAACTCATAAATGAATTCAGCAAAGTAACAGGATATAAAATTAACACCCATAAATTAAATGTGTTCCTATACATCAGTGATGAATCTACTGAAAGAGAAATTAGAAAAACTACCCTATTCATAATAGCCTCAAAAAAAAATAAAATAAAATCTTTGGGAATCATTCTAACAAAAGAAGTGAAAGACCTCTAGAATGAAAACTACAGAAAACTAAAGAAAGAAGTTGAAGAAAACCTTAGAAAATAGAAAGATCTCCCACACACTTGGATAGGCAGAATTAACATTGTCAAAATGACTATACTACCAAAATAATTAGAATTTAATGCAATTCCTATTAAAATACCAATGATAGTCTTCATAGAAATAAAAAAGCAATCATGAAATTCATTGGAAAAATAGGATACCCAGAATAGCCAAAGTAATCCTTAGCAAGAAGAGTGAAGTGGGAGGTATCATAATACCAGACCCTAAATTATAATACAGAGCCATAGTAACAAAAATGGCATGGTATTGGCACCAAAAAGATATATAGACCAATAGTACAGAATAGAAGACACAGAGACAACCCACATAAATACAGTTATCTCATACTAGACAAAGGCACCATAAACATACATTGGAAAAAAAGATAGCCTCTTCAACAAATGGTGCTGGGAAAACTGGAAATCCATATGTAGCAAAACGAAATTAAGCCCCCTATTTCTCACTCTGCACAAAAATCAACTCAAAGTGGATCAAAGACTTAGGCACTAGAACAGAGACCCTGCACCTAATGGAAGAAAAAGTAGGCCCAAATTTCTACCATGTCAGGTTAGGAACTGATTTCCTTAACAAGACTCCTAAACATAAGAAATAAAATCAAGAATCAATAAATGGGATAAGAATCAATAAACTAAAAAGCTTCTTCACAGCAAAGTACGCAATCAATAATGTGAAGAGAGAGCCTACAGAATGGGAAAAAAAACATTACCACACACCTCAGATAGAGCATTAATCTCTAGGATATGTAAAGAACTCAAAAAAATTAACACCAAAAAAACAAATATCCCAATTAATAAATGGACTAAGGAACTGAATAGATACTTCATAGAAGAGGACATACAATCAATCAACAAATATATGAAAAAATTTTCAACATCTCTAACAATTATAGAAATGCAAATCAAAACTACTCTAAGATTTCATCTCACTTCAGTCAGAATGGCAATCATCAAGAATATAAGCAACAATAAGTGTTGGTGAGAATGTGAGGGGAAAGGCACACTCATAAATTGCTGGTGGGACTGCACATAAATACAGTTATCTCATACTAGACAAAGGCACCATAAACATACATTGGAAAAAAAGATAGCCTCTTCAACAAATGGTGCTGGGAAAACTGGAAATCCATATGTAGCAAAACGAAATTAAGCCCCCTATTTCTCACTCTGCACAAAAATCAACTCAAAGTGGATCAAAGACTTAGGCACTAAGTGCAACCAATATGGAAACAGTATGGAGTCCTCATAAAACTTGGAATGGACCCACCATATGACCCAGTCATCCCACTCCTAGGTTTATACCCCAAGGACAAAAATCAGCATACTACAATGATGCAGCCATATCAATGTTTATAGGAGCTCAATTCACAATAGCTAAACTATGGAACCAACCTAGTGCCCTTCAACAGATGAATGGTAAAAAAAAAAAAAACTGTGATATATATACACAATAGAATATTACTCAGCCTTAAAGAAGAATAAAATTATGGCATTTGCTGGTTAATGGATGGAACTGGAAAATATTATGCTAAGCAAAACAAGCCAATTCCAAAGAACCAAAGGCCAGATGTTTTCTCTGATATGCAAATGCTAATTCACAATAAACAATGGAAGAATAGAGTTATTTTGGACTAGACAGAGGGGAGCAAATGGAGGGGAGGGGGTATGGGGGTATGAATGATAGTAGAATGAATCAGACATTATTACCCTATGTGCATATATGATTACATGAACTATGTAACTCTACATCATGTACAACCAGATGAATGAGAAATTATACTCCACTTATATATATATATATATATATATATATATGATGTGTCAAAATACATTCTACTGCCATGTATAAGTAATTAGAACAAAAACCAAAAAGATAGTCCACTATGATTCATCCCAGAGATGCAAGTTTGGTTTAACATACAGAAATCAATAAACACAATTTATCACATAAATAGACTTAAAGACAAAAATCACATGATTATCTCAATAGATGCAGAAAAAGCATGGGACAAAATACAGAACCCCTTTGTATTCAAAACACTAGAAAACTAGGAATAGTAGGAACATACCTCAATGTTTAAAAGCTATATATGCTAAACCCAAGGCCAACATTCTAAATGGAAAAAGACATTGAAAGCATTCCCTCTAAAAGCTGGAACAAGACAGGTATGCCCTCTTTCACCACTTTTTTTTTAAATGACAGCAGAATGCATTACAATTCTTATTACACATATATACCACAATTTTTCATATCTCTGGTTGTATATAAAGTATGTTGACACGCAAATTGTGTCTTCACACATGTACTTTGGATAATGATGTCTATCACATTCCACCATCCTTGCTAATCCCCTGCCCCTCCCTCTCCTTCCCACCCCTCTTTCCTCTACTTCTATTCAACATACTCCTTGAAACTCTAGCCAGATCAATTAGACAGAGGAAAGAAATTAAAAAGATACAAATAGGAAAAGAAGAGCTCAAACTATCCCTATTTGCCAATGACAAGATTTTATACTTAGAAGACCCAGAAAACTCAGCCAGAAACCTTCTAGAACTCATAAATGAATTGAAACAAGTAGCATGATATAAAATTTATACACACAAATCAATTGTGTTCCTATACACCAATGATGAATCAACTGAAAGATAAATTAGGAAAACTATCCCATTCACTATAGCCTCAAAAAAGTAATAATAAAATATTTGGGAATCAATCTAACAAAAGAGGTGAAAGACTTCTACAATGAAAACTATAGAACACTAAGGAAAGAAATTGAAGAAGACCTTAGAAGTAGAAAGATCTTTCATGTTCTCAGATAGGCAGAATTGATATTGACAAAATGGCTGCACTAGCAAAAGTTCTATACAGATTTAATGCAATTCCTATTAAAATCCCAATGACATTATTCATAGAAATAGAGAAATCAGTCATAAAATTCATTTGGAAAAATAAGAGTAGCCTTGGAAAGTGATGCAGGAGGCATCAAAATACCAGACCTTAAATTAACCAACTGAGCTATAGTAACAAAAATGGCATGGTATTGGTACCAAAATGGCCATTTTGATGTATTTATAATGTTTAAAATTGGACTTGATTCTTCTTTAATTGACTGTTCTTGTAGTTTAATTCATCTCTATCATGGTTTTCATTTTTATTTTTCATTTCTTCTTCATGAAACCATTCATTAGGTATGTTCTATAATCCAGCTTTCTTGTAATGAATTCTTTTAGCTTCTGTTTTTCATGGAAGGGTTTTATTTTTTTTTTTTTGAGAGAGAGAGAGAGAGAGAATTTTTTAATATTTATTTTTTAGTTTTTGGTGGACATAACATCTTTATTTTATTTTTTATGTGGTGCTGAGGATCAAACCCAGCGCCCCACACATGCCAGGTGAGCGCGATACTGCTTGAGCCACATCCCCAACCTGGAAGGATTTTATTTTATTTTCACTTTTGAAGCTTAAGTTTGCTGGATATAGTATTCTTGGTTGGCAACTGTATTTTCTTTCAGAGCCTCATATATATTATTCCAAGCCCTCCTGGCTTTTAGGGTCTGGGTTGAGAAATCAGTTGAAATCAGGATTGGCTGACCTCTAAGTGTGACCAGCCATCTTTCTCCTGCTGCTTTAAAAAATTATATCCTTATTCTGCATGTTAGGCATCTTCATTATAATATGTCTTAGAGTGGGTGTATTGAGATTTTGTATATTTGGAGTCCTATATGCCTCTTGTATTTGAATTTCTATCTCATTCTTAAGGTTTGGAAAATCTTCTGATATTATTTCACTGAAATGTTTGTGTGTTCCTTTAGCTTATATTTCAGAGCCTTCATCTACCCTGATGATTCTTAAATTTGGCCTCTTGATGTTATCCCAGATTTCTTGAATAGTCTGGTGACAGTCTCTTACTATCTTCATGGTCAACTTTATTTTCATGATTATACACTTTGACTCTGAGACCTGAAAACCTATCTTCAAAATGGTCTCATCTATTGGTGAAGCTTTCCATTGAATTTTTAATTTAGTTCATTTAATCATTTTAAGTATTTCTCTTTAGTTCTTTTTGAGAATAGCTATATCTTTATTGAAGTGATCTTTCATTCCTTGTATTTTTCTCTAATTTTACTCCATATGTCTTCTTTTAGCTTATTGAACATTTTAATTATAACTTTCTAAATTCTTTCCCTGACATTTCCTACACTGTGCTGTTGATGGAGTCAGTTGTTTAGGCATTATGCAATGTTTTGGGTGGTTTGTTTTCTTGCTTTTTCATATTTTTTTCAGTCATCTACTGGGATATTTATCACTTCTTTTGAGCAAGGAACTACTTTGTGTACTTAAGAACTACTTTCTTAAGTTCTTTCTCTTAAGAACTCTAGGTTGGGTGAATATCCAGATATGATACTTCAACTCAGTGTGTGACCTGTGCTCATCCCAATTTTGGCACCACTTTGAGAGATACCACTAAATCCTATTTACTACATACAATCACTTCAGGGTCAAGGCATGTACTACTATTCGGCCTTATGAAAAGTGAAAAACTTGTTGATATTGTTCTCCACTGTTCCTGTAATTCAGGTATAAACTTGTATCAAGTTTCTGAAATAAGATGAACAATTAGTTATTAAATACATTAAAATTGCTATAACATATGAGAGCTGAAAGGGAGGAAGAAGAAAGATTGGGCAAAAAGAGAGGAAGAAAGAAAGGATGAATGGATGGAAGAAGGGAGGGAGGGAGGAAGGAAGGAAGGAAGAAAAAAAGAAAGAAGGAAAAAGAAAAGATACAAAATAATACACACCAAGGTATAAAGGAGAAAAAGATGAATGGTGGGTATTTGAGATAGTAGCAGATAATGTAAGAGGATGAATAGGTGGTAAGAAGAGCAAGTATAAACTAGAGCTCAGAAATCAAAGATAGATTGATTCCAATTGATGGTTTAAACAATTAGGAGAAATGCAGTCAATGTAGGTTCAATATTGGCTACTAGGGTAACAACTATCAATCAAGTTAAAGAGTGATATATATGATCAAAGTTCACATTAGAATTATTTATAGTAAACCATAACAAGGTGAATAAAATTCTTATTGAATCTTGACTTTGGCTTCATTGGAGTTTGCTTATTTAGCAGATATGCATGGATCTTTGGCTATGGATCCCTCCAGTGTTTCAGGAGCAGAGGAGCCACTTCCCTAATTGCTATGGCCTCCCATCAGCTGGTTGTGGTTTGTCAGTTAAGGGGCCTGTAGCTGACTATACAGAGGCTTAGCTGTTTCTATTGTATGCAAGAGTTCAGGATGCAGGCTCTGGAGTGTCCCTGTGATTGCTATGGGTCACTATATACCTGCTCCCCTCTCTAGGATGCTTTTCATGGTGGTAACTTGCCTGGTGGCTGTGTACAAGCATAGGCCCTCTGATTGTGGATGTGTGGATTTTCCCTGGGTTTTCTGTGGTATAGAAATATTCCCCCCAGCTAACACTGCTCTCTGGGGTCTTGTAGTAAAAGGACTCAAGTGGTTCACTTGAGTTCTAGTTTCCAATGCCCCAGGTTGTGAACAGCGGGCGTTGATTTCCTCCGATGCAAGGTTTAGCCAGCATCCAAATAATGGCCCTTCACTGGCCAGTTGTGCCCATGGGTCAGGCTGGGAGCAGTCACTCCTTACTGCCTTGGATCAGGCAATGTTCCCCCTTAGCTGACCTCCCTCTGGCTATGGTTATGGGTGCCTGCCACTTTAGTATCCTGTGATACTCATGCAACTTCTCCTAGTAGCCTTCTGCCCATTGCCACCATCTGGAAACTGGATATTTATGTTACTGGATATTCAGGCAGCTTCCCTTTGGTACAGCCCTATGATCAAGGGGACAGTCCCTAGTCATCCCATGGTGCTTCCTCCCACTCTCAGGAGCTAGGACTGGTGCATTTCTAATGGATCCACTTTTCTCTGCTTGGGGTCAAATTTGCCTTGCTTCTCCATTTTTCCTGGGGTCCATGGAAGCTGTGCAGACCTTTCCACCTCTGCCCAGGCCACAAGGAGGCTGACTAGAGTACTGGATTAGGTGCATTTCCCCATGCAGGTCTGCTCCACCTACTCCCTTTGTTTGCATGAGGGGGAGGGGGGTCTCAGCAGCAGCAATTCCTCTAGAAGTTCTTTTTAGCCAGATTCTGAAGAGGTATCTGCACAGGACTTCCTGGGTTTAATCTGCAGCTGTCTGGATATGGGAAGATGCCTTGTTGATTGAAAAGGGTGACTGGTTGGCTGAGGGCTCCACAAAATGGCTGCAGACCCCCCAGCACAGCTTCCTTTTCATGATTTGGTTTTAAGTTGTTATCTGCTTCAAGGACACTGCCATTCCCACCACACTTGAAATTTTACTTGCCTTTCCAAATGTTTTGAAGTGGATGAGCTTAAGAGTTTTTCTGCTCCCTCTTTCTCTCTCTGTGGCCCCTCCCCTTTGCCCCCACCCTGGTCTGGGTTCAGGGTTGGAGAACTCTGCACACATTTCTATTCTGATAACCTATCCTCCTGTCTCTCTAGATCTCAGAGTTTGTAATATTGAGTCTTAGAGCATTCATTTTGTCACCCACCTCTCAATCCTGCTTTTCCTTCACTACCTCCTTTCTGTGTTATAAGGAAGTCGGGAGTCAACACCTAACTCCCTTCTGCCATCTTTTCTCCACCATTTCCTGGATTTCAGGGCACCTAGCATTTTCCCTATGGTTCTTTGAGTACCTGTGTATCACAGAAACCTAGGGCTCCTGAACATAGGAAGAGTATAGAAATGTATCTGAAGAATCTTCATCTGAGTTTCTGATGACTAATTTAAATAAGAAGACTCAGAATATATCTCTTATTTTTTAGAATGACTGAAGAGCCACGATTATCTCTGGGGACCTTCAATAAGAATTCTTTGATTGTGATTATTTCCAGAAAGGCAATTGAGTTGTTCACAAGAGTCAGGAAGAAATAATTAGGCTGTGGGGTGGGTGAGGATGGGCAGCATGCTAGGTCACAGTGCTAAGACTTCAGGGCTCTATACTTGTTTCCTCCCCTAGACTGCTGCCATCCAACACGTAGAATCTGCAACAACCGAATTGAACAAAGTCCTGAGGGCCAAGTTCCCCACAGAGATGATCATTGCAACCAGGTCAGTATTCCTTTCTCTCTGGTTCTTTAGGGGTAATTTTGCCCCTCACAGACTCTTCCAAGGACATACACAGGGCTCATTTTGATACCCTGGGTTATTGAGGCCAAGGAAAGTGTGTAATTATATTTCCTAATTGGATCTCTCCCAACTCAAACCTCCTGAATACAAAGTTTAAGAAAAAAGATACTATTGGGTTGAGAGGTCCAGCCACTCCAAAAGCACAAAACTGCAAGCCAGGTATTTGGAAGGAAGGTAACAGGAGGGAAATGCAACACTCTAGACCATTCAACAGCTCATATACCATGTTTTCCATCTTTGACACTGGGAAAGATCTCTATAGTACCTACCTACTTAAAGCTGCTCTTTCATAACCTGAGCAACACATTCCTCCTCCCAAATATGTCAGTCATTCATTCTTCCCCAGTTCATACTCAAGCTATCACACTCTCCTTTGCAAACTAGTCCCCACAGGGAGAGCCCTCCTGATGTCATTATGTTTATACTTTATTATTGAGGCCCTTGAATCAGAGCTGATTGACCCAGGGCAAAAACCTAACCTAACTTGAACCAAATAAATGCTCTATTTTGGAAATGCAGAATTAGGACTAAAAAATCCTAGTCAACCTGCCTTAGATACTTCATTTGGAAAGTGGTTTGAAACTGAACTGAAGTGGAAGTGGAGCATATTTTACCATATATATGGGGGGAGCAGTAAAGAGGGGAAGGTTGGAGAGAAAAAGGGAGAAAGGGAGGAGAGATGAGGAAAGAGAGAGAAAAAGATGGAAGATAGGGCTCTGGACTGCATGGTCCATGTCACATCATGCCTTCTATCTTCCTTCCAGATTCTTGTGCTCAGCAGTGGAAGATTTTGTGGAAGATATTGTAAAGGCCTGGAGTCAGATAAAGCAGAACAACACAGCAGTACAGTCTGTGATTTTGAAGGTAAGTCTCTTTTCCTTTTGTCTTTTTGTCCTCCATTTTTGTGGAGCCAGGGACCCCTTTTACAATGAAAGCAAATGTGACAAAATATATGATACTTGTTTTTCTGTGCCTGACTTATTCCCTTAACATGATGTCCTCTGGTTCCATTCATTTTCCTGAAAATGACATTATTTCATTCTTTTTTATGACTGAATAATACACCATTGTGTATATAGACCATATTTTATTTATCCATTCACCTGTTGAAGAACACCTCAGCTAATTATATATCCTAGCTACTATAAACAGTGCCATAATAAAAATAGGGAGTGGGATAGCTGGATCATATGGGATTTCTATTTTTTTTGAGAAACCTCCATACTGTTTCCATAGTGGCTGTATTAATTTACATTACATCAACAGCATATAAGGGTTCCTTGAATGAGACAGGGACTGGGGGGAAGAGGGAGGGAGAGGAAGGTGAGAGAGAACAGAACGGAGGGAG
This sequence comes from Urocitellus parryii, assembly GCF_045843805.1. NCBI lineage: Eukaryota > Metazoa > Chordata > Mammalia > Rodentia > Sciuridae > Urocitellus > Urocitellus parryii. The sequence continues at coordinate 91,375,733 of NC_135547.1, read as the reverse complement.
GACATGATCAATACATGATATATGCATATATGGAAATGTCACAGTAAAATCCATGAATTTGTACAATTAATATGTGTAATAAAAATCATGGAGAAAAGGAATGTAAAAATAACTCATCAATAATTTTATGTTGATTACCTATTAAAATGGCAGTATTTCAGATTTTTTTTAAACAAAGCAAACGTGCCTCTTACTGGGAATTGTAAAAGAAAAACAAGGAAGGGCAACTGTTGAGCCTTCCTGATGGGGAGGGTTCAAACTTGTCACCCTCCATGTTTTGCCAAATAAAGAATGGCATATGCATGCATACACACATGCTGTGTACCTAGCATATGCCAAACATCTGCTCACAACTAGACACAACTGTGCACTAAGTATATATACCAGAACATACTTGAAAATAAGCACATATAAACACACACTAGAATTATGCCTGCATTAACCTCTGTAACAACAATAGCTAACACTTACATTGCACTTATTCTTGCCAGAGACTGTTCTAAGTGCTCTTAATGTATTAATTTATTGAAACCTGACAGCTTCCCTAGAATATAAAGGAATAAAGAGGTTAAGTAATTTGCTTCACATCATAAACTATTAAGTAATGAAGCTAGGAATCAAAATAATAAATCCTGCAGCAAATGTATATCTTCAAGCATACACTCGTACAAAAGCAGCTAGCAACACCCGTGCAGAGACCATCCACATCCACATGAGCATGCCCATGAACATGCCATCCAGAAATGTTTATCTTTCCTAAAGTTTTCCATGTTATACATCATTTTATAGGCCAGTCTGGCTCAAGAAAGACTTGGAAACATACATTGATGCCTGAGGCTGCTCAGAAACAAATGATGCATGTTTGATTCCCCCAATACCCTTTGGATATCTCATCATATCTAGCCCTGTATTTCTTTCCCCATATGTTTGATCTCCTCATATGTGATTTTTCTATGCTCAGAAAACTACTACATTTTGTCATCTCTCCCCCTACCCCTACCCCAACTCCTTATTCTGTCCTGTCAGTCTCTGGTCCCTCATAACAATGAGCCATTTCCTTCCTCTCTTTACAGAGCGACTTAATGTATGATAAGCTCAGTGTCCTGATTGATGTCCTGGCTGAGGAGGCAGCAGCTACCTCTGTTGAGAAAAGTGCTACAGGATACACAGATGGTGGCAAGGCAGATGGAAAGCCCTTCGTCCCTCAAGTAGACCACATAGCCAAGTACAAGTTGGAGCTGGCCACAAAGGCCCAGAATCTCCAGAAATCCTTGAAGCTCATCATATTCCAGGTTGAACAAGGTATGGGGCCTGGGGTTTTGATGACTGAAGTAGGGGAAAGAGAAGGTTCCAATAGATGGTCGATTGGTTTCCCTCATTCTGGGTTTGCTATCCGACCTCACTACCTAAATTTGATTAGATTCTGCATTCATATTGTATTGAAAGTCAGTCCTCAGAGTACTAATTTGAAATGCTTCAGTCATGATAAGTTGCCACTTTGGCTACTCCTATCTCCCAGGCATTCAACTAACACTAATGTTAAACAATTACGGGTGCTAAGAGACCTGGCTCAAAGCTCTGTTATCTCCTACCCCTAGTCATGCAACCTGTGCTCCTGTTTGTTTTCAACATGTTACTCATTTAAACAGGAAATGGTGTTCATGTCTGCATGTCTGACAAAGTATTAATCAGAGATAAGGCCCTCAAAGTAATCCTGATGGCCCTCACATTGATTGCCATTACCCAGGACTCAGAAGAATATACAATCTCTGACTCAGTTTGAAAACCTTTTCAACTCCCCCAACTTCTTCACCTAACATTTTGGTGACCACTTCTTCCACACATGCTTTATTTATTTATTTGTTTGTTTGTTTATTTTGTGAACATGGTATATTGCTTTATTTAAGTCTTCTCCCCCAGCACTATTAAATAGCTATTAGTATTATTTTTCTTTTTTATTGATTTTATTATTTTTTTAAATACATGACAACAGTGGAATGCATTATAACCCTTATTACACATATAGAGCATAATGATTCTTTTAAAAATCAGATCAGAAGATGGTGAAAGACCAAACGTATTCTAATTGAATTACTGAAATTGAGCAGAAGTCCTGAGTAGCAAGGAATTCCTTTTGGCTGGGCTTTGACTTTTAGCCTGGTACTTTCCCCTGCCTTGGTACCTGTAGGCACAAAACCCCAGTCATGTTTATAAGGAATAAAGAAAGTCTCTCTTATGCATTGTGGATGAATTAAACAGCCAGTTCACCTGTATTTCTATAGTTAGTTTCCAAGTAAATGAAGATCAGATTAATCTGAACATCCCACCACTCTGTCACAACTGAAGCTCTGTCTGCTCTATCAACATGTTAGATTTATAGGTTTGGCTTGTAGCTATGGGACAAATCAAGTTTCCCTGATAGGGTAGGAATTGAACCTATGAGCTAAGGCATAGGCTGAGCATCTGAGCTGTACCACACATAGGCTGGGGAAAGGAAGGAGATATCCCAAGTATTTTAGGTATGGGTGAGATAATTGAGTAAAAGAGTGGCATGCTCCTAGAGACCCAAGTCTAGACAAAAGTACTGTAAGTAAACGAACTAACAGAATGGAGGTGGAAGAGCAGAGAGTTTCCTACCCTGCTCCCCAATTCCCTAGTCCCAAGCTTCTACTCACAATCATGTATATGGGTGACAAAAAAGAGTACCAGGAAGATAAAGTTCAGACATGGCTATGAAAGCCATGGCAATAGCACAAGACAAGCTGAGCACAGGCCTGCATACCACAGGAGGATGGTGAATTGTGCCAGCATGCACAACATAGTGAAATTCACTCCAAACCAAAGAAGAAAAAGAAAGAAAAGAGAAAAATGGAAAGGGAGTACAAAGGGCATCATGGAGGAGATATGATGGTCAAATGGGAGTGTCCATTGTCTACACACACACTGACTAGCATTAACTAACAAAAGAAATGCTCAATAAATGTGACCCATCCTCATTCCCTCTATTCTTCCTTCCTTCCATTCCTCTTTCCCTCCCTCCCTCCCTCCCTCCCTCCCTTCCTTCCTTCCATGTTTTCTCTATAGTTCTGGATGAAGAAAGCAGACAGACAATATCAGTTAAGAACTTTGCATCAACTCTCTTCCTGGAAGATTATGACTCAGAGGATTTTAACCAGATGAGCCCAAGACATCGTAAGGATCTTTCTCTTCTTCTTCTGTGATTCTAGACTTCTTCATGTCATTTAGTTTCCAAAGAATAAATATATGTTCTTCATGCATCCTCTTAATCATAATCCTACTCTGCAGTAGAGAAGCCCCCTCCCTTTTCCAGAAACCTTATACTATGAAATCTCATGTGTCAATGACCAGAATAATGATCCCATTACACACTTTGAAAAGGCTGTACTGATGAAAGCAGAGATTTGAGGCTGTTTTCACTGCCAACAAAGAAGCAGACCAGCCTTACTATTCCCTCAGTGAAAGTCCCAGTCTATCTAAGAGGATCCTCTTTGCAATGAGCACACTGCATGTTATTTAGGAGAAAGTCATGGAGCTTGACCCTCCCCCAACAGGGAAAATAAGATCAAATACAAGGCTCCTAATGTTTGCATCTGACACCAAAGAGATGTCCTTTGTGTCTAGGTTCTCGTCGTGGCACTTTGTCGTCTATACCTTCTCTCAAAAGTGAAGACCTAGATAACCTTAACTTGGAACACTTATATTTTACACCTGAAACAATGTAAGTATCTAGTCCAATTACTTTTTGATGTCTTCTTCCTATTTAAAAGCACAGCCTAGGGATAGAGTCAATTCCCAACTCTACTTACTAGTTGTATGATGACACAGTAGCTTAACCAATGTGATCCTCATGTTCCTCACATGTAATGAAGATAAATAGAACATGCAACATAGGTTTGTTGTATTTATTGTTTTCATATATAAAACATACTTGCAGAAAAAATACTTGCATTAAGCAGTGCATGGCATTCAAAGTTAAGTGTTATTGTTAGCAGTTACTATCATTATTAGAAACACATAATACATGTTAGTTGTTATTTCAGAGGACTTGTTTTTCCAGTGCTGCCTTTAACCGTAAATGGTTGAAGTACTAAAGAAGTCACTAAGGGACTAGGTAGAAAATCCAAGGACATCTGTCTCAATAGTCCTACTCCTTTGGACTATTACCAGCAGCCAAATTCTTCCACATTCTCTCATCTTGCCTTCCATTAAGATCAGTTGGGTCTGGGGTTGTGGCTCAGTGGTAGAGCACTTGCCTAGCATTTGTGAGGCACTGGGTTCCATTCTCAGCACCATGTATAAGTAAATAAAAATAAAAGTCCATTGACAACTAAAAAAATTAAACAAATATAAAAAAGAAGATCAATTAGACATCAGTTAGAGAAAGTCCAATTTCAGGACTAAGGCTAATCTCATATGAGGGATGTTGGCTCGGTTGAGTAACGAATACAAAAATCATCTGTGATCCAATACCTGAACTGTATCCATTTTCAGATTCTCCAAAGGATACAACTAGAAATTATTTGTTTTCTTTTTTTTATTGGTTGTTCAAAACATTACAAAGCTCATGACATATCATCTTTCATACATTTGATTCAAGTGAGTTATGAACTCCCATTTTTACCCCAAATACAAATTGCAGAATCACATCAGTTACACATTCACATTTTTACATAATGCCATATTAGTGACTGTTGTATTCTGCTGCCTTTCCTATCCCCTACTATCCCCCCTCCCCTTCCCTCCCCTCCCATCTTCCCTCTCTACCTAATCTGTTGTTGTTCAGTTCTCTCCCTTGTCTCCCCCCCTTCCCCTCACAACCTCTTATATGTGATTTCATATAACGTTGAGGGTTAATTATTTGTTTTCTTAAGCAATTTGTTTAAGAAAACAATTCTTATTCCTATCTCCAATTTTCACAGTCCCCATGTCACCACTGGTTTAAGTTTATGTCTACCCAGTGAGCTTTGATACATAGTATGCCAGCAAATGTTTAAAAAACGGCTCTCAGAGATAGGGAAGCACTGATTTAATCTTGGTATAAACCTCCCATCCTGGCCTATTTCAAGCCACTAATATAATGTCATTGAAGGTAGAGTTGGGAACGGATATGCATAATCAGTTTACATGAGCTGGTATGACCTGGCTCTAGCACCCCACTAGTTTTGATGTTGACACCCTAGATGGATACAGGAAACTCAAAAGTCTACTTGGGTTTTGGATGAGTGTATATGTGTCCTCTTTTATCAGTTGTGCCCTCCAAAGGTGTGGTCACTTTGCGTTTTGACATGAAAGTATTACAAAGAAGTCAGACGTCACTAAAAGCAATAGTGCAGACTTCACTGCCATAATACATTTGTATCTGGCATGCTCAAAAGTTTATTATGAGAATAAGCCAATGACTCTCTTTCCCTCTATTATATTTGGAAAATATGAGTCACTCATATTTGAGGCCTCCAAAGATGAGTAAGATCATGAATGTTACTTTTTTACTGAGCCCCAATCACATTGACGCTTCCCAACTGGCTGGGAACCCTCTCTTACAGCTGACAGGCTGGTTGTTAACACAATAGAACATCTACATGTGCCTCTCAAGGGCATTATGCATTGTGCCTAATGCAGCAGAGGCCTTGTCTCAGTGATTTTCCATCAGGCAGATGAAGTCTACAACCCAATGACAGTATCACTTCCTTCTTGCATCATTCTGTCCTTTTCTTGGCTCATTTCAGACGCTTCAAAGAAAAGTGTGTCATGAACAACTACTTTGGAATTGGGCTGGATGCTAAAATTTCTCTGGAGTTCAACACCAGAAGAGAAGAACATCCAGGACAATACAAGTAAGGGGGAAAGAACCCTCCTCCCCTTCCTACATGCAAACACGCAATGACAATACACATATGTCCCTTACCTCTCAGACAAGCAACGGAAAGAAAGGGCTCCTTGGGAAGTAAAATATGCTGGTCCCAAGACTAGCCTAGTTGTTCAGCTTGCTGGTCTGTAATGACTGCACTGGCCTACCGAACTTGGAGTTCTCATCATGGTCTAAATCTGTGAATTGCTATAAGTATAGCTTCCTGTGTTAGTATTATTGAGAACAGATTACATTGACTCAATTTAGCAAACTTCTTATCTTTTTTTTCTGCCTGTGAGAGCTTAACTAGATTGTAACAGGAGTTTTAGTTCTCTTCTTGTTTGGAAGGATTACAAAATATCAAAGATCCCCCTATTTGTTCTTGGTATTCCTAACCTGGTTCCTCTAGACCCGTTGATTTCACCCTATCTAGCATTGGCCTGCTTGGCACTTTGTGGTACATTTCTACTTCAGACATACCCTAAGGTAGCCTCACAGTCCTTATAAATTGAAACTATAGATAAAAAGAGGCATACCGCTCTACCTGACCCCTGCAATTGCTGTTAGAAACTCTTTCTCAGAACAGACCAGGGGTGAGGAACAAGTATTTTATCTGATAGGTGGTTTACAAATAGTTTCTTCTAGTCTATTGTCTTTTCATTTTCTTAGTGAAATGTTCTAAATTTTAAAAGTTTTGAATTTTGATAAAGTCCAATTCCTTATTTTTTTTTCCTTTATGATCCATGCTTTTGATGCCATATCAAAGAAATATTTGCCTAACTCAGGGTCTTGAAAATTTGCTCCTAAGTTTTCTTCTAAAAATTTCATTGTTTTAGCTCTTACATTTAGTTTGATAATCCACTTTGAGTTATTTTTTTTATGATGGGGTCTAAATTCATCCTTTTGTATGAAGATATCCAGTTATCCCAGCACCATGTTTTTTTTAATAAAAAAAAAACTATCCTTTCCCCAGTGAATTGTGTTGGCATCTTTGTCAAAAATCAATTGACCCCAGTAGCTCAGGAGGCTGGGGCAGGAGGATCACGAGATCAAAGCCAGCCTCAGCAATTTAGCAACGCCCTAAGCAACTCAGCGAGACCTTGTCTCTAAATAAAATATTAAAAAGGTCTGGCAATATGGCTCAGTGATTAAGTGCCTGTGGTACCTAAATAAATAAATAAATAAATAAATAAATAAATAAATAAATAAATAAATAAAACAATTGACCATATATGTAACGATGGTTTATTTCTGGACTCTTGTGTTCCATTGATCTATGTACCTATCCTGTGCAAGTAACAAATTGCCTTGATACCTGTGGCCTTATTGTAATTTTTAAGTTGGAAGATGAAAGTCCTCCAACTTTGTTTTTTTCCAGAACTGTTTTGGTTTCTCTATGTGCTTTACATTCCCATATAATTAAACCTCTATTTTATAGATGAGTAAACTAAAGTGCCCAGAAATTTTTTGGCTTCAAATAGGGTTCAAATAAGGTTGTGCTAGCCTTACATTTCACAACTCATTCCCTCGCTGGGCAAGGTGGCACACAACTATAATCTCAGTGATTATTTGGGTGCATGAGGCAGGAGGTTTACAAGTTCAAGGCCAGCCTTAGCAAATTAGGGAGGCTCTAAGCAACTTAGCAAGACCCTGTCTCAATATAAAAAATGGCTGGGGATGTAGCTCAGTGGTAAAGTACTCCTGGTACCAAACAAAAACAAAAACAAAAAAACCCCTCATCCCCTGTGGTTGCTCATGTGGTTGCTCATGTGATAGCTCATTTCTGTGGCTATACTTTAAAAGCTCATAGTAAGCAATACTATGACTATAGCTGCCTACCTGTTTTTATCAGAGGTCCTACAGTCAGCAGGACCCTGTTCTTTCCAACACCATCCTGAGTCTCCCAATTTCTTACGTGTCTCATATTCTCTCCACTGGCTCACTATCTAAAAGCTCCTTACTAAGCCTGGCCTTATTCTATGACACTGAATTAAGTATTTAATATAAGGCTCTGGTATTTGGAAAAGTTCTCCACTTTGTCAGAAAAGTCACTGCTTCAAAAAATTGCAGTCCAAGAATCAGATGTTTCATATAAAATTGATTCTAGGCCACTGAAATTTTGCACTCCTGGAATGGTACATGCCAGGGTAACTGATTTGTATCAGCCAGCTATGCTCATGGATTTTGGTGAGTATTGCTTTCTAAATATAGCCTGTTTCTTCCAAGTCGGGACCAATATTTAGCAGCAAGGAGAAGTGGAAAATTTATTCATCAATAGGATACTGAAGCTTCAACGGAGCCCAGGGATTCATTCCTGCATGTGTTTGCATAGAACACCAGTTACACTATCCCAACAGCCCCTCCAGTTTTTTTTTTTTTTTGATACCCAGGAATTGAACCCAGGGGCATTTAACCACTGAGCCACATCCCCAGCCCTCTTTATTTTTTATTTTGAGACAGGGTGTCACTAAGTTGCTTAGGGCCTCACTAAATTGCTGAAGCTGGATTTGAAATTGCAGTCCTCCTGCCTCAGCCTCCAGACCCACTGGGATGGGTGTGCACCACCATGCTTTGGCTCCGTTAATCCTTGTATTATTCACCTTATGACCATCTTTCTCTTCTTTGTCTTCCTGTAGCAGCCGCTTTAAGAACAAGATATGGTATGGCCTCCTGGGAAGCAAGGAACTTCTGCAGCGCTCTTACAGGAAACTGGAAGAACGAGTGCATCTAGAGGTTAGTAGAAAACGGAGTGGTCCTTCCTGAGCAATGGAGAAGGGAAACCTCATGGCCTTAGAAATCAACTTTCCACTATATCCTTGGTTATTACCAAGCTTTAACTGTGATCCTCACTCACAGCTCATAGGAGAAAGGCAGAAAGATGGATTTCTATTGTATGGATAAGCAAATAATAGTATGAAGAGAAGACAGAGCCTTTTCCCATCTCTGTAAATGTCCCTTCACATTGGTATCTGAAAGTCAGCTAATGAGAGCTTATCTTTCCTTTCAGTGTGATGGAGAACCCATCTCCTTGCCAAACCTGCAAGGCATTGTAGTGCTCAACATTACCAGTTATGCTGGAGGTGTCAACTTCTGGGGAAGCAACACAGCAACTGCAGTGAGTATGGAACAAGGAATGGGGTGGGAGAAAAGCATGACCCTGCTAAGTCCTCTCAGAAAGGAGAGTTGGTCGACTACAGTGGGAAGTGGACAATGTGAGGAGGAAACATAGACTGGAAACTTCTATTAGCAGCCACAGTAGACTCAGGTTTTTATTTATTTGTTTGTTTATGTTGCAGGGATTGAGCCCAAGGGTGCTTAACCACTTAGCCACGTCCCCAGCTCTATTTATTTATTTATTTATTTATTTATTTATTTTACTTTGTGAAAGGGTCTCACTAGGATTCTTAAAGCCTCACTAAATTGCTGAGGCTGGCTTCAAACCTGCTATCTTCCTGCCTCAGATGCTGGGATTACAGGCATGTACCACCATGCCTGGCTAGGCTAATTACCATCCCAGAGCTGGTCTTGGGAATTTATGATGTTGGATTGGACAAGGTAGAAACTGGCTGTGAGTTATGGTCTCAAAAGTGGATAAGAATTGCTGTGACCCAAGTGTCTTTTACTCAGATTGGCTTCCTCCCTTTATCCTTTCCCCTTTTAAGAATGCAGTTTTTCCACTTTTCTTGAACGAGAAAATGGTTAACAGGAGTCTTCAAAACACCCTTGTTTGTTATACACAAAGTGTACTTTCTCAAGGGTGGGAAATATAATCCATTTCTTCCTCCTTAGGAATATGATGCTCCTGCAATAGATGATGGAAAGCTGGAGGTAGTGGCAATCTTTGGTTCTGTGCAGATGGCCATGTCCCGTATCATCAACCTGCATCATCATCGCATTGCCCAGGTAGGCAGGGATTAGATGGGTACTAGAAAGGGGGTGAATTTTCCATCTGCAATCCTGGATGTGAGGGTAATCCCAGGAATTAACTAGGCATAAAAGTTTCAGGGTGAAGGAAACAGGTTATCTGGTATGTACCAAGGTGCTGGCTGATATTGGAGATAGAGGTGGTAGAGACCAAAGGGGCAAAAAGCTCATAGGAAGTGGGTGTTTCTCCCTGGCATAATCTAATCCATATGTTTGCTAGTGCTACGTCGGGTACACATTTAGGACATGATTGTGAGATTGTCAGATTGGTCTATAGAACTTGCTTCATTTTTCTCCCCTATTTCCTCTCCTGTTCTCTGACAGTGCCGTGAGTTGATGATAACTATTGACGGTGAAGAAGGTATCCCAGTGCAGGTGGATGGGGAGGCCTGGATCCAGAGGCCAGGTATTATCAAGATTAGATACAAGAATGCTGCCCAGATGCTGATGAGAGATCGGGTAAGAGGAGAGAGGCTCATCTTGGGCTTTCACACTACTTTATCCATCCATAGCTGTCACATGACCACTGAAAATTTCCAGTCAAATAGAATTTCTCAAAGAGCAGTCTGCATGGCCATTTCATCACAGTCACCTGGGGTGCTGGTTATAAATGCATACTCCTGGGACCCATGCCAGGTCCACTGAACAGAATGGGGAACAGTGGTTCTCAGGAGCCTGCATTTATAAACAAGTTCCTGAAGACATTCTGATATATATTGACACTTGCAAACCACTGTCCAAAAGAGCAAGGCAAAGAGCTCTCTCCTGTAGTTTTAGACAAAATTATCCTCCAGTCTCCATTGCACAGAGAATCAAAGTTAGGCCTTAGATGGTAATAGAGAAATTTGCTCTTTCAACAATATATTTCATCTGCATTGATGGTCTTTAGCTTCATGTAAGATTCCTTAAAATGCTGCATTCATAAATATCACCCACTTCACCTAAATCTTCTAAAGCTACAAAGGAGTCATTATTGATTAGCTGTTCAGTGATAGGAGGCTGTCTTCCATCCTGACCTGCGAACAGGCCATAGAAACAGCAATAGAGGGGATAGGACATCTAATTTATAAGATGCCTACTTTGTGCTGGGTATTTTACATGTATTGCCTCACATGCTACCCCCAAACAATCCTGAGATGGATACACTTATTTCCATTTCAGGAGGTTAAATAAATTGCTCATGGCCACATAACTGATAAATGACAGAAGCATGATTGAAAATTGGATTAAGTATGTCTGGCTCTAAACTCCATCACAAACATATTGCCTAGATTTGGCAAAGAAAAAAAAGCATGAAATGAACTCTACTCTCTTATCTGTCATGATGCCCTTATATAGGACCTTCTGGAAGGCAGATATCTGATTCAAGACCAAACTAAAAGTGCCTAGTACAGAAGAGATGATGAATAAAAGGATAGATAGATCTATAGACAGGTGTACTGGGGAATGCATAGAGGAGCCTCATTCCCCATTTACCTATTATACCCACACGTTACCCACAAATGTCAGACTCATAGACAGACCTGTCATGTACCCTCTTAGCTATAGCAATCATTAGGATATGCCACTGTTTTCATCTCCAGGACTTTGAGAATTCAATGAAAACGTGGGAATGCAAGCATAGTGAAATTCAAGCTGCCCCTCAACCCCAGCTGGATTCCCAGGAATCTCATGATAGCCTCTCTGATGAGGAGTTTGCCCAGATGCAGCACTTAGCTCGGCTTGCAGAAAACCTCATTAGCAGGTAAGTGGACTGGCCTAGATACAAGGATGGGAGACTCAAGAAAGGATAGAGAGAAGCAGCCAATTTGTCTAATGGCTACTGGGGAGCCTGGCCTCAAGCATCTCACCTAGTGCTCAGAACATTGACTGACTCCCTGACAATCCATGGAGGAAATATTCTTTGTGCTTAGCAATAAACCAGCTTGGAAATTTCTCATTAGGCAGAGATGAATTTTGATGTCTTCCTGTTGCCCCAGACCCAAGAATACAAAGAATGTTTATCCTCACCCTTAATTATCAGGAGGACCTTGGAGTTTCTGGAATAAGCTACTCTCTTTTATTTTAGTCTCCCACTCTACTCAAATTCCTAGTATCTTAATTCAGGTTAGCCAAAAGTGAATATACAGAAAAGAGTAGAAACAGTTCCAAGCATCAGTGGCTCTCTAGAAAAGAGCAAACATAACAAAAGAGAATAAAAAGTCCAAATCTAGTACCTAGGATTTTCATTTCTCCCCTTATCCCAACCTATCAGCACCCCAGGCCAGAAGTCCTAAGTTCCCAGCTCATCCATCTGTCCTTGATTTATTACAGACTCAATGACCTCAGCAAGGTCCACCAGCATGTGTCTGTCCTCATGGATTCTGTGAATGCCAGTGCTACCATCCTGAATGATGTATTTTATGGCCAAGACAGTGGCAATGAGGCAGGTGCAGCTTCTTGTACTCCCATTGAGGTAAGGTCAAAGGGGCAGATGAAGGAATGGGGTCAACCTAGATAGGAAAGGAGATGCAAAGGGAAGAAGAGCCAGAGGCTGGATATGAAGAAACTGGGCAAATTTATATGGCAGGAAACTGATGGATAGAGTGGACAGGAAGGCAGGCACGTCTTGACTCATTACAGGGTCAAGATGGCTGCTGGGGGAATCCCACAGCAGATTTGATCAGCCTGAGAACTAGCCCTTTCTCCTGATGGCTATCCACCACACCAACCTCAGGGGAGAAATGGCCAATGAATGGAGAGGAACTTAGCCTTGGGCCTTCCTCATCCCATGTGGTTCCCTGTATAACTGAATAAAGGGACACCTGCAAGTGAAACCAAAGTTCCAAGGTGTTTCTGTTTTCTTCTTGAAGGAAAGGTCCAGATTAGACATTTATTTTAAATGTGCCATCCCATGGCTTTACCCACTTCCAGAAGATTTAAATGATAATTTTAAGAATTAACTTCAAGGCTGAGGATGTGGCTCAGTGGTAGAGCATTTGCCTAAACCATAAGAGGCCTTTGGTTTGATCCCAGCACAGAAAAAAAAAAGTTATTTTAGTGCTAAAAGAAATGCCATATAATCAGGGTATGATGAAATGTGGGTTAACTATTTTGGGCCAGATCTTAGCCGGAAGAGCCCTGGAGACCAAGGCCTGAAATTTTGAGAAGAGAGATGATTGGGCCTAATTCCACCTGCCATGAGAAAGATGGTTTTAGCCTAGGGACAAGTGGCCTCAAATTTACTCTCCGGTTTGCATATTTCATATTTTCCTGTACTACTGCACCCAGTCAATGATGCCAAAAGCCAAGTTGTGCTGTGCCACTTTGTAGGGCACACCAATATAGCTGGCATCAGTTCTATGTGCTTAGTACCCATACTCTACTAGTTATGCCATATTTTGAATATTAGTTTTTTTAACCTACAGCCATGTCCTACTCTAGCCTACTTCTACCTTCCCAGAGAAGCCAGCTGCATGCTTACTAACCAACAACTCCTCTGTCTTTGTCCTTTCCCTTCCTTTCTTGTCCTTTCTTCTTCTCTTAGACTATAAGCAGAAATGACGCAGTAGATGTTACATTTAGTCTTAAAGGGCTCCACGATGACACCAAAGCTTTCCTGGATGAAAACTTGGTGAGTGCAGAGGGTTGGAGCATGGGAGGGCGAAACATGCTATCCAAAGATGGTCAGACTCTGTGCATTGTTCCAGGGCACAGGCAAGATGGGATCATTCTAAGCAGGTGCTTGCCTGGCAGTCTTTTCTGTGTCACCCGGAATTGTCATTGCTTGTGTTACTTCATGGGTTATGTTAATCCATAGAGACTACCATACCCTTGAAAGAAGGTCCCTCCCTCTCCTTTGACAAATGTCTCCTGGGTCCAGACCAGGTAAATCAAAAGTAGGGTATTCTCATCATACCTGATACAACTGCAGGAGAAAAGAGTGAGTTCTTCTGAGCTGCTCTGTGTCTCTCAAGTTTCTATATATTTCTTTATTCATGTCGGAAGGCAATATGAAATGGTGGGAAAACTGGGGAGACTCGGCATTCAAATCCAAAATCTGCCACTTAGTAGTTCTATTCATTTCCAAAGCCTGTCACAACAAAGTACTAAGAACCAGGTGATTTAAAACAACAGAAACATCTTGTCTCTCGGTTCTGGAAGCCAGATGTCTAAAATCAAGGTTTTAGTAGATCTGTGCTCCCCTGAAACCTGTAGGAGAATTCTTCCTTACCTCTTCTTAGCTTCTGGTGTTTTGCTGACAATCTTTGATGTTCCTCAGCTTGTAGATGCATCACTCTAATCTCTGTCTTCACATAGCAATTCCCCTGTGTGCCTGTCTTCATGTGACCATCTCCTTCTAAGGAGCCCGTTCATAATGGAATGGGGCCTACCTTATCCAGTATAACCTCAACCTAACCATTAATTACATCTGCAATCACCCTAACTCCATCTAGGGTATTAGGGTACTGGGACTTTAGACTCCAACATATCTTTGGTCGGGGGCACAACTCAACCCATAATACTACCTGTGTAGAGTGACTTTGCATCTCTGGGTCTTTGTTTCCATATCAACAGGATATGAAGTGTAATCCCTACCTCCCTAGATTATTGTGAGAATCTAACAAGTTATTTTATCTCAAGTGCCTGGCACAGAATAGTGGCTCAATAGATGGTAGCTGGTAGTGAGAGAGAAAAGAGATTGAGGCTCTGTTTGGGGGCTATAAGACTAGTTGCATGTTTCTGAGAACGCAAAACCCACGGGCACACTTGATGAGCGTGCTCTAATGAGGCAAGCGATCATGACCACCCCAACTTGAGGTCAGCTGCTAAGGCCCTGAGGCAGCTGCTCTGCCTGCCTCTCATCTAATTAAGGTTTATTTGAAGACAGGCTTCTGAGTTGAAATTGCAAGAAGTATAACCACTTTCCCTTTTCATTTGCACATCTAATTGGCACACTGTGCAGGAGGCAGAGTGGCTAAGGCAATCAGGCCAGGCTGTCCCAGCATCTGATCCCCAAGATAGGTTCTTTGAGCTTTAAACAACAGCAATAGAAGTACTTTACACGTATAGACAGAACTCGGTGTTCTTGCTGTTTTGAACAGCAGGAAATATGAGATTCTGGCCTCTCATTGCTACTTAGGCTTTCTGGAGGCTCATGACCTGACAGGTGGTCTATACCAGCCTGCAACCCAACTTGAGCATATCATACCATGGGGTGGAGGCCTCCAGAACACTTATAAGGTTCCCACTCCATAGAACCTCGGGAGGACCCCCACACATACACATATATGCAAATAAGGCTAGAAAGCAAGCAGCAGTTAACCAAGAAAGAATATGTATTTCCAGAAAGGCTGTCATAGATGTGGGATAAAGACAAGATTTGTTTCATTTTTGTGTTATTCCTTCCCTTGAGGAAGGAAGGCAGTAAGCTGTGTAGTATTGGCAAGGAGATTGCGTTAGCCAGCTTTATGATGCTGTAACAAATAACCTGAGATAATAAACATATAAAGAGAAAAGGTTCATTTTGGCTTACAGTTTGGAAGTTTCATGATCAGCTGGCTCCATTGTTTGAGGACTGTGGCAAGATAGCACATCATGGCAGGGAGTGTATGGGAATAAAGATGTGTATTTTGTGATCAGGAATGAAAAAGAGAGAAAGAGGAGGGGCTGGGATCTAACTATCTTCTCCAAGGGCGGATGCCACTTTAAGGGCATGCTCCTAATGATCAGAAGACCTCCTGTTAGTCCCCACCTACTATAATTTCCTCCACTTCCCAACAGTGCCAAGCCACATTCCTAGCCATATCTAATTTTGAGACAAGGTCTCATTAATTTGCTTAGGGCCTTGCTAAATTGCTGAGGCTAGCTCTGAAATTGCAATCCTCCTGCCTCAGCTTCCCAAAGTCCTGCACCACTGGGCCCAGCTTCCAGCTCTACTTTTAATCTGGCATGTCTGTGGCTTCTTGCTGTGCAAGACCCTGTCTCAAAATTATATATGGCTAGGGATGTGGCTAAATTTTTAAGTTCCTCTGGGTTCAATACCTTGTACCAAAAAAAAAAAAAAAAAATAGACGGCATGGTGGGCAGGAGAGGTGAGATCAGTTTAGGTGAACAAGTGACAAGTGTAGCTTAGCTCTGTCAGAGCTGAATATATCAGCGTGCTTCTGTGGCCCCAGCTCATTATCTACCGGGGCAAGAATGATTGCACCTGTGTTGCTGGTCTAGCACTCGATTCTTCTGAATTATAGATGGTCTCAAAAGAAGTTATTTTATGTCTCCCATGCACTGTAAGGAGTTCATCCTGGGGTGTTGGGGATTACTGTTAGCACTTAAGTCTGGTTTCCTGAGCCTATAGAACAAACCATCTGAAACTTTTTTTCTTAATTATCAAGAGCATAGGGGCTACAACAGTCTGGGGAGGCAGACCCTCTGCCAGGAAGGGAAAATCTGAGCCAGTCTCTCTCTAGCCCACTCTCCTTGATACACGATATAGTTTTTAAATTACAGTAAGTGTGTAATAAAGATTCCCCCAACATCTGAGCACCCCATCTGCCCTTTCTGGTATAGGTTGTGGAGTATTGAATTAAACCAATGGGGGTTCTGTCTGGCTATGTGATTCTGAGCATTAAGCTTCTTTGAGTCTACCTTTTCAACTATGAAATTGGAACCATGGTCCCTTGTAAGGTATTATAAGGTTATTGGGAAAGTGAAATGAAATTATGTATGCATAGTGCCTGACATAAACTGTGTGCTCAAAATTTGGCAGTTATTATTTAAGAGGACACTGGAAGCTCCAGCAACTATAGGTTAAGGGTAGGACCCTTGTCCTTGACCCTAAGTTGTAGGGGAAGAATTGAGTGATATTGGACAAAAAGACTTTGCTTGCCAAATTGAGCATACCCAACTGCAGGGAGCGCCCCACCATTTGTGTGTTTCCTGGATCTTCCTGTTGAGAAAGAAAAGATCTGATTGCCATCCAAAGGAGATAAAAGTTGTCTCCCAGTTGTCCCCCACTAGCAGGGACTGGGAGTACAGGAGAGGGCAAGAGTCTATGAAGGCAGGGTGCAAGGCTTTGGTCATTCATTGTTTTTCTTGTCTCCAGTTAAGAAATGCTGAGGCTGAGGCCACACTACAGAATGCCCTGGATGTCATGAGTCAGGAGTTTGAAAAGTTATCGGAGATCTACTGGATGAATCCAATCCTAGTTCCGGAGGTACGTAATGTAGGGAATGGACAATAAAGGGGTAGGGAATTCTTCCTTGGTGCTTTACCTTCCTGTGTGGGTCAGGACATGGTGGCTGATGCAGCAGGAGTCCAGCTTCAGCTTTAACAGAGCTTCCTCCTACCCATTTCCTCATCATAAGTGAAAGAATGAAACAGAAAACATGAAATGTAAGGTGACCATGGGGAAACAACAAGAAAGAAGAGCCACTCTATAGCAAGAGATGATCAGGAAGAAGAAAGATTTTTTTTTCTATGTTGTTCTCATGGCTGCAGATTCTCCCTCCCTGCTCAGTTACCTATGCCAGGGCTGAACTTCATCTGATATGAACCAGCATGGCCATACCAGTTGTTCACAGACAACAACTATCATAATGGTTAGTTCATACTGGAGTTACTCTATGGCCAGTGTCCAAGCCATACTGGTAGTTAAATCTTCCAAATATAACCTCTCTTGCTGCTGAGAGAGCAGGCCCTCTCAGTGGCTCTCCTTAGCAGATACATGGTTTAAAAGAAAATCAAGCATATTAGCAGTTGTTCCAATATAGTTGCAAGGATGTTGTCATGTTTTAACAACTCTGAACACTTTCTAAAGATTGAAAAATAGTCCCATCTCATCAATTGAATGACCCAAAGATGTTCACCTGTCACAAGGTAAATTATTTTCTTTATGGTATGAAAAATTCCTCAAAACTTCCCTACCATAGAACCATTCATTTCAACCTGTTGGAATCCCTAGCCCCTCTATTCAGTATACCTGTTTTCTGTCTCCATACACCAATTATATGCATGTGAGTGGTATATAGAGACACAGTACAATTTTGGAGGAAATGTATATACAAATTTATGTATTTGTGTGTGTGTGTGTGTTGTACTGGGGATTGAACCCAGGAGCACTTAATCACAAAGTCACATCCCCAGCCCTTTTTCTTTTCTTTTTTTTAATTTTCAATTTTCAGACAGGGTCTTGCAAAGTTGTTTAGGGCCTCACCAAGTTGCTGAGGCCAGCTTTGAGCTTGCAATCCTCCTGCCTCAGCCTCCAGAGTCACTGGGATTACAGGTGTGCGCCACTGCACCCAGTTCCAATTCATGTATTAAAATATTTAATAACTTTCTCTAATGACCCTAGAACTTTCCAAGGCTGTTTGTACCTGATGCTTTTGATCAATAGCTCTCTGGGGAAGGAAACATAATGTTAAGACAGCAAAGGAAGTAAACTTTTATTGCACTCCTGTTTTAGTCAGCTATTTTGCTTCAATGACTAAAAGACCTGACCAGAAGGAGGAAAGTTTATTTGAGGGATCACAGTTTCAGAGGTCTTAGTCCATAAAAGGTCAGTTCCATTCCTCAGGACTCAAGGTGAGGCAGAATATCATAGTGAAAGAGTGTGGCAGAGGGAAGCAGCTCACATGATGATCAGTAAGCAGAGAAAGAGAGACTTCACTCTCCAGATACAAAATATATATCCCAAATCCATGCCCTAAATCAACCCCTTCCTCCAGCCACACCCCACCTGCCCCCATTTACCACTTGGTTAATCCATTTGGGTAGTAATTCACTGATTAGGTTAAGGATATAGCCCAATCTTTTCCCCTCTGAACCTTCTTGCATTGTCTCACACATGAGCTTTTGGAGGACACTTCACATCCAAACCATAAAAACCCCATTCTATTATTACCCAGTTCAGCTCT
This sequence comes from Urocitellus parryii, assembly GCF_045843805.1. Lineage (NCBI taxonomy): Eukaryota > Metazoa > Chordata > Mammalia > Rodentia > Sciuridae > Urocitellus > Urocitellus parryii. Next base: position 91,357,046 of record NC_135547.1, on the reverse strand, counting down.
ATCTCACCAAGCTTCTTATCTAGAAAATGCATTAGTTATTGAGGGAAATGAGACAAACACATCCCCTACCCTGAGATTCCAGTTTATATATGAGTCTTCCCAGCCTGAGACAAAAATTCTTTTCTGAGCTACAATATTTCCACAGAATAAAAGGCATGCTAGTGAACAACTGAATGGACAGAAAGAAAGCTAGGAAGATATTTCTTATTCATTAGACACCAAACTTGCTCACCTTTAGGCCACAGAAGGTTCAGATCCACTTTGCTGGGGGAATAGCAGGATGAGAGACAGTTATTCATTGGGCTTCCCAAGATGTTGAATGAAGGGACATCCTTCTTTTCTGAAAGACAATTATTTGTTTGTTTTTTTTGTTTTGTTTTGGTACTGGGAATTGAACTCAGGGGCACTCAACCACTGAGCCATATCCCCAGCCCTATTTTGTATTTTATTTAGAGACAGGGTCTCACTGAGTTGCTTAGGACCTTGCTAAATTGCTGAGGCTAGCTTTGAACTCACGATCCTCCTGCCACAGCCTCCTGAGCTGCTGAGATTACAGATGTGTGCCACTGCACCCAGCCTGAAAGATAATTCTGAAGGCTGGTGTGTATAACCAGGAGCAGTATTACAGGAGAGAGGGTAAGTGTGAGCCAGAGAGGAAGAAGAAGAGGCCAGGTGAAACTCTGCTCCTAGTGGAGGAGATTGAAGACACAAATAGTCCCCAAAGGAAGGTAATCCCAAAGCTTCTTGAGATGTGTTTGGATGATTTTCTGGCAACAAAGTTAACCTCAGGGGGAAAAAGTTAACCTTGGAATGATGTTTTACTAAGACCAGTAGTAAAAGGAGCAAGTGACTAGGGGGCTGAGCAGGAATTAGAGTGTATAGGATCTGCACAGCAGAGAACCCACATAACTAAGAGCTTTATTTAGAGACCACTCTATATTCCAGGCAGGCAAGCAGGGGGCCTGGGAGGCATGATCTTCCCTATAGGAAGGTATGTGGTCAAGGAGTGAGTGGGCACTCATCGACTTCATGTCTGAAGGAAGGAGTACCTTTTTTTCCTAATACATGCAGAGGAGCTACATGAGCTAACAGTGGCCCTAGCAACCTCACCCTTCCAATCTCTAGCAACGTGACCTCAAGTGACTTCTCTGAGACTCTGCTTCCTCATTTCTAATATAAATATAAGCAACCTTTGCCAAGTTGGGTGATTGACATGAGAACATTTACTGAAGTATCTAGCAAGACACTTGGCTTTTTGTAAAGATCAGTTCTTTTCCTAGAGCATGTAACCGAGCTTGCCTGCTTTCTGTAGCCATTCTTGTCCATCACATTGCCAGGCCCCTAGGAATTATTTCTGAATGTTAGGTGACTAATATTTTGACCTTCTTATTGCTATGGTTTTCTAGGAAAAATCTTCAGATACTGATAGTAGAAGCCTCAGGTTGAAAATTAAGTTCCCCAAATTGGGGAAGAAGAAGCTAGAAGAGGAAGACAAGCCTAAATCAGGCCAAAGATTTTATGGTTTTATTGGTAAGTCTCTTCTACATATATAAAGAACACAAAGACTTCCCTAGTTTCCTGGGTACCTCCCAGGGACTGGAAACCCCCATTCAAATTCACAGGCATAGTGATGATGGAGCCAGCTTGGAGCCAACTTTATATAATGCCAAGCAGACTTTTGGACATGGTGTGGGTTAGAAAATGATATGGGCACTGGAAAGGGAAGAATCTGAGAAGGAGTGTTGCTGAGTAGCCTCTATGATATATATAGATCAAAAGAAAAATACAATCAGGTAGATGCTTTTTCTGCTTGACCCATTCCTAAGAGTCAAGAACAGGTTTTATGACCTATCTAAACACGTATTTCTCCTGTTATGGTAAAAGTTTCTGGAAATGAAAAATTTCTATAAATTTCATGCTTTGAATATTGGTTCCATCCCATCCTTCTTCATGATTGGTCCTAAGCATTGTTGAGATGTCATTGAGACTCAAGGTTCTCTTAGAGTTATCACTTGTGTCAATTCAATGATATCCACAGTCTCTCCTAAATTTGGGGCCTAAGTAACCTGCACTTGAGAGCTATAGCAATAGCACACATTGAAAAACATGATTAGAGGGAAGCAGTTTGTTTTGTTTCTTTGAGGATCTGAGAGTTTGCACAGATGCCAAGAGAGATTTTCTTGGATTAAGCTGTATTTTCTCAGGTGTGGTCTAACTGGTCTGATTCCCTAAGAATCTGCCAGTTAGAAGACCATGGCATTTAAAAGTATTTCTGAAGACTCTGATGGAGTCTAGCCATGGAGTGGTTTCATAGGTGCATTCCATTTATGTTTGGCTCATATGGTCTCTGCTGGTTTTCTCTGATGGTTCAGAGATAGTTGCTACAACAGAAGCAAACCAGTCTGTCTCATAACAGTCTCTTTTCTTTGGGGGATTCATACATTTTGGGCATCTGGCAAAGTACCAACCTCATAATTTCTATACTTATTTTTTCTCTGAAGATAATTTGTGGCGTCGCAGATATCGTGAAGATGAAACAAAAAGTGACGATCCTCCAACACCATCAAGATCTCAGCTGTAGCTCTTGAAAGTTGGAAGGAGAACTCGCACTACTTAGGACTCTACAAAAACTCTCAAAACCTCAATACAGGCTGGACTAAATTATTTCAGAACAAACATGAGCACCACCAAGAAAGACCCTCTAATTCTTTACACTTACACATTTTTCCTGGACTTAATCAGGTCTCCTTAGAGGTTTACATTTTCTCATTAGCCAAAGATCCTTGTTCCGAGTTGTCTTGTTCAGTTCTCCTTCTCTTTGTACATTTTGAGCAACTACAGTATTTATTGGGATAATTGCTTCATGAATGGCCTGGGATCTATACAGGATTCAAGGAAGTTCACCTCTTCATGGAGTCTGGGAATGGTTTCCTCTGACTAGCAGAGAAACTGGAGAAGCTGAGGTATGAATGAATGACACTCTAGGGAGATGAAGGGATGGGGCAGGACAGCCAGGCCTGGCTGTGTTTCTCCTTCAAACCCTGCCAAATATAGCTTGAAACTGCAGGCGATCCATTCTAGTAGGCTTCTTAAAATGAGAACTAGGTCCCAGGGTCTTGTCCACTTGCCTGTTACAATGACTATGTGAAATCTTTCTGTGTTGATGTAGGAACCCCTCTCTCTCCCTCTCTCTTCTCTTCTTCTGTTCTTCCTCTCTCTCTTTCTCTCTCTTTCCCTTTCTCTCTCTCTCTCTCTCTCTCTCTCTCTCTCTCTCTCTCTCTCTCTCTCTTCCCCCTCTCTCTGCAAATCCTTTGTTTTCCCATGTGTGCATGTATGTCTTTGCACATGTCCAGGTGGTGCTCTGGTGGCTGGGTGGGCCCATTGGTTGGAACTCACCACTCATGGCAACCGTATAGGCTCCCCTCCTACTGCCTTGATCCTAGCCTGCATGCCTCCACGGAGTGTCTGCCTGCATTCTTGCTGGATTTTTTAACTAGATGTTTTGCCGCTGTGCTGCAGTATAGATTATATAGAGACATAAAGATGTAAATATACATATATATATTTTTAAGAACTGAAAATACAACTCGACCTCTAAGTGACCCTCTAATTTATTGTGCTAACCCAGGAATCCCACCCCACCGCCCATTACCCTACACACACATACATCTCTACCAACTGCCCTAGTTCTTGGTGGAGCTTCTAATCTTTTGGTGCATTTTTAACGTCTTAGAAGTAGCTGGGATCTACCTGTGGTCCAGCTGATTCTGACGTCCCCTTAAAATTCTGAGCCAGGCCACAGAAAGGGGAACAAAAACATCAATGCCCTGGAGAAGGGGCTAAGCTGGCATGCTGCCTTTTTTGCTCTATTTGTCCTAGACTTTACATCAGCAACTGCCCCAACCTGTGCTGTCCCCTTCCCCAATCAAAAGATGACATGAAGCAACCAGACCTAGAGCTCTGTGACTTAGATGTCTTAGCTATAGACTATCTGACAATCTAGTCGCAGCCTAGGCCCTTCCCCTCAAATTCTCTCTTGGCCTGAATCTTCTGGACAGGCTGTCAGGTCAGTCCCCAAATCACCTTCAGATCTTCCCATCTTGTCTCTTTCCTTGAGTACAAGAGGGACATTCAGAGTGACCAGAATGAACATGGGCCTGGGGAAATGAAGGCTAAAAGCCTCTGCTTCCCCATGGTTCTTTTTCCAAATTCTTCATAAAATATAAACTTGGCCTAGATTGCTCCAAATCCTTAATTCAAATTTTTTTAAAGTCTGTTCCCATTCATACAAATCTAATCAAATCCGGGTGCCCAGAGAGATTTTCTCTGCCCTGCCTCTCATCCCCACCCCACCCTAAATTCACACCTTTAGGTAAGTGTCCCTCCCCACTTATCAAGATCAATCCAGAAAACTGGCTTTTCCCCACTTCTCATACCAACTTAGCGTGCTCAATTACCTGACTCAGTCCAATGGCTGGTTCATCGAGGTGCACAATCCAAACTCTAAGCACTGGTTCTCTACTTTAGAACTCCACCAGCCTAACCCACTGAAACCAGCCACCTGTGTTCCACCTCTGCGGGGGTGAGGAGAAAAATACTAACAAGGGGATAGTCCCCAAATGTCTGATTGCTGTGCCAAACAAACAAAAAAGTCCTAGCTCTACAACTAGAGAAGAAAGTCAATGGAAAATGATGACAGAAACCTAAAACCTACTGAGGCGTCAGAATGTATCGTATGTATTCAGGTGGAGAGTGTGGAGAGTGTGTCATTGTGTGTCGTTGCTGTGACACTGGCTTTGTGTCACCCTTTCTTCCCAGGAGGAGGTGTCAGATCCAATCAGAAGGGTCATCATTGCATGCCATCTTAGCTCCTCATTGGCTGAGTGAATTGACACCTGTGCACACACTCACAGAGTTGGGAACTGAGTTGTATTTTTTTGCAGGAGAGCCTTTTCAAAATGGAAAAATTTCTGAATGACCAAAATTAAGGAAACAGAAGAAAATACTGGGAAAGTGTAGCCTTATCTTGGCAACGACTAAGCAGGGCTATCTCTTGTAATTATTTTTATCACTAATGATAGTCAACTGTAATAGGACTCCATCTCTTGTGCTTACTTTGCTGAAGTGCTATAGATCTTTGTAAAGTGTGCTGCTGCTGTTGCTCTGTTTTCCCATCTGGATTCCCTTTCATCCACCCTGTCCTCCCACCCTGAGTCAGAAAGATATTGAATGAAACAACCAGGATTGGGAGCTAAAGCCCAATATGGAGCAGAACTGATATATGATGGGGGTCCAAGAGCAGGTGTGGCTTGTGAGGTCATTTAAGATTCCTCCTAAAGTGACTTAGTTAACAGTTAGTGAGACAGCTTTGGAAGCACCTGTTCTTGCAGTACTCTTGGGGGGGGGGGGAATGAGTGATCCCTCTCTCAAGGGAATTGTCTTAGCTCCTGAGGGTATAAGCTCCTTTCAGAATGAGATTTAACCACTTGCAGGAATACAATTGCTCAGGTGGTGGGACCAGACACCAAATATGCATCTCAATTATGTTTAGAAATCATTAGGAGCCAAAGCTCTGAAGTATGGTTGTATCTTTGGTAGCACTTTCTGAAAATTGTATGAGGTGGGTAAGTGAGGAGAACAGTATGGGGGGAAGGCCAAATAGATTTGAGCCGTCACCAACTTCTTCTGGTATCAGGACTAAGGAGTTCAGCAGCTATCCAAAAAAGGGCCCTCTAGGATAGGGCAAAGGAATAGTAAGGAAGAGATTTTCAATTTAATAAAAAGTTTGGCCAGAAGAAACAGTTGGGATCAACATAGACTTCCCTCAGGATGCAAATGGAAGGATTTTAGTTTCAAAAGAGATAGACAGGAATACCAAAGCTACCAAACCCATTCGCACCATTCCATCCTATAAGGACCTTGATTGGCTATATGGTTTGTGGAATTGCATTTGTCTATTTGTATGTTAACCTGTGATCCATTGTGGTCTTCTGTGTTTTTGTTTTCTCAGAGGCCCCTGCAATTAAGCAGCAGGGCCAGGGACTGGTTGGGGGAGGAAGCTGGGATAGTCATGAGTAAAAGGAAAAAAAGCAGAAAGAAAAGGTTCCATGAAAGTGTGCTTATTCTTCTTCCCCCCAAAAATGGAACACCAGTCCTCAAAGTTAATAAAGTATTGCTTCTTAAAATATTTTAATAAATGAATAAATATAATCAACACCAGTGCCTCGTTATTTACCGCCGCATGGTGGGGGGTGCATGGTGATGGAAGTGGAGTGTGAATTTGGGAGGTCCTTCACGCTCTAGAGAAGCCCCATGCTGGTCTGGATGACAGGTGAGGGCAGGCAGGGGCAACACAGACTGAAACTGGCCATCGGGGTTGATCATAATACTATAAAAGGGCTGCTGAAAAGAATTCTACAACCTAGTTACAATGCAAAACAATTCTCTGGGGAAATACATGCCATTATAATTGTTCTAGAAGTCAATTGACTTCAGGATACAGATCTCAATAAAATGAATTAGTTACTGGAGAGGTGGAATGCGATGAAGGAGGACTGGGGGACTGCTTAGATGCTAAATAGAGGCATAAAGCACCTTTCAAAATTTACACAGGCTAGGCACAGTGGCACCTGTAATCCCTGCAGCTCTGAAGCCTGAACCAGGAGGACCGCGAGTTCAAAGCCAGCCTCCATGACTTAGGGAGGCCCGAGACAACTCAGCAAGACTCTGATCTACATAAAATATAAGAACGGGCTAGGGGTGTGGCTCAGTGGTTAGGCACCCTTGGGCTCAATCCCCAGTACTAAAAACAAAACAAAACAAAAACTTTCACAGTACAATTTGTTCCCCAAACACAAACATCACACACTCCTCTCCCTTCTAAAAGTATTTGAAGTAGTGTCAAAAGAGAAGAATTGTCTCCGGAGAAGAGTTCGAGGAGTTCCCTGAGGAGTTTCTTGGCATACACATTGGAAAAGAACTTCAGCATGAACCAGACAAAGGCATAGAGGGAGGTTTATTTAGAAAGGTAGATACACATTCAAAGGAGAATGGACTCTCTCAAGAGCAAACAGCCTTGATTTGGGTTGGGGTCCAATATTTACAGAAGGGGCCAGACTAGATAGAGGTGGATGCCTCAATTTCATGCCAATTTTCCCTGTACTTGCGCACATCCCCCTCATTTTCCAAGGGCTTGGGCCAACATGTACAAATGGCTTTTGGCATCTCAATGGCTTGTGGGTGTTTCTTTTAAGATTCAGTATGTTTCTTTCTTTATACTAAATCTCTATCACAGTAGGAAGTGGTATTCCATTCAGATCCCAATTTGGTTTAGCCTAGTGAAGCCAAATTTAAAGTTAGGTAGTCAGTGTAGTTAGGTAAATCGGGTCTAATATCGAGTGAAATCTAAAATGGAGGCCATGCTGGGAATGACTCAGGGAAAACAGGACAACTCATGGAGTGTTAATAAAGTTCCGAAAAGGCCCTAGGCCAAAGTCCACCTGGAAGAAATGTTAATGAACATCCCCCAACAGATAGACAGCCCATCCCAAAGAAATGTTAATGAAGCCCAGGATACAGCCCCCAACAGATTTGGAGATAGCTCATCCCAAAGAAGTGCTAATGAACAGCAAACTTGACTCGGAAATGACCAGATTACTCCTTTGTCCCAAACCCTTCCCACCTACATTACATCACCAAACCTATAAAAAGGGGAACACATTGTCCGCTAACTGGATTCCACCTTTTGGGTCCCCTTCTTCCTCCGGGAGAAGTCTTTTCTTCTGTCCTTTAATAAATTTCTAATCTCTACTCTGGCCTTGCCTCGGCGTGCTTCTTTGGTGTTATTCTTCAACATCGGGGAGCAAGAACTCGTCACCGGCCAACAGCGGTAACACTAGCATGGAAATATTTAAAATTTCTGCCCTACTAACAGTGGCCTGGGGGAGCCAGGTATTAGTCATATTTAATAGGTAGGCATCTAAGGCTTTTCTAGACCAGGATCCCACAGCATGCTACACCAGGGTGAGAATGCAAACCTTCTAAATCTCTGACTTTCCAAATATGAAAAATTGTTTAGAGACAAAACTTCTGTGACATTGAGGACACTGTACTCTCACAAAACAACATTTTTAGGCTTTATGAGAGAAACAACTCACCAGGATGGGCTATGTGATCCATGCTTATAATTTTGTACGGCAACTGATAGGCTAGTGAAGCACTATCAGAACTGAATGGGGAGGGGGTACTGGGGATTGAATCCAGGGGTGCTTTGCCACTGAGCCACATCCTCAGCCGTTTTTATCTTTAATTCTGTGACAGGGTCTTGCTAAATTGCTTAGGGCCTCACTAAGTTGTTGAGGTTGGCCTCAAACTTGTGATCCTCCTGTCTCAGCCTTCTGAGTTGGTAGGATTACAGGCATGTGCCACCACACCCAGCTCAGATTTAAAATTTAAGCCTATGTTTTCAAATTATCATACAATAAAATTATCTTTTTTTCATGTAGGGTTTAGTCAACTTTAACATGTGTAGAGATTTATGTAACCACTATCGATATCAGCATATGGAACAGTTTCCACTGCCTCATGAATCTCCTTCACATTATTCCTTTACAGTTACACCTTAACCCTACCCCTAAACACCAATCTACTTTTCATCACTACAAGTTTGTGCTTTCAGGAATGTCATGGGATATATATCCTTTTGAGACAGTTTTCTTTAATTCAGCTACTTTTTCAGAGAAGAGAGAGAGAGAGTGAATTTTTTAATATTTATTTTTCAGTTTTCGGTGGACACAACATCTTTCTTTTATTTTTATGTGGTGCTGAGGATCGAACCCAGTGCCCTGTGCATGCCAGGCGAGCATGTTACCGCTTGAGCCACATCCCCAGTTCCAGTTTGTTCCTTTTATAGCTGACTAGCATTCCACTATATGGATCCACGTATCTGTTTATCCATTTTCTCACTGAAGATCTTTGAAGTATTTCCAGTTTCTTTGACCAATTGATTTAGTAATGTGATTTGATTCCCTGGGTTTGATTCCCAGCTCAACAATAACAAAAAAAGAGAAATAAAAGTGCTATTTTCCAAGCATTACTATTATTTTTCTGTTATTGATTTCTACTTTAATTCCACTGTGGTCAGAAAACATACTATGCAAAAAATTTTTTTCTTCCTTTTTTTTGGTACCAAGGACTGAACCTAGGGGCGCTTAGCTTAACCACTGAGCCACATCCCCAGCCCTATTTTATATTTTATTTTGAAACAGGTTCTTGCTAAGTTGCTCAGTATCTTGCTAAGTTGCTGAGGCTGGCTTGGAATTCGTGATTCTCCTGCGGCAGTCTCCTACGCAGCTGGGATTATAGGCATGCACCACTGTGCGCCACTCAATTCTTTTTAATAGGTTAAGTCTTGTTTTATGACTCAGGTTTACCATTTTATTATTTATTTTGCTTGGTCCTTGTTTTTATTCCTGTTTTCCTTTTCCTGCCTTCTTTCAGTTTATTTAAATATTTTTTAGTATTTCACTTAACCTGTTGCAGCTGTGACATCTGTTTATGTAATTCTTTAGTAGTTGCTCTAGAGATTGCAAAATACATACTTTTTGTAGTCTGCTTAGAATCAATATTTTATCACTTCAATTGTAATATAAAAACCTTATCATATTATTAAGCCCTTTACCCCCCTCCACTTTATACTACCACTGTCTTACGTAGTCCTTTTCCCTTTGGGTACCATTTCTTTTTTTTTTCTTTTTCTTTTTTTTTAAGATGGGAATGTCGGGGATTGAACCCAGGGGCATGTGCCCACTGAGCCACATCCCCAGCCCTCAGGGTCTCACTGAGTTGCTTAGCACCTCACTGTTGCTGAGGCTGGCTTTGAACTCATGATCCTCCTGCTTCAGTCTCCAGAGCTACTGGGATTACAGACATGCACCACTGCACCTGACTCCATTTTTAGTTCTATATAAATAATTCTTTGCAAAAGTCTTTTACTCCAAATTTTTTTCATTTCCCTTCATCTTAAATTGTGTTTTTAAATTAATCTTCATTCCTGAAAGATATTTTTTTTTACTGGATATTGGATTGTGTGCTGACAATTCTTTCAACATCTGAAAAATATTGTGTGTCTTCTTTCTGGTCTACAGTTTCTTATGAGAAACCTGCAGCCATTGGACTCATCCTCCCCCTCTGTATAATGCATTGTTTCTCTCTGGATGCTTTGAAGATTTTTTCAGCAGTTTGGCTATGATTTATTTATCTAGGGATTACTTTTCACTTATCTTGCTTGAGCTTAATTCCTCTGTTTTGAATCTCTAGGGGGGTGTTTTTCACCCAAATTGGGAACTTTTCAGGCATTATTTCTTCAGATTTTTCAGTGCTACTCTCTGTTTTTTCCTCCCATTTCCTTCTAAGGCTCTAATAGCACAAGTGATAGACCTTTCAATGTTGTCTCAACAAGTCCCTGGAGCACATGTTCCCACCTGCCCTCCCTAGGCTGGGGGCCACTGTCAGTTCAATTCTCAAAAGTTCACAATGCTACTCAGATCTGGGGGGCAGGTTTTGATTCACTAGTTAATTTGGGAAATAGACATTCCTTAGATCTTCTGCCGTGTGTGTGTGTGTGTGTGTGTGTGTGTGTGTGTGTGTGTGTGTGTGTGTGTGAGAGAGAGAGAGAGAGAGAGAGAGAGAGAGAGAGAGAGAGAGAGAGGGAGAGAGAGAGACAAAGAGAAAGAGAGAGAGAGAGAGACTGATGGTCAATTTGGAATCTAGATGGAAGTCTATTAGCTCCTTTCTCAAATTTCTTGGTATGCTAATTAGGATCAGATTAACACATGTTGATCAAGTTAGTAATGTACACCCAGGAGAACATAGAAATAATAAATAAAGTAAAAATAGCTCTTACCTCTCCACATTCTCATTACCACCCAGTTCCTGGTGCTTCCCTTTCAATCTTCCAGTCAGAATAAAGCAGTGGTTCACCCCATGCTTTGAATATTTGAATATACCCCTTGCTGCACTGCCTCATGCTTATTTAAATTGTTATTTTCTTTTTTTAAATATATTTTTAGTTGTAAAATGGACCTTTATTTCTATTTATGTGGTGCTGAGAATCAAACACAGTGCCTCACACATGCTAAGTGAGCGCACTACCACAGAGCCCCAGCCCCAGCCCCAGCCCCCTGATGCTTATTTAAAATGGACTTTTTTTTCCTTTTTCTTTGCACCGGGGATTGAATCCAGGGGTATCCAACCACTGAGCCACATCCCCAGCCCTATTTTGTTTTTTATTTAGAGACAGGGTCTCACTGAGTTGCTTAGGGCCTCACTTTTGCTGAGGCTGGCTCAGAACTCATTATTCTCCTGCCTCAGCCTCCTGAGCTGGAATAACAGCAAGTGTTTACACTCCAGGGTGTTTTCTTCTCCTCTTCTCCTCCCCTCCCTAGCCTGGGGGCTGGCAACAGGGCAACATTTTTCACATTTTAGGCCCAGTTACCTGTCTTTGAGCACAGAAGGGAATCATAATTCCACTCCCCACAGGGAACACTCACCTGGCGCTGGGGGGGAAAAGGTTACCTATTCACCTGGAATGAATCTCTTCCTTATTAACCCTCTGTTCTCCCTAAGGGATAGAATCATCCTGTGGGTCAGGAGTCCCTTGTGCTTTTCCTTTGCTAGCAAAGTAATAAGGCCATAATCAGAAAATGTAAGTCTTAGGTATGAATGGCCAGGCTTAAAGTTAGGAATAGAAGATTTAAAAATAAAACAGTATGATTAGTTGATTGGTTGTTAGTGAGGGAATAGACAGTCTAGATGGACTCCCAAGGGTCTGATTTGGATAACTGGGTGGACGGTGGTTGAGATAGAGAATATAGAGATAGAACGATGTTAGCAAGAAGAAATATGCAGCTTTGGACACATTCAGTTTGAGGTAACTCTGTTACATTCAGGTGGATATGACCAACAGAAGGTAATTAAAAGCGTGAAAAGAGAACCACAGGTTTGGGCTGAATATCAAGCCTAAGAAACAATGGCTTGGTGGTAATTGAAATTATGGCAGTAGATGAGATCACCCAGGGAGATTTTAAAGCAGAGGCTAAAGCTAGCAATCAATCACCAACTTAAGAGGGACAGATGTTTGAAAAAAACAGCTCACAAAGAAGATAGAAAATGATGGTCAGAAAGATGGGAATTAACAGTGGTCCACCTCATGCTTTGAATATAATCCTTGCTGCTCTGCTACTGAGGCTTATTTCAAAATAGACATGATTTTCTTCTTCTCTTCACCCTCTCCCCCCCCCCCTAACCTGGGAGTGGGGGAAAAGGTTACCTATTTACCATCCTAGGCCAAGTTATCTGTATTTAAGTACACACACACCACAAGAACCAAGTAATTCACTCTCAGGGATGGTGCCAGAAGATGTAAGGAATGTCATCTCCCAAATTAACTTGTGAACCTCAGCCCCCACAAGGAACACCTGGAATGAATCTGTTCTTTTAAAACCTGTTATCCTGGGCTGGGGTTGTGGCTCAGTGGTAGAGCACTTGCCCAGCATGTGTGAGGCATTGGGTTAGATCCTTAGCACCACATAAAAATAAATAAAATAAATGTCCATCAACAACTTAAAATTTTTTTTAAAAAACCTGTTATCCTTGATGGGTAGAATCACAGGAGTGCCCTGTGCTAATAAAGCAATAAAACTTTTTTTCCTTTTTCTCAAAACGGTATCCTCCTTATTAAATTGGCATTGGAGACAAGGACCAAGTTCTTAGTAAGAAAACTGGTGATTATGAGAGGACCCCAGAGCCAGCCCCCACTCTTGGGCAGGCCTGGCACTCCTAACAACCCTATTTCCATGCTGAGGATGTAAGATGAACTTATTGAGAGGCCACTGCAGGACAGTTAGGTGACCAGAGAGCTTGCCTTGGGTCAAACCAGAGGAGCAATTCCTGTGACTAAAGAGAGGGACAAAGGGACTGTCCCAACAGCTGTCAAAGCCCCTTTTGCTTCACGAACTCCATCTTCTCTCCCTTACCTATATGGGTTGTTCAGTCTTTGTATACTCTGAGAAAAAGAACTAGAATGAAGTCAAGTCACAACACCTTGGCCATTCAATAGGCTCCTCTGTGTGCACACTGAAATCTTTGATTCTACACATCTGGTTCCCCTTTGTGGGAACGTCTGAGGCACTGCTGGTATAGAAGTCATGGTTAAGTGGGATTTGAGAACTTGGGCCATTTATCCCCTCTCTGGTTTGTCTGTTTTAACGTTTTCTGTCTGTTGACCATGGTTTGGGAATCCTCTGTGGTTGTCACTGGGTTTTTTTGTTTATTGGTTGCTTGCCCTTTAAAAACATGGACAATACTACATTGACCTTATTGGTAGTCTCTTGAGAAAGATAAGCTTGTCTAAGAAAAAGACAATGAGGCCCTTAAATGGTTTTTTGAATTATTGTACAATCTTACAGTTGATGTTGGTCTGTCAGAGGTAAAATAAGTGAAAGAAATCCTGTATGTACAGGCGTCTATGCATTTGCATAATAAGGAGACTGAGCAGCCAAAAACTAAGCTTGAGAGTGCTAAAAGGCACTGGCCTTGGTGTGCAAGAATAGCAGGACACCAGAAGAAAGCATTTTTAAAAAGGATTTAAATCCTTTCAACCCAGTGTGGGCAATCCTGGCACTGTTTCTCAGCCTGGCCCAAGGCACCTGCAAATCATCCTGCTCTGGGTCAGGGACATCATTCCTGGGCTGAGGGGGAAAAATTCCCAGGGAAGTTGCCTGGGTTTTCGAGAAATGGACAAAGAGAACCTGGCCTCTATCCTGCCTTCCAGCCACTTTTTGTTCATAGCAATAAAACCACAATTTGAGAATGGGTCTCAGTGTGCTGCTTCTGTTAATGGGTATAATCCATGCAGGCTGTGGGCCTCACTGATTTCTTTCTGGATTCTTGTCTCATAGGTTCAAAGAATGAAATCCACACATGGTGGCAGAGAGCAAAAATAAAAGGAATAAGATTTTATTTGAATGAAAGGACAAAAGATGGAACTTCGATGATGCAAGGGGAAAACTGGTGAAAGGGATTTACAGCTTTTGGATAAAGGCATTGATCAGAGTCCATGCAGAGCAGACATTAAAATGCATTGGGGTTAATTGTTGGAGTCTATGCTATATAGGTGTTGGGAGGGTACCAAGGCTATTGACTTGGCAATGACTTTCTAATTGGCTGTGTGGTTTTAGTCCTTGAGTCTGAATTTTTCTGTACCTTCCATTTGGATCCATCCCCATTTCCACCCCCCACCCCCATGCCCTTTCTGGGCCAAAGGAGTTGACCTCACAAGGTGGCCTTTACTTTTGGAAAAGAAAGAAAATAGAACCTTAATTGGGGTTCATTGTCCTGACTATCTCACGATTAACTATCCTATATTATTCAGGAGGTGAAGTTACAAAACACATGACATTGTGTACCTGTGCAGTTAGATTATAACCTGGGGACAAAATGATCTCCCCTTTTAAGATCTGACAGGATGCTTCACTTGGCCAGGGGACACTTCAGGGTGCCTGTTGCCCACAGAGCTAAAATACAAGACTCCAGGAGTCCCAACGTATGCAAGTGCCCTGCTGATTTCTGCAGAGAGATGGCCCTAACAGTCTGTGTATGGTCAACATGGCCTTCATTGGACAGAGTGCCCTGAATATTTTAAAAATAAATAAATAAAAAGGTCTCTGGATACCACTGACAGTGGAGAACTTACTTAAAGTTGATGACACGTGAGACAGGTCAAACTCAACAATATCCTATACTCTGACTCCTTAAATGAACACTGGGGAAAGAAAACAGGGTTAAGGAACAGTTTTGTTGTTGTTTTGTATATGCCAGACTGTTCGATCCTGGGATAAAATTTGTTTTGTAAATTAATAAATGTACAGATAACATTCTCACCCAAAAAGCAAGAACTTCATTTGCAAGTGCCTCCAAGGAGAAGCAAACTGACCCTGCTCTGCTGGAGGTCTACTAAAAGGAAAGCCAGCCCTTTGGGCCAGAGGAACCCTGAAAATGGTGATCCATGTTATTTTAACCATAATTTTGTTTAAGGAAGACCTAACTTGCCCCACAGGAAAAAAAATAACCTCTTAAGAGAGAGGAATTAAGGGGGATCTATTTTCTACTGGACAAATTTTTAAAATGTGAATCAGCTCTGCCAGATATACCATATCATATGCTTTTTCCTGCCTGTTTGAAAAAAAAAAAAAACCTCACACTGATGAGTACCAATTTGTGCAAGACATGAGAGCTGTAAAATATTTAAAGTATAATGTCCATTTCTTTTAGCATTTTTATTTGTCAGAGAAAAGGATGACCAGGCAACCAATATATATATATTTGACTAAATGTTCTAGTAAAGAGTTTATAAAATTAAATTTCTTGTAGGTTTATAGGCAAAGTAACCAATAAGTACTATTAAAAAATAGATTTATTTTTTATTTTTTAGTTATAGGTGGACCCAATATCTTTATTTTGTTTTCATGTGGTGCTGAGGATCAAACCCAGTGCCTCACACATGCTAGGGGAGCGCTCTACCACTGAGCCACAACCCCAGCCCTGCTCTTTTTTATATATTTGATCTGGCATAAAAGAGCCACACTGACATTTGAAATATTGACTTATATCTGTCTGCTTTGATTAAGTATTTCTGATCATTAACAGTGTTTCCTCAATTTGTAAGAGATTTAAAGCTATCCTTTGATTTTTGCTAATACTGCTAAACTATACAGGCCTGTAATTATCATTATCATACACTATGGGTTGTAAATTTTTCCTTTAAAAGTTAAACCTAGTTAATATAAGAACATCTGTATAATTGTGTCACTAACAATTACTGGCTTCTTTTGTATATTAGATGTATTGTTTTTCTAGTATAAAAGTTGTTGAAAATATAAAGCTTAGGAGAGCACATTACCAAGCTCTGGTATTCTCCAAACTAAACTTGTCTGTATTAGTATCTCTTTTAGACTTATAAAAATACTTTAAAATACAAATTTTATTGGGGATTTATTTATTTATGTATTTATTTATTTTGGGTACTGGGGATTGAACTCAGTGGCACTCAACCACTGAGCCACATCCCCAGCCCTATTTTGTATTTTATTTAGAGATAGGGTCTCACTGAGTTGCTTAGGGCCTCATTGTTGCTGAAGCTGGCTTTAAACTCATGATCCTCCTGCCTCAGCCTCCCTAGCCACTGGGATTACAGGGGTGTGCCACTATGACTGGCTGGGGATTTATTTATGCCATGTAATGTTCTGTAACTGGATGAAAGTAACCTGTTATCAATTATAACAATATGCCATTTTTTACACTGGGATGGAAATTTAAATGTATTTTTGAAAGATAATAAGGAAAGCCTGATCTCTTTAAGGCTGCATGGAAGCATTTTGCCATTTTTTTTCCCAAAAAAAAGAAAGTTAAAAGTTCTCTTAGTTTTTGTTTAACTCATGTTTCAGAGGTAATATTGTATTTTTTGTTGTTGTTTCTGTCAAGAGGCTTGCCTTACGTGAGATAAGGCTCTGCCTCTCACCTTATTGCATGTCAGGATGGCTCAAAAATAACTTAGGCCTAAGCTCATTTAAAGTTATGCTCAAAGGATGGATTTTTATTATAAAGATTATTGTGAGCTCAATATAAACAAGGAATATAATACATAACTAAGTAAAGGTTTAAGATTATAAAAATGCTTCTTGAATCATAGCTATTATACATAAGTGAATGTTTTTGCTGTTTGTTTCATTTTTATTTTCCTTGTAAACTTTATTTTTAAATATTTATTTATTTAGTTAGTTATAGGTGGATACAATATCGTTATTTTATTTTTATGTGGTGCTGAGGATGGAACCCGGTGCCTCACGCATGGTTGGCGAGTGCTCTACCTCTGAGCCACAACCCCAGCCCCTCATTGTAAACTTTATAACTGTTGCCTGTTAGTGTTTTGCAGGGGTATTCCTACTAATAGAACAACTGAGTTAATTTGAGATAGTAAGCCATCACCTACAGGACAGACAAGGTATAAGGCTGAATTCCAGTACTAATGCTGACCCCAATGGAAGAGGTAACCATAAAATTATAAACATGGAAGTCAAAACCCATTATTCTTACTTCAACACTGGTAAAACTGGTATGCTTGATTTTTTTTTTTTTGGTAATGAAAGAAATAAGTATATTTATTGGGTGGGGTGTTCTTTTTAGTTATACATGTAGTAGAGTGTATTTTGCAGATTATACATACATAGAGTATAACTTATTCTATTTAGGATCCCACTCTTGTGGTTGTACATTATGTGGGCTTACCATGGTTGTGAATACAAATGCAAGACTAGGAAAGTTATGTCCAATTAATTCTACTGTCTTTCCTTTTCCCCACCCCTCCCTTCCCTTCATTTCCCTTTGTCTAATCCAAAGGATTTCTATTATGCCCCTCCCCATCCTCACTTGTTTTGGGTTAGCATCCACAAATCAGAACATTTGGCCTTTGGTTTTTTGGGGATTGACTTATTTCATATTAGCATGATATTCTCCAGTTCCATCTATTTACCAGTAAATGCTATAATTTCATTCTTCTTGATGGCTGAGTAATATTCCATTGTGTATATACCCCACATTCTCTTTATCCATTCACCCATTGAAAGACACCTAGGTTGTTTCCATAGCTTGGTTATTGTGAGTTGAACTACTATAAACATGGATGTGACCGTATCACTGTAGCATGCTGTTCTTTGGGTATATACTGAGGAGTGAGATTACTGGGTCAAATGGTGGTTCTAGTCCAAGTTTTTTAAGGAATCTCCATACTGCTTTCCAGAGTAGTTGCACGAATTAGCAGTCCCACCAGCAGTGTATGAGAGTACCTTTCTCCCCACATCCTCCCCAATATTTATTGTTACTTGTTTTCTTTATAATTGCCATTCTGGCTGGAGTAAGATGGAATCTCAGTAGTTTTAATTTACATTTCTCTAATTGCTAGAGATGTTTAAAACCAAAAAAAATCAGAGACTAAAGTCAAGGAAGTAAAAGAGTCAGGAAGAAAGCAGCCAATATTTGGCGGTTGCCCTCTAGGGTCAGCCAGGATCCAGGAAATGACAGGAACCCTCTCTAGGGATCAAGAGGACCCTAGTGAACAGGAAGCCAACAGTGTACATTCTACAAAGAGGAAAAGCATTGGAGAGGGAATGTCCCTGATGATTCTGAAGTAAGCAACATATGGACATAAAAACTCTGACCTATCCTAGCAGATGGCACAATTGGTAGATGAAGGCTATAGGAACCAAGAGCCTTTTCACATGTTCCCAAGAATTACCTGTTGAGGAATCTCAGGTAACCCTTAACAGTAGATAGGACCAAGGTCACTTTTTACCAACTTTGTCTTAAACACCAAACAGAAGAATATAACCAAAGAACCAGCCCTACATGAACATTTAGGAGAGACAATGGCTCTTCTAGTATCATTTGAGATGTACACTTGCATAAGCCACACCAAAAGTAAATAAAGCTGGAAGCTATAAAGGAAGGATTCGTATGTGGGAGTGCCAAATAATAACTATCACAAAAGAACTCTAGAGTCACAAGTTTGTCCTGAATTTCATAGACTGGCTAAACTACTTTTGGTTAATTGTTTACAAAAATGTAATACTTTGCTGTCTCATTTATTGTTGTCCTAGCATGATCCCTTCCCTATGTATGCCTTGTCCTGTCACCTGCTGATATCATGGACCTCTGGACTGTCCTGATGCTAAATACCCTTAACTGTCCATACCCCACCTGACAGAGAACAACCCTTCCAGCAACTTCACCCTCTCCTAGAAGGAAGCAGTTTGAAGTTGTTGTTTCTAATTTTTCCATAGAAATGGAATGTAAAAATTGACAATGGGGAAATGTAACAGTCGTTTACCAAATGCTTCAAATATAACCCTTGCTGTTTTGTCAATGAAGTTAGTTTTGAAGGGGACATGTTTTTCTCTCTCTCTTTTCCCTCTCCCTTTCCCTAATAAGATTAGGGAGACAGGGTTATCTTTTCTTCCCCATCTTAGGCTTAGTTATCTGTCTTTGAGAACATACCCACTCCAGGAAGGCGATGTCCCCAAAAGATCTAGGAGGTGACTATCTCCCAAATTAACAGGTGAATTTCAACATACCATTGGGGCGTAGGTGGGATCCCTGCTCCGGGCCTGCAGGGCACACCTGAAATTATAGTTTTTGAATCCTCTTTAAAAAGCTTTCTGCTGTCCCTGATGGGCAGAATCACAGCCTCTAGGACAGGAATCCCCTGTGCTTCTTCTTTGCCAGCAAGCAATAAAATTTCTTTTTTCCTTTTTTTTTCAAAATTGTGTCCTCATTAAATTGGCATCCAGGTCAAGGACCAGGTTTTCAGTAACAAGAGTATTAGAAATATCCAGTGGCCCAGAAACTAAGAGATTAGAAAATGTCAAGAAGATACAAAAAGATATTGGTGTCAAATGTAGCAAAAAAGAGGCCCAAGTGAGATTAAGAGCTGAAAGCTATCTGCTGGATTTGACAATTAGAATGTTATCAGTAGCCTCAGCAAAAGGTATGTCAATGAAGTGGTGGGAGGCAAAAATGACTAAATAGACTAAATAGAACATAAATAGAGAATGTGAGTCTGTATACCTTTAAACAAAGGTCAGTAAGAAGAGATGTAATGGAAAGAAGATAGAAAAGGGATGAAAATAAAGTTTTATTTTGTCAACAATAAATGTTGCTGATTCACAGGAAAAATACACTTTAACATTGTTGGCAGAAGTGTGAATTAATACAATCATTATAGAAATCAGTATGGAGATTCCTCAAGAATAGGAATGGATACGCCATATGACCCAGCTATTCCATTCCTCGGTATTTACCCCCCCAAAAATCCTAAAATCAGCATACTATGGTGTTACATGCATTCCCAGGCTTATAGCAGCACAATGTACAATAGGCACATTATGGAACAACCCATCAACAGATGAACAGATAAAGAAAATGCGGTATATATAGACAATTGAGTTTTACTGGGGTCATAAAGGATGAAATTATGTTATTTGATGGTAAATGGAAAGGACTGGAAGACATCATGCTAAGTTAAATAGGCCAGACTCACAAAGTCAATGGTCAAATATTTTCTCTCATATGTGGAAGGTAGAGAGAGGAAAAAATAAAGGAATAAAAAGGTATCTCACAAAAGCAGAAGGAAGACCAACAGAGTAGAGGAAAGGGATCTAGAGGGAGGGAAGAGGGGAAGGCAAGGAGAGATATTGGGAAACTAAATCAAACAAATTATGCTATATCCATGTACAAACATAACCAAAAATGAATCCCACTTTGTATATAATTATAATGAACTAATTAAAAGAATAATAGAATGGAGCCCAGTAGAGTAGTAGGAGGCATGGGGGAGGGAAGAAAGAAGAAAAGGGGGAAGTTCCAGGGAATGAAATTGATCAAATAATGTTGTGTGCATGTATGAATATGTCACAATGAATCCCACTATTATGTGCAATTATAATGCATCAATAAAAACATAAAAAGATAGTTTTGTTTTTCTTTTCATTGTGTATGTGTGTACAGAGATTATAATTAAGCCAGAAGAGGAAACTAGAAAAAGAGAATGAAAGTACAGAAAATGGCGGCAGAAAAAAGCAGAAAGAGGGCTGAGAAAAGTGAGGAAAATTGATGGAGAAAAGTCCCAAGATAAATAGGATGCCTTGAACAGGAGGTGAGTCAACCCAAGACAGAAAATGAAGATACTTGAAATAGGTGCAGAGGTAAATATGTTTGGGGGGAATGAAGTAAGAAATTAAAAATGACATGAGACTGATGGCTCTATCACAAAACAAAATACTTAGGAATAAATATAACACAAGTAGTATAAAACTTATATTTTGAAAACCACAAAGCGTTGCTGAAAAGAATTAAAGACGACCTAAACAGAAAGAAAGATAGACAGGCAATATTCTTAGATTATAAAATTTAATATGGTTAAGATGATAATACTTTTCAATGACCTACACATTTCATGAAATCCTTAACACGATCATTATTGACTTCTTTTCAGAAATTGACAAGATGATACTAAAATTCATAAGGAAACACAAAGGACCCAGAATAGCCAAAATTATCTTGAAAGGGAGAAAAAAATAGAGGACTCACATTTCCCAATTTCAGAACTTTCTACAAAGCTAGAGTAATGCAAATTTATATGCCAATTTAAAAAATCTTTCTAAAAACATTGTGGTACTGGCATAAGGATAGGTGTTAGGAGCAGTGATTTGAATTACCGTCTCTTACTGTCCTACGGCAGGAGCTGAGTGCCTGTGCTAGGTACTTCTTGTGCAAAGGCACAGGTCAAGACTGCCCAGTTGCTATGGTAACACCCTGCTTAAAGGAGACTCTGTGTTAGGTACAACACTATCAATCTTGACCCTGAGTTCAGACACTAGCTCCTGGGGGTAGAGAATTATGAGTGCAAAAACGATAATTGTAATTGACTGCCCATTACTTTATCCTTCAGCCTGCCTGCTTTGAAGAAACTTTCTCACAGAAAACACTTTTGATGACAATATCTATATAATAAACATGCTGAGCTAGCTCTGGCTCATTGTTCTCTATATGGGTATGATGTCCCACCTGGTCTCAGCTTTCTCTCTCTTTCTTTGTCTGTCTTTTCTAATCTCCCCTGACTCCTCACCTGTCGGTTGTGGCAGACAGGCATAACACAGGTAAAAGGTACAGAATTGAGAACCCAAAAATCTCATATTTATAGTTAATTTTCTACACAGATGCCAAAACAAGTAAGTGGGGGGAAATATACTTTTTCTCAACAAATGCTGCTTGGACAAACAACTGAATATCCACATGCAAAAGAATGAAGTTGGGCCCCTTACCTCATACCACATACCAAAATCAACCCAAAATGGATTTGAAATTAAATATAAGACCAAAAAAATCTTTGAAGAAAACATTAAAAATTTCAAAGATAGTGTCTATGTTGCCATATAGAGAATGTGTGGGCTCAAGTGATCCACCCACCTCAGCCTCCTGAGTAGCTGAAACTACAGACATGTGTAACCATGTCTAGCTTCTGCATAAATTATTATAAACTTGGATTGTGTGATGGTGTCTTAGCTATGGCATCAAAATAAAAATGTCAAAAAAAAAACAGGTAAAATTGGGCCTTATCAAAATGAAAAACTTTATGTTTCAAAAAACACTATGAGGAAAGAGAAAAGATAATCTATATTATCAGGAAAATATTTATAAATCATATGTATGATCTTGAATATCTAAAGAACTCTTACCATTCAATAATAAAGAGATAAATTAACCACTTAAAATATGCCCAAAATTGGAATATACATTTCTCCAAAGAGGATACACAAAAGGCCAATGAGCATATGAAAACAGATTCAACATCATTATCCATCAGGGCAATGCAAACCAAAACCACAATAAGACTCTACTTCAAGGCTGCAGGTATAGCTCAGTTGGTAGAGTGCTTGCCTCACATGCACAAGGCCCTGGGTTCAATCCCCAGCAACACACACATAAAAAAGATGCCACTTCATTTCTACTAGGATGGCTATAATCAAAATTAACAAGTGTTAGAGAGGATGTGGAGAAATTGGAACCTGAATTGTACAGTCTGTAAATTTTATCTTGATAAAACTGTTAAAAACACACACAGCTACAAAGAAAATCAGTTATATTGAACTAGAGTCATCAAAATATGGAAACAATTACTTGATAAAGAAATATATGTGCTTCTTTAATAAGGCAAAAATAACAAGATACAGTTCTAATAGCTATCTTAATTTTGAAGTAGTGATGAATGTAAAATAAATTTTGATGCATTTGCAATAACAACAAAAATGACTGATGTTTTCCAACCTCTAAAGAACAGGGATGGAAGGCATGGTAACATACACTTGTAATCTCAGCAGGTTGGGAGGCTGAGGCAGGAGTATCGCAGGTTCGAAGCCAGCCTCAGCAACTTTGCAAAGCTCTAAGCAACTTAGCAAGACACTGTCTCAAAATATAAAATTAAAATGGCTGGGGAAGTGGCTGAGTGGTGGTTAAACACCCCTGGGGTCAATCCCTGGTACTAAAGATAGATAGATAGATAGATAGATAGATAGATAGATAGATAGATAGCAGGGTTGGAAAAGGGGGGCGAGTAATTCAATTAGTTAATTGTTTCCCCTGATGTGAAGCTCCAGAATTAAAATTCAAGTAAAAGATACCTTCTTTTTAGTGAGGATGGAGATGTTCAAGTTGGCTTATAGTCCAGTGCTTTTGGGACATTTACGCAAAATTAATTATGTTAGCAGACGGAACTACCAAGTGACTTGGTCCTATCTGAATAATCCCTTTAGTCATCCTGAAATGTAGTGAAATTTGGCAGGAGGTCAATAATTGATGCCTGGTTTCCAAGGCAAAGCAAGTTGGGAGGGGAAATGGGAAACAGATTCAAAGGGGGAAAAAAAAGCAGGGAGATACCTAAGGGCTTGTCATGCTCACACTCCTGTTCCCAATCCATCAGAAAAGGTGATGTGATCAGAATAGCACAGGATGTCTCAGATCAGAATCGAGGAAGCAATTTCCCCATAACATCTTCATTGATTGTCCCTTCCATCAAATGTCTACCCCAGGACTGATATTCAAAATATCTGATAAGTGGTAACAAATGGCCACAGACCATTTAGGGCAGTTGACTGCCACAATACTAAAATAGAGTTCTGGATGACTGCTACTGTAGCAGACATTACTTGTAAGATTACGGGGAGGCCCTAGACGTGGAATTGAACAAAGGTTCTTGGACAACTGTCTCAGAAGATGCTCAACTCCTCTAATAACACATGAAACAACTTCCCAGTACACATTACCCCAAAGATAGGATACAGAGAGAAAGAGAACAAAAGTTCCTAAGGTTTGATGAATGAAACATTGGGCAAGTGGTTGATACTGCATTCATCTTACTGATTTTGCAGCTAGAAATTTCTTCTCTTGGCAGATTAGAGTCAAAAAAGATTTCAATGGGGGCTGGGATTAGGGCTCAGTAGTAGTGCACTTCCCTGACCTGTGTGGGGCACTGGGTTCTATTCTCAGCACTGCACATAAATAAATAAAATCAAGGTCTATCAACAACTAATAAAATATTTTTTAAAACAAAAAAGATTTCAATGTACCACTTCAAGCAGTATCTTTTCATGTTTACACTCTGAAGAGCTACCTTACTATGAAAATAGGGCTATATTTGGGTTAAAAGTCTTATCGTACCTTTTCATCATTTAAGCAGCAGCAAATATTGGGCTGGGGATGTGGCTCAAGCAGTAGCGTGCTCGCCTGGCATGCGTGGGGTGCTGGGTTCGATCCTCAGCACCACATAAAAGTAAAATAAAGATGTTGTGTCCACCAAAAACTAAAAAATAAATATTAAAAACTTATCTCTCTCTCTCTCTCTCTCTCTCAAAAAAAGCAGCAAATAAAGCAAGCAATTTGAGATTGGGACCAAAGGCTATTAGCTTACACTATCAGCTGCCCCAGTTCTGAATATTGAGGTCTGCCTGGGGGGTAAGGGACTTTCTCATTCGTGTGGGCACCACTCCCCAGTTTCTTCCTTCTTATACACCCATCCCATCAGTTCACAATTCCTTTTCACATGAGGAGAAAACCTTCTAAGAGAGGAAGAAACTGATTAAGCTAGATGCTGAGACACAGCCTTTACTAGGCAGGAAAGAAAATGTCTTGGGCTCTGCATGGAGCTTCTGAGCAAGAAGAAGGGAGGTAAGCCATTTTAACAATAACTATTAATTTTTTATTAAGTTTCTTGTTAAATATAACAATAATTTCTTCTCTTTCATAAAAACAACTTAAATTTTTACAACATTATCAGTTTGGAAAAAGACGAACAAAGAAAAGTAAAGAATGAAGAAAAGTAACCAAAAGACAAATTCAAGCACAGAATAAATATAGCCTATTTTCTTTTCATGCTTTCTTAGCCCTTGTGGCTACTGCCAGAGTGCCAGACCCCTCAGCCTCATAATTAAGAGCCCAAAATCTCCTCCAGCTTTGACGTGTCCAAGGGTGGGATTTTGGCGACTTCAAAGAAGATCCTGCAAAAGGAAGAGTGGGTCTGCTCAGTGTAAACTAGGTCAAAGCCAAACAGACTCCATGGAACAAATAGGACTTAAGGCCCTTAGTTTTCTCTTACTTTTTAACCATAGAGTAGAAAGGAATATGAAATGTGTCTGAATTCCTTTTTCTTTTAAGTGAGACTAGTCTGGGCCTGGCATTTTAATGTGTTCCCATGAATGAACACAAGCCCAATATCAGTTACTTACTGGTGAGAATACTTGGAATACACAGTCTTGAGCCTATTGTAAGAACTGAAAGTCAGCATGAAGTTCAGCCGCCTAACCAGGGGGTGGAGCTCAGAGGACTTGTAGCCACTGTAATACTCCAAGATAGGAACCTAGAAGAAGAAGCACGAACAGTTTGACTTTTACCATAAGAAGCATAACCTTCCTCCATCCCTCCTACCCTAAATCCAAACTCTCCATCTATCATTTAGGAGGAATAATATTCAAAGATTCATACAGTACAGACACCAACCAATAATTATAGGGTACTATCTAGAAGAAAAGTTTTCATACACAAAGTTCTAGGATGGCCATATTCACATGTACCACTTGATGTTAGCCTTGGTCACAAGCATTCACATAAGCTGAAAACCTCCAAAGTCATAAGGAATAAGACTGATTTTGTAATTTACTATGAGGCCCAGAGCCAATGGCCAAGTAAAACCCCAAACAAAATCTGACTCTCAACCCAACAGCCAACAGGAACTTAACATTGTTTCTCATCTCTGGCTTTAACAACTGTCATTCCATACATTCATTTTCTCACTTGACTATAAGAATCCTCTGGCCAAAGCAATACGGCAATGTTTAAGAGCAAAGGTACTGGAGACAGTACCTGTTTAAATTCCAGCTCCATTAACAGCATGGCCTAGAGAGTTCTTTAACTTCATCATGGCTCAGTTTCTCAGTCTGTCAAATGGGGATTTTTATAGTACTTTTATTACAGGATTAAATGAATGTATAAACACACACAGAGGGAGGGAAGGAAGAAAGGAGGGGGAGGGAGAGAGAAAGGGAGCGAGGGAGAGAGAGAGAAAATAGAGTCTAGTACATAGGAGATGCCCAAATAATGCTAGCTAGGATTAATATTATCAAGCCCCATGTAAGATGCTGAGAATACCAAGATGAATAAGGGACCCATCTCCTTTGATGAGTTTAGTTTAGAGAAAGAGACAAACATGCAAACAGAGAGTTACAAAATGTATGCTAAGTGCTATGATGGAAGTGAGTACAGGACACTGGAGGAACAGAGCAGCAGAACCCATGAACTCCAACTCAGAGAGTCACAGAAAACTTCACAGAGGAGGGCACATCTGCAGTGCATGCTGAAAGTCAAGCAAGAGCTCAACAGGCAGAGAAAGGAAGAGGATTTATCTGTAAGCTGGTGGTTTTCTAAAAATATCTTCAAGTATTTGACATGAACTCCTTTGTTCCACAAATAGCTTACCTGGAAGCCCATATTTGGGGTTACCAGGAAGTCAGGGTGGGGTTAAGAAACTTATCAATTTAAAACCCTTTACCATTTACATGGTCCCTTAGATTCTTCTGCTAGAAACCCAGGAGTCCCCTGAGTACTGTCTGGAAACCACTGCCACAGACAAAAGGTAATCATGAAAGGTGCCAATCAAGGGACTAACACAATATTTGGGCATGTTAAATAAAATTAGAAAGTTGGACTTGGGTTGTGGCTTAGTGGCACAACACTTGCCTGGCACATATGAAGCACTGTGTTCAATCCTCAGCACATAAAAATAAATAAAAAATAAAGGTTTTGTGTCCATCTACAACTAAAAAATATTTTTAAAAATTACATATTGCCACTGCCACTGTGCCAGTTCAGGCCCTGGATTCTTCCCCTTGATTATTACAACACCCTACTCACTGGTATCCCCACGTTTATAGTTTCCCTCACTAGTATTCCTTCTATACTGCCATACAAGGATTGTTTCCAAAACACACAAACAAAGAATTGGGTCTCTTAGGCTGGAGATATAGCTCAGTGGTAGTGTATTTGCTTACCATGCCCAAGGTCCAGGGTTCAATACCCAGTACTACACACACACACACACACGTCAAGTGGGTTCCCTGAGCATGGCATTTATGACCACAACTTACCAACCTACCATTCTGGTCTCACCTTTCACCATTGCCTTTTAACACACCCTTTGCTGTATTCACAGGGGATGTCTTATTCAGACCTAAACATATCACACTCCTTCCTTAGCACCTTCACATTTTTTCCATTATTGCTCCCTCCACCTTGAATGTCTCCTATCACAAGTTTCCACTCATCTTTCAAGACACAACTCAAAAGTCACCTCTTCTGTATTGCATTCCTTCTCTGTAGGAGAGGCAGTGTATATAAAACAGGATTATGGAGATTGTAGTCCTCAGCTGATGCTCATTGGTTTAGCCACCAAGTATGAAAACACCAAAATATTTCTAGCCTAGTTGGTATACAGTTTGCTTCCCTGAAACCCCTCAATTGTCCCCTTTAAGAATATGAACTTCAGCAGGATCCATGGATCAAAGTCTGGCTCAACAGGGGCCTCCAGGACCACAGTTCCAGAGCTATGGCTAATACCCATGCTGATTATATAGTAGATTTAGATTTTTAACACCCTGCTAGACATTATTATTGCTTATTATTTTTCATCATGATCACTTTATTAAATACATTCTCTGTCCTCCCGAAATGTCCCCCATTTCATTATGACTTATCTGGGATTACACAATTGTTGTGCAGTTCTTTCTTAGCACTCAGAAGTTTCCCCATCAGTCGTGGCTCAGGATTTCTAGATAAGAGGGACTTAGAGGTGATTGAACTGACAGTGGGTGCTTTATTTGTAAGCATAATCTCTCTATGAATTGCATGTAACACAGCAGTAAGAATTTAAAGCTCTCTAAAGCTGTTTTTATCTACAACATTTTATAATATTGAGAAAGCATCAATTATGAGTTTTACTTGTATGGGGGTAGATGGCTCTGAGGGCCTTCCTCTTTTGAAGACCACACTGCTGATATGCCTCTGAGTACCCTGTTATACACACAGTTACTTTCACTACTCTATATTCTCTGGGCCAGGGCTTTTCAAGTCCTATTCTAATAAATTCCCTCAGGGGCCAGCTTTGCTGAGGGGACTGCAAAGAACAGGGTTGGAATAGGGTCAGGGATAAGAAGTGGGCCCACCCCAACCCCTGCGACAACCTGAATAACTTCTCATTACTCTGTTTTGTAATACCAGAATTTTAAGGAAGCTTTCTTTGTAACAAGGGGTACTATGACTAAGAAAAAGGAAACAAGTATTTCAAACCCATGTCCCTAGGTTGTACAGGTATGAAATAAATCAAAACTATGGATACATGGCAGCTTTGTCACCAAGAGCTTCCCACAGCCCTAATTTTCACTCCCCCCTACCCCCAACCCCCATCACAAATATTTACACAGTGTTCAAGCTTCTTCATGTAGAGGGCCAGGAGGAAGGAGCCAGCTGCTAGTTTGGAAGCTCTCTCTTGGACATAGTCATATTCCTGCAGGGTCATCTCACAGATGAAGCGAGACAAGGTCAGTGTCTTCATGCTGGCATGGACACACTAAAGACAGCAAGAAGACTGGTTCAACAATCAATTCAGAAAACAGCACCAGGTGGAAGACCTCCTTTCCAGTTATCCTATCCCCAGTCCAAATAGCTTTCTGCTTGAGCAATGTATCTCTCCTGCCATCATGACTCATCCTAAAGTTATACACCTACAAAAGCACAGGGCCAGCAGTCTGTGTCTGCAAAAGCAGACTTTTTACAGGGAAATTCTGAAATTGGCAGTGCAATTTGTTACCTTTAGGATTTTAAATGAAATTATCAATTGTGGGTTCTCCCTCCTCCCCTTTCTGTGGGAGTCATCCTCCAAAGAGTCAGTCTTACAACTACAACTATGCACCTGGTTCTACCCTAGAAGATGTCCCACTCTCCCAAATAGCCCCTTCCCTTTTTTATTTGAAAAAAAATAATCTATAACACAGAGATAAAAGTGCAGAACACACACTTGTAGGATATAATGAATAATTATAAAATGGCCTCCTCTGTAACCAAAACTCAAGAAAGAAAACATTGCCCACATTCCCCCCAAATGTCTCAGGTGTCCCTTTCTGATCAAATCCCCTGATTCTGTCCTCATCTCAAATCTTATAGGTACATTGTGTTAATCTACAACTTGCCCCCCACCCCAACTCCCTCATAAAGATTACCAAACTTTAAGCCAAAAAGTTGTCAGCCAGCCACTCTGCTTATAGAGTGGCTATAACCCAGAAGTGGAGGAACAAAGATGTTCCTCCTCCTTCTTACCCTAGCATATCTACGCAGAAAATGATAGGCAATGGGAATGTTGATGTCAAAGTTGAGGGCTTGCAGGATACTGATTTCCATGGCAAGCAGTTCATCTCGCTTGTAAATATCATCACAGATGTACAGGAAGTCATCCACACAAGGAGGGCTGGGTTCCTGTGGGTGGAGAGGACAGTCAGTCACAACCAGACAGATATCCCTCTCCTCTCTGCTTATAGATGAAGGCAAAGGGGAAGAAGGGTGAAGGGTAAGAGGCAACCTATCCTTCATGTTAGTCTTTTAAAATTTTGCTTATTCTAATTTATTAGTTTTATGAAACCTTATGGTTTGGGAGCAGAGAAGTAGCAACTTTCATTAAGGAGTTCAAAGAACTTTAGAACTATGGATTGCTACAAAAATCACAGCACAATGCTGGCTCCCTCACTCCTTTCCCAGTTCCTGTCTCCTGGCAGAATTCTTACTACCTCCTTCTCTTCTTGCTCTCTTCCCTCTTCTCCCTTCTCTCTCACTTCCCCTCCTTCTCTGGTCATGCCCCTTTCCTGCTTACCCTCAGAGATATCCTATACCTTAGCTTCATTTGGGTCCTGGCCAACAAAGAGGAAGGGAGAGCAGAGGAGGAAAAGAGGTGGAGTGGGAAAGGGAGGGGTACTTCTTAGCAAATCTTAGAGCCAAGAACACCCATCCTCTGGTGGCCAGGACAGAGGGTCCCTACTAAGTGCTATGGAGGAGGGATATCTTTTCCTCACAGAATTGAAAAGTACAAAAGGACTTTTGTAAGGAAACCTGTGGAGATGGGATGATGAGAGAAGAAAGAAAGCAGCAGTGTGAGAACCTGAACAAGTCACTTCCACTCTCTGGGCCTCAGCTTCCTTTTCTGTAATACTATAGGATTGGTCCAATCTGTGATCTGCAAACAGGGAAGGGGAGGGAAGAGGAGGAAAGAGAGACAAAAAGAGCGAGAGCTGTAGGAAGAAGGCTGGGGTAGGCAGTAACCACCTGGTAAGAAAAAGAGTTAAGAGTCTTTCTGCCTCCTCCTGATCTTCCTATGATCAAGTTCAGGCTCCAGAGGATAGGGGATAATAGGGAGCACCCAGGAAAGTAGTTCTTCTAATCCTCAGCCCCTCTGTCCAGCTTCATCCAGTACATTCTCCTCACCTCTAGCTCCCCTTTCTGTGGCCTCCTTCCCTCCCTTCCCCTGACAAGGCCTTAGATTTCCTATGCCTGGTTCTCACTCATCAGGACAGTAGATCACTGCTCTCAGTCCCTATGCCTTGTGATGGTGCTTCTGGCACTGTAAAAATCCACCCCAAAAGGTCCTATCTTCCTTCTGGTGGTAATACACTTTTGTAAATAGGCCTCTCTCCTCTCAGCTCTCTGGTTTTGTTTTTCTGTGGAGGAACTCAAACAGAATCTGGTGGCTCTCAGAGCAACTCTGAAGGTCTGTGCCAGGAAGTACCCCTTTTATTCCACTACCATCCCTTTTGCTTTTAGCCAAGGCCCAAACAGAAGCTAAGGTGTAAGGTATCTCTTGGGGTAAGCAGGAAAGGAGGGGGCATGACCAAAGTAGGAGGGGAAGAGATAAAGAAGGGAGGGAGCAGGTAGAAAGGGAAGTAGTGAGGATTCTGATAGGAAGTAGGAACTGGGGAGGGAGTAAGGGAGCCAGCATAAAAACAAATCCATATTTCTAAAGTTCTTTGAATTTCTTAATAAAAGTTACTTCCTCTCTGCTGCCAAACCTTAAAGTATTATATAATTAAGATGACTGCTAGCATAAATAAAGGAGAAATAACAGTTAACAAGTTAAACAAGTTCAGTTGGCACCCAGGAAAGGAGAAAGCATCAGAGATGTAGCTAGGAGGATTACAGTCAGTCAGTGTCTCTCTCTCTCTCTCTCTCTCTCTCTCTCTCTCTCTCTCTTTCTCTCTCTCTCTCTCTCTCTCTCTCTCTCTCTCTCTCTCTCTCTCTCTCTTTCTCTCTCTCTGTCACACACACACACACACACACACACACACACACACACAGAGACCAGAAACTCACTTCAGTGCAACTTCAAAAATGACTACTTTACTTGGAGCATTTAGACTCACTACCTTCTATATCAAGCCATTGTCTCTTAAATAGCTCCAAGCATCCTGGTTTGGAAAAAATTTGTTCTATATGCAGATCAAGACTCTAGTAGATGGGGATAGAGTTGGAAGAACAGAAAAGGCTGGAAAGCAGAGAATCATGGACCAGAAAGAAGTTTTAAAAAGAACCACCCATTTAATTAGGCACATGCATACATAACATCTTCAAAGAGGAAATGGAAGAACCTTGCTGATTCTAGGAAACCAATAGAGCACCATAGCCAATAAGCATCAGTTTTCCTGCTTTAGGAAGACAGATAAAAAAAATGATAGGAAAAATTATTTGTATGCAAGTATGTAATTGGAAACACATGGATAGATACACGCACACAAGTGTATGCATAAGTTTGTGTACATATGTGTGTATGCATGCCTAACTACACATATGTGTTCATTCACTATTTTAGGTAGAAATCAGATTAGTTCTCTCTTAGGGACTCATGCTCACCTCAAATTTTGCTGCAATCAGAAAGGCAGTTGAACCAAGGAGTTGTAGCTTGTCTTTCTGGCATACTACCTTCATCAGGTAGTGATCCACCAGCTTTACTGCCAAGTACAAGGTCTCATGACAAACCTCAAAGGTCATCTGGAGGAATACACAAACAGGACAAGAATCAACACATCTTACAGATCCATAAAAATCTCCATACTGATCTAGATTCCTGGACTATCTGTAACATCATGGATAGTCCTGGCCAGTTGGGACTGTGCTAGGAATGCAGAAAACTACTTCAGTAAGGTACCTGCATAAATCTCCCATGCCTTTGAGGACCCCGGTATTATCTGCCCTCACATATTTGAATAGGTAAATAGTCTTTCAAGCCAGAGAGAGAGAGATAAGCTGTTTTGCCTTCTCTGGGGGCACCTTGAGTGGATATACACTCTCTCTCTCTTTGATCTCTGATACTGAAGTTCTTGCTTTCCGCATTTGTTACCAACTTGTAAACTACATGAAGAGATCACGTTTATTTAGTTGAAATACAGAGTCTATTAGCTGATTTATTATTAGTTTCTTTTCTCAACTAGCTATGCTATTAGAATATATTGATTGGGAGCAAGTATCAATAGCACAATTTGGAAGAGAACTAAGAGATACGGGGAGCCAGAGTGAAATTAAATCATTAGCAATATAACTCCCCTTCCTTTCTTTTTCTTAGTTATCATTATCTTTCCTTCACCAACTCCAAGAAATCTTCTCCTATAACCCCAGTCCCAGAATTTATGCTGGCCCATGCAATACCTTTGTGGAAATTAGAAGAAAAAAAAGGTGGCTTCTTTGGGTAAATAAAGCCCTTCAGATAGAAATCAATTACATAATATCTTTATATGAATCAGCAAATGTACACAGCAGCCCTATAGCCAGAATGCATGGCTTGGCAAGCAGTATGAATTCAATTTCACTGGCTGCTTTTGCCTTGGCTAAAGCCCTTGTATAAACACAATTTACACAACTGTACACAGAGGGCCCACCAACCATCAGTGATACTTCTTCCCCATAACTCCCAGGTTCCAAGGATTCAAGAACAACAAAAATCTTTCCTAGCATAACACCTAACTAATAGCCCCCTCCCAACATCTCCACAAGATAGCTATTCAGTTCCTGCCTTCCAAATCTGCAAATACAGACTAATCCCTCTTTGAATGGTTTTAACAGAAAATTCTCTCGTATCTTAAGTGAAATCACCCTCCCTGTAAGCTTCACTTCCTTGGGCCTTCTTTTGTACAGGCTAATCTTGTGGCCAGGAACCCAGATGACCAAAAAGCAGGCAAATGAGAAGCATTGGAGAAATGGATGTATATATTACATAAGCAAATGATTATCAGAAAATGGATGAATACAACAATTCAGCATATGATCATGGAAATACCAAGAAGCAGTTCTAAACTGTTCCATGAATATGGCTTTGAATTTTCTCAGAAATCTGTTTTGGTTTCCTATTACTGCTGAAATTAAATTACCAACAACTCAACAACTTAAACAACACAAATTCATTATATTAGGGATCTGAATGTCAGAAGTCCAAAATAGGTCCTCTTGAACTAAAATTCAAGGTGTCAGCAGGTATGTGTTCCTTTCTGGAGGTTCTACTACAGAATCCATCGTCTTGCTTTTTCTAGCATCTAGAGGAAGCACATATTCCTTGGTTTATGGCTCCTTCCTCATTCAAAATCAGCTAAGTCTCACATTAAATCACAATCCACTTCCCTCTCCCACATTTAAGGACTTTTGTGATTACAATGGACCCACTCACTCAGACAACCCAGAATAATTCCTCTTTCTTGGTCTATTTTGTTTTTGTTGTTGTTGTCGTTGTTGTTTTGGGGCACTTGACCACTGAGCCATATCCCCAGCCCTATTTTGTATTTTATTTAGACAGAAGGTCTCACTGAATTGCTTAGGGCCTCACTTTTGCTGAGGCTGGTTTTGAACTTAGATCCTCTTGCCTCAGCCTCCCAAGTTGTTGGGGTTACAGGTGTGCGCCACAGCTCCAGGCAATATTTCCCCTTTCTTAAATTCCGTTCATTAGTGATTTTAATTCAACTTTACTGTGTAAGGTAATGTATTCACAGGTTCTGGGGATTAGGACATGGATATTTTATTCTGTCTACCACACTGTCCAAAGAAATAAGATGGGAAGAAAAGGATGGGAAGAGTTTATGTAGATGAAAGATAATGACTATCACCGTAAATATCAAGAAATCAGGGTTCAGGTAATTATAAAAAATAAAGATAAAAGAGGGTAGGAATGGAAAGCAGCAGTCATCTGAGGATAATGCTTGTGAACAAACAACACAGCCATTATTTACATAAATTCCTTCTAGTCCCTTACGTAGGCCCTTAGCTGCCCATATATACATGTGGGTATTAGATGGTAGCATCTAAGTGTGTGGGTAATATCTGAATGAATGGTCAAAATTTAGAGACAATAAGTATTTAACTTTGCTGGTTGTGGTGGTGCATTCCTGTAATCTCTGCAGCTCAGGAAGCTGAGACAGAGGGATTGTGAGTTCAGTGCCAGCATCATGAATTTAGCAAGGCCCTAAGCAACTTAAGCAAGACCCTGTCTCAAAATAAAGCATGAGGATGTGGCTCAATGGTCAAGCACCCTTGGGTTCAATCCCCTGTATCAAAAAAGTTTAAATTAGCTGTGTCCATTATAGTAATACCTCTTCCTTGAATGTTAGGCAATATCTTTCTAATGTTATTCTACCACTTGAAACTATGTGAAAGAAGTCTAATCCTTCTTGTGACAGCTCTTCAGCTATTGAAGACAGTTATCATAACTCCCATAAATCTTCCCCATTCAAGACCAAGCAACTTGACTTCCTTTATTCTTTACATTATATGGTTTTCTGTTCCCTCAGTGTCAGGCTCCAAATGAAAGTCTTTGTGCTGGTTAGAGAAGAAGGGGTGATATTCTAGGTAATTTCAAGCAGCTCCAACAAATGTGATAAGAAGCCCTTCAACACAGTACTAATATTCTCTCCCTCTCTTTACAACAGCCTCTGGCTAGAGTACTCTTCCAATTCTCAATAAATAACTATTATTCTTAGTGGAAATAGGTAAGAGAAAATGAAAAGGAAGCAATAGATAAATCAAAACTAGTAATAAAAGATACACTATGTCATGAACTAGAAGACAAATTGGTCAAAATCCATCTCAAATTCCAAAACTCAAAGAACATCTTCTATAAAGAGGAATAAACAGAAAAACATCAACCAGACATATGAAAAGGAACAAGTAATTTTAAAAAGAGAAACATTTTTAGGAATCAGCAAGCATCTACCTAAAAAAAACATTTTCATTCCCAAGAACAGAATGAAATTTTAAAAAGTATATTCTTAACAAGATCTGAAAGGACACTGAACCTATGAAAATAGAAATTCTGGGATCAAGGAAGACTATAGTTTATGGTGCTGGTATTGTGACTCAGTGGTAGAGCATTCGCCTAGCATGTGTGAGGCATGGGGTTTGATCCTCAGCACCACATAAAACATAAATAAGTAAAATTAAAGGTATTGTGTCCATCTACAACTAAATTTTTTTTAAAACACTGGTTTATGATATAACACAGTAACTTAGTTTTAAAAAAAATTGTAACAGTAAACAGGATGTTAGATAATGCCAAAAAAACAAATCAACATTCCAAAGACTACTTTAAGAAATTCTCTTGAAACTGAGAGATAAAAGATAATAAATGAAAACTTCAGAGACATAGAGAATAGATCCTGGAGATACATACAAACTATCCCCTATGCTCTCTTCAAAAGGAAGGACAAAGATCAGAATTCTTCCAGGCAAAATACAGAGCAACAGGGCTAGGACTGTAGCTCAGTGTTAGAGCGCTTGCCTAGCACATGTGAGGCACTAGGTTTGATCCTTAGCACCACATAAAAATAAATAAATAAAAGAAAGGTATTGTGTGTATCTACAAATAAAAATATTAAAAAAAAAAAAACAAAGTACAGGGCATCACTATAGGACCAACGGAGGTTCAGTTAGCCTGGGGCAGTGGGCCCTGCGTGTGCTTACATGAGCCATGTTCCTAGGGAATATGGTGGTAAACCACTTATAGACAACCTGCTTCTGGGTCAAGATTTCATAGGTGGCAAAGCAGCTCCCACTCTGCTAACTATTGAAAGTCAGCCACAGGCACAAAGTTTGTAAAAAAAAATAGAAAAAGAAAAAATGAGAGAAAAAGTAGAAGGGTAAAATTATCAAAGAAAGTGTAGATACAAATTTCTTTCTTGGGCAAAGAAAGACTGGACCTTTAGGTTAAAAGAACTTACAATATAACAGAAAAAAATTAAGAGAAAAAGGCCCACATCTAGAAATGTCAAAATAATTATTCATAGGGAACATAATGTATTAAACATTGATGATTTGTATTTAAAAGTCTAGCTTATTTTAAAAAGCAGATAAAGAAATTAACTAAAATGTGCAAATTATCTCATCTTGCTCAAAGGGAAATTAATAAATTCTATCAAAGGGGTTGCTTAAATAAAGATCATATTCATTTAAGAGAATTATAAAGAAGCTTAAGAGAATGTAGTGTAACTACACTTATATTGAAAGACTACTAAGATTTATTATTAAAACAGCAAGTTGCAGATCAATGAATACAGCATGATCTATTCATATAACAAAAATATTGTGAAACACATACCGAGTTAAAAAACTATATCCCTATAAGGTCATACATGAGTATATATGTATGTATTAATATATTACTCATATAATTTAAGATTTTTAAAGAAAGGACAGTTAAAACTTTATGATAAGACACACAAAAAATGAACTGGATGGATACACTCTAAATGTTTATATTATTATCCCCAGAAAGTAAGAAAAGGAGTGTTGAAGCAAAATAAATTTGGCCTAAATTATTTGGCCTAATTATTCCTCTGTACTTGAGGAATAATTTTGGCCTAAAGCATGCTTTTGTGAATTACAACCTAGCTTGATATGTAAGCAGGTGGTAACCTAAACAAGAGTATATCCCTGTAACTAAGCAACTGAGTCTTAGCCAATCACAGAGGCTGAACTTCCAGCCAATCTGAGATTGAAAATTGACAAAACATGACCACATAAAATAAATGCAAGTGCAGTCAATCAGGCTGCTTGTGTATGTCACTTACTTGTCTCCAGCTATAGGTATAACCTGCTTATGTAGTGGTCTGAACACCTTTGGTCTAGAATGTTCTAGGAACATTTTCATGATCAAGTAAACTGTTAAATTGAACTTGTATGATGTTCCTTTACATAGGAGGAAAGGGTGGTTGATTTTATGCATACATACAAAAATATACATGAATACATACCCATATACATATTATAAACATATATTAATTGTGCACTTTTAAAAAATGTAAGAGGCAGGGAAGCTAAGGTGGTATGAAAGAGTTGAGTGAATGCCAGTAGAAATTAAGAAAACAACAATTATGGGTAATTATCACAATGTTCTCAGGCTTCAGTATATTAAGAAAAACATAAATTGGCATATAAATTATATAATTATTAGGCCTCTGTACCCTATGGAAAATACAGTTCTTCAGTGAGTCATTCATAAAAAAAAACTTGTTATATCTGAAGAAAACCTCATTAGCTTTTAAAAAGCAGAAAATATCATTTGGGTCACATTGTTTATGCACAATATAACAAATCTAGACACTGATAGTAAACCAAACAAAATAAAGAAAAGGAAAGTATTTGAAACAAAAGGTAAGCAGTGGTTTAAAGAAAACAATGACAGATTGGAGATATAGCTCAGGTTGGTAGAGTGCTTGCCTCGCATACATAAGGCCCTGGGTTCAATCCCTAGCACCACAAAAAAAAAAAAAAAAAGAAAAGAAAAGAAAAGAAAACAATGACAACAGAAACTAAACCTGGGTCAAAATGAAATAAAAACTATAATTTCAGATAATTGAGAAAAATCAAAACAGGTGCAAAATTATCTTTCAAAACTAATGGGGTAGGGGTTGGGGATACAGCTCAGTTGGTAAAGTGCTTGCCTTGCATGCATAAGGATCCTGGGTTCAATCCCAGCACCACCAAAAAAAAAAAAAAAAAAAAACTAATGGGGTAAGTTAGATCAATATGTAGAAGAAAATGTGTAGCAAAGTCAGAAATAACTAAAATAAACTAAGTATTTAATTTAAGAAGTTAGGGAAAAGCAAAAATCAACTTCATAAGAAAAAAATAATACTGATGATGAACTTAAAAACCAGAAAAAGTTATATATTTTTCCACGAAATTGTTTTCTGAAAATGACTAGAGGACTGGAAAAAAAATCTCTTCTAAGGAAAAGACACAATGTACATTGTACACAAGCACCTGGGAGAAGGATAACATAGCACATTCATTATGAATATGAAAAACAATCATTTCAAGGATTATGCAAGAATACCATGAATAATCTATGATAACTGTGAAAATATCCTTGAAATAGATAGTTTAGGAAAAGAAAACCTACAAAAATGAGTCTAGGAGAGTGGGCCAATAATCATTGATGTTATCAGAAAAAATTCTCAAAGAATCACACACATAAATGGTACCATGAATTAGTGGGATCATAGGTAAGCTCTTCAAGGAAAATATAACTCTTGCGTTAAATTAATATTATGGGAACTTTTCCCTAATTGTATTAACTCGCTAAAGCACTAAACACAGTTTAGAAGTGATAGTATCCTTCACCAAAAACTTACAAAAGAATCTTATTTATGAATAGAGATGCAGAAATTCCAAATAAGGTATAAGAGTAAGTTAAACAAATTATTACTAAATTCAGCAAAGTGGATGAGCACACAATAAATATAAAAAATATTAATTGCTTTCTTAATATACAAGCAATACATTTAAAAGAAAAAGGGATGATATTCATAACATTCTAAAACTGTTCAATACCCAGAAAAAACATTTTTAAGTCAGTAGGACCAATATTAAGATGATTTTTTTAAATTAAAATGGTAAAAAAAAAGATCTGATAACTAAACAGATATGGCATAATTGGCTTGGAAATTTCATTATTGTAAATATGTGAATTTTCCCTGAATTAATCCCAGTGGACTATTTTTGAAAACTTGACAAAAGTATTCTACCTGAAAGAAATAATATATAAAGAACAACAAGGGATATTTTGTAAAAGAAAAGTAAAGAGGCAATAAAATGTATTACAGAGCCATAATAATAAAAACAATATATTACTGGTGTTAGAACAGGCAATCAGAACAACAGAATGGAATTGGAAATACCATAAACAAACTCAAGCATATAGGCTAAAGATAGCATTTCAAAGCAGTGCACAATGAAACCAATAAATGGGGTTAGGATAAATGGATAATCACTGGGTATATGTATTTAGAGGCTGACACAAAACCAAAATAAATTCCAGACTAAGGGTTTAAAGTGAAGATGAAATTATAAATGTTCTAGAAAAAATTCAGAGAAATATTTATGTAATTTTGAACTGAAAAACACCTTTCTAAACCACAAAGGAAAAGAACTGATATAGAATTGATTACTTAAAATGCCAATACAGGGCTGAGGCAGTAGCTCAGTGGCAGAGCACTTGCCTAGCATGTGTGAGGCACTGGGTTTGATCCTTAGCACCATATAAAAATAAAACAAATAAAATAAAGGCATTATGTCCATTTACTACTACAAATTTTTAAAAATGCCAATACATCTGTGCATCAAACTAAAATACACAGGAAGGTATAAAACTCACAGGTAAGAGTAAATATGCAAAAAATTTCAGAATATATATATATATATATATATATATAATATGTAAACCATTCATATCTTTAATATTAAGAAACAATTAAAAATAATAGCTACCTTAATATATGTTAAGAGATAGGCAACATATAAAAATATAAAATGGAAAATCAAATTTTCAAAATTTGGGGAGGAATGGAACACAACTGTAGAGTTTTCTTATTAACATATTTTCTGCTTTTGTTTCTGTTCTTATCTTTATGATCATGTTAAACAAATATTATTTCAGAATAGCTTGTTATGATCAAAAGATGGGTTTTTAAGCCTCATGGTAAGCATAAAGCAAAAATCTATAATAGACAAACTAAAAATAATAAGCAAGGAATCAAAACATAGTACTAGAGTAATTCACTTAAGCACAAAGGAAGACTATAAGAGGAGGAGAATAAAGGAACTACACAAAATTAGAAAATAAGTTACATAATGGCTGAAATTAAGACCTTATCTATCAACAATCACATCAAATTTAAATGGATTGAATTCTCCAATGAAAAGACACAGTGACTGAACAGAGTTAAAAAAAAAAAAAAGCAAGACCCACCTATATGTTGCTTACAAGAAACTCACTTCACCCCTAAGGAAACACATAAAATGAAAGTAAAAAGTAAGGAATAAAATATTCCATGCAAAATGGATCAAAAAGAGAGTATAAGTGCCCATTCTTCCTTCAAATAAAATAGACTTTAAATGAAAAACAGTAAAAAGAGACTAGAGGCTATTATATAATGATTGATAAAAAAATTCTAAATATATATGCACCCAAATATTGGAACACACAATATACAAGATAATATTAGTAAACTTAAAGTGAAAGAGAGACTTCAATACAAAAATGGTTGAGGAGCCGGGCACAGTGGTACATGCCTGTAACTCCAGCTGCTCTGGAGACTGATACAGGAGGATTGTGAGTTCAAAGCCAGCCTCAGCAACTGAGAGGCACTAAGCAACTCATTGAGTCCCTGTCTCTAAATAAAATACAAAATAGGGCTGGCGATGTGGCTCAGTGGCAGTGGTTAAGCACCCCTGGGTTCAACCCCCAGTATGAAAACAAAAAAGAAAAAAAAATGAAGGAAAGAAGAAAGATCTCAAACTTATCATTATACCTAGGGGCTGTGGCTGTGGCTCAGTAGTACCACACTTGCCTGGTGTATGTGAGGCACTGGGTTTGATTCTCAGCACCGCATATAAATAAATAAAATAAAGGTCTATCAACAACTAAAAAAATATATTAAAAAAACTTATCATTGCACCTCAAGGAACTTGAAAAACAAGAGCAAACCAAACCCATAATTAAAACAAATAAATGAATTCAGCAAAGTTGTACAATACAAAATCAACATATAAAATATGAGACGTTGGAATAGGCAAGTATTTTTTTTGGTCAAGATCTCAAAGCACAGAAAATGGAAGCATTAAAAAACAGGCAAATGGGATTACATCAAATTAAAAAGCTTCTATACATCAAAGGAAACAATGAACAGTGAAGAGATAACCAACAGAATGGACAAAATATTTGCAAACGATAAATCTGACAAGAGGTTAATATCCAAAATATATAAGGAGCTTCAAAACTCAATAAGAAAAAACATTTAAAATGGACAATAGATCTAAATAGACATTTCTCAAAGACATACAAATGACCAACAGGTGCATGACAAAATGTTCAACATCAGTAATTATAAGGGAAAATGCAAATCAAAACCACAATGAGACATCACTTCACTCTAGTAAGAATGGTTATTATAAAAAAAATTAAAGATAACAAGTGTTGGTGATGAAGGGAAGAAAAAGAATCCTTGCACACTATTGGAAGGAATGTAAATTAGTACAGCTACTATGGAAAACTGTATAGGGATTCCTCCAAAAACTAAAAATAGAAAATAAAATAAAATCCCATTCCTGCATATATATCCAAAAGAAATGAAATCAGCATTTCAAAGAGCAGTCTGCATTCCCATGTTTATTACAGCACTATTAACAATAGCCAAGAAATGGAAAGTTAAGTGTCCACCAAGAGATAAATGAATAAAGAAAATGCAGTACATATACACCATGGAATATAATTCGCCCACAGAAAGAATGAAACCTGCCAGGTACAGTGGTGCACACCTATAATCCCAGCAGCACAGGAGACTGAGGCAGGAGGATCACAAGTCCAAAGCCAGCCTCAGCAATGTAGGGAGGCCCTAAGCAACTCAGCAAGACCATTTCTCAAAATAAAAAAATAAATAAATAAAAATTTAAAAGGCTGGGGATATAGCTCAATGGTTAAATGCCCCTGGGTTCAATCCCTGGTAACTCCTGAAAAAATTTTAAAAAGAAAGAAACAAACAAATAAACCTGTCATTTGTGACATAGCCAAGCACAGAAAGACAAGTTCCACATGATCTCACTCATATGTGAAATCTAAAAATTTTGATCTCATAAAAGATGATTAGAATGGTAGTTATTAGGGACTGGGGTTGTGGCTCAGTGGTAGAGTGCTTGCTTAGCACATGTAAGGCACTGGATTCCATTCTCAGCACCACACGAAAATAAAATAAAGGTATTGTGTCCATCTA
Organism: Urocitellus parryii; assembly: GCF_045843805.1. Classification (NCBI taxonomy): domain Eukaryota; kingdom Metazoa; phylum Chordata; class Mammalia; order Rodentia; family Sciuridae; genus Urocitellus; species Urocitellus parryii. Next base: position 91,314,552 of record NC_135547.1, on the reverse strand, counting down.
TAACTAAAAAATAATTTTAAAAAGAAAGGCCAGGGAAGGTAGGAGTAGGGCAGGGATGCAGAATGTTAATCAATAGGTACTGGATGACGGGAGCAAGAGGTTCTAGTGTGCTATTGCACACTAGGGTGATCCTAAAATAACAAAAAATAATGTACTGTACCATTTTAAAAATATAAGAAAGGCAAAATTTTGAGTGTTGAGTATAGAGCAGAGGGAGATGAAGTTTGGGTTTTCCCTCAGAGCTACACAATCAGAAGAATTTATCAAAATGACTATATTTAGTTATTACTGCATGTATTCTGTTTGCAGACCAGAAATGGTTGGATGACTAATAAAGACAAGTGTTATCCATCATGTACCACCACAAGAATAGGATCCTAATTAGAATAAGTAATACTCCATTTATGTATAATATGTCAAAATATACTTTCAAAGTTTTCACCAGAAAGAAATGATATCTATTTGAGGAGATAAACAAGCTTAGCTTGATTCAAAAATTATGCAGTGTACACATGTATCAAAATCTAACATGGTACTCCATTAATATAGATAATTTTAATTTTTATCAGTTAAAATAAACTTTAGAAAATATATGAACCCTTGATAAATACAACAACTGTGATGGATCTCAATGAATTATGGTGAATGGGAAAAATAAGTCTCAAAAAGGGTATTAGTACATGATCCCACCTATATACCATTTGTGAAATGATAAAATCATGGAGACAAAAATTAGATGTCAATGACAGGAAAGTGAAGGAAGGGAAATTGCTGTGGCTATTTGTTGAGAGCCACAGCCAAAGGGGCCCCAGAAAACTTCCAGCTGCCAGCAAACTCCCAGCTGCCGGCTGATGATTGGCTCACAGTGGCCCCAGCAACATCTAGCTGATTGGCTCCTCTGCGGCGATGTTCATTGGGCTGTTTCCCTGCCCTTCAAGCTGCCAGCTGATGATTGGCTCACAGTGACCCCAGCAACATCTAGCTGATTGGCTCCTCTGCAGTCATGTTCATTGGGCTGTTTCCCTGCCCTTCAGACTACGGAACTGCTCATTGGGGGACTTCTTTGGCTCCGCCCACGCGACCCAGCCAATCGGCCTCAAGAGCAGGAGGATTGGGGGAGGTGGTGTGGTTTGTGTGGGGAGAGGCTTCTGGAAGCCAGTGGTGGCAGTTGGGCTCTGAGGGTTTTTCCTGAGGAGCTGTTTTGTTTGGCGTTTGTAGTTTTAAAAATAAAGTTTGTTTCTTTTGACAAGTGGCTCCTGAATTGTGCCCAGTCAGACTGTGGCAGCTATTAAAAAAGTAGCATGAGAGATTCTTCTGGTCTTGACTATAGAAACAATTACAAAGTTCACGCATATGATAAAATAGACTAAAATATATAGTATTATATATTGGCATCACTTTCGGAGCTTTAAAAAAATATGTGTGCCTGGACTACATCTCCATAATTCTGATTAAGTCGGTGATGAAACCTGATGCACCCCAGCTGTACCCCTAGTTGATAACTACTGCTTAAAGAAGGGGAATAATATATGCCTATTGATGTTAACAATGTGTGAGATTGTAGGATCACAGGTAATTTTAATTTCTTATTTTGCTATAATAAATATGCATTTTGTGCAATAACAATAGAAAAGGCCTCTTTAAATTTCAAAGTCCAATGGCAATTCACTAGAAATTTCTAACTTGGTAATGATCAGAAACTTTGGGGTTCTATTTTATGTACTTAAGATCTACTCAATTTCTACTCTTAAACTAATTTACTAGTAATGTCCATAAGAGGAGAGACATTTCCATGCTTTGTTGATGTCGAAATATACTGTATCTACCACATTTTCCTTGTTTGCCACACCAAAGCAAGCCCAAATCACTTTTCTGGCACTTAATCAAGCTTAGAAAACTCTACTACTTTTTCTTCTCAATTATATAGTAAAACTGTGCTCAGCATACACAGACTATGCCTTATATTTCCTTGCAAATTCTATAGCAATTCATTCCATACATTTGACAAATATTTATCGACTCCCTACTATGTGCCAGGTAGTATTCTGGGCTCTCCTTCCTTAGTATAAAATAATAAAGTATCCATAGTGGAATTTCCTCAATCCCTCAACAGACATCTGCCTATCATGTCTGTTGCCATATTGTCCTCCCTATCACCCATTCCACTCAAACTTGGAAGACTTTGTCAATGACCCTAAATTCAAATCACTAGATACACTTTTATAAGACTTTGAGAATGATAGAACCAACATATTATCACTGTCTCTTCTAGAAAGTCTCTCCTTACAATAGGTTCCCACAGTATTTTATTTATAACATACTTAGAGTACTTAGTATATTCTACTTTGTATTATACTTATGTGTCTGCATATTTTATCTTGCCCCCTAAATCATAAGCTCCTTTAGAGCAGGAATTATAATTTCTTCAGCTCTGGGGATCCAGTAAAATTTTACCATGTTTTGGCTGGTACTGTGGTATGAATAACCAAAGAAAGAGACAGAAGCTCCTTAAAGCAGCAGTTTTCAGGCTTACCTGTACCTCCACCAACCAGTCGACAAGAATGGCCCTCATATCACTGTTGATGTCAGTCTGTTTGTCCATGTATTTATTAAGTATGAAGTTTTCCTAGTATCAATGAGAAAGAAATGTTATAAACTCTCATTTTAGTTCCAAATTATAACTCAATTAACTTCTCTCTCATCAGTTCTAACTCATTATTTTCGACTGGTATCAGATAGGGGCAGCTCAAAATAATTTTTTTCCAGACAAGTTCCAGTTATGCTTGGAAAATGGACACTTATTAAAGTGTTAGAAAAAGTATTGAGGAATCCAGGATGAATAAGGACTATTATTCCACCTGTGGCTATAGATGAATGCCAAAAAGAGTCTATCCTCTTTTGCAAGCCAGTCTAAATCATAACACCATGCTATGTAGAACAGTATGTCTCAAAATTTTATATATGCACTACTTGGGGATCTGGGAGAACTTCAGATTCTGATTTAGAAGGTCTAGGGTGGGGCTAAGTTTCTGCATTTAAAACAAGATTCCAAGTGAAACTGATACTTCTGAGCCAAGGTTCACATGTTTAGAAAAGCAAAATTGTCTCTTACTTTCCCTAAGGTATAGATAGTTCCTGACTAACAGTGGTTAACTTAATAAATTTCAACTTGATGTTGGTCACCAGGGGAAATAATCTATACTCCATAGAGATCTGTATGTCTCAGCTAGGATGCTTCAACTCATGATGGGGTTTATCTGGATATAACCCCCCTCAAGATTCAAGGAGTATGAGATATATTAGAAAAAGAATGGACTCTGAAGTCAGATAATCAATTGTTCTCTACCTATAGAGAAGATAAGATATTCACCTACTAAAAATTCTAGGTGGTTAATAATCTTGATCTTATCTAGTCCCTTGTGAGAGACAGAAGAAATTTGGAATTGATAAATATTAGTAGTAAAGGAGACTAGCAGATTTCAAAAGAAAAAGAAAACTGCACCAGATTAGAGAGCTACAAAAAGCTGTGATCTAAACAAACAAACAAAAAAGTTGTATTCTTAAATTCAATGCCAGAAACATGCACAGAAAAAGGAGATTTCTAAAAGCAACTATCCAGAAATAAAACTATTTGATCAATTTTGTGTCAGAATATCTCCTTCATACCTAGAACAGCATGATTATGGTCTTCAAGGTAATCAGACTTTAGTCCCTGTCCCAGCTCTACCACAGGATAATAGTAAGACTCTGGCAGTTTCCTCTAAATGTAAAAGGGAGATAGTAATACCAATTATCATGAAATTAATGGGAGAATTAAATAAGATAATGTCTATAAATCTCTAAACACAGTTTCCAACTCATAGTAAGCTACCAATAGATACTAGTTGCTATTATTGTTGTTTTCATCATTATTATTCCCTTCCCTGTCAACTTGTAGGCTGAAGGAGGAAATGAGGACTAGAAATCATTGCCCACCCCCAGATACCTACATACCTCTCTATTTTTCAAGTAACTGAAGATATCCTTGGCATATATTGAATTGAAACATGGATCGCTGTGGTCCTTGTCAATATCTTCTGGTATGGTCATCTATTTAGAAATCACCAAAAGGATATATTGGAAGAAGAAGAGAAAGTCCAAGAAAATCTTAGCTCATACACATCAAGGATGACTCCTTTCTCCCCACTGACTTTTTATGCTAAGTTCCTCAAGCCTCATGTATCCTGGGCTATAACAGAGAACCTCTTGGCCCTCTAATACTCATACTGTCCAGTGATCCAGAAATGCCTAATATACGAATATCATGTCCTAGGAACAAGGTATCCTTTTTACAAGAATACTCAATTCTCTAATAAAGGCATCTTATTTTATTATTTTAGCTATATCACCTGCCTTCTTAAGTTCCTTTTATGGCCAATTATTCTTAGTAGCCTTTTCCTTCCTTCTACATATTTTCCCAGAATGTTTTGCCCATATGAGGGTTATTTCTCCTACTGGATGCTAAATCTCATCACTTCATTCTTCTAATTTACAACATAGAGACCACCTTCCTTGGGATATGTCCCTGTGAATTCTGCTCATATTTGACTAAAGTCCACTGTAATGCTGATTAAAATTACTAAGAAAGGTAATTTCCTGAATGTAATTGGCTAAACACTATTGCAAAGTCCAAATATATAGGACAATATTCCAGATGCTTTTGTATTTAAATACTTTCTGATTGCCTAGGTCTATCACTATGACAATCAGAAAGTCAAGATATTCTACAAGGGCTGTGGTGGCACATGCCTGTAATCCCAGTAGCTTGGAGACTGAGGCAGGAGAATTATGAGTTCAAATCCAGCCTCAACAATTTAGTGAGGTCCTGAGCAACTTGTTGAGACCCTGTCTTAAATTTAATATTATATATATATATATATATATATATATATATATATATATATATATATATATATAAAAGGCTGGGAATATGGCTCAATTGTTAAGTGCCCCTGTGTTCAATCCCTGGTACAAAACAAAATATTCTAGCTACAAGGCCAGCAACAAAAGAAAAATGTCAAAGAACCTAGTAACTTCAAGCTATGAAAAATAAGGTGATTCTGCATCACCTATCATTAAATAAAACTAGAAGTAAACTCCCCAAATATCCCCCTCTCCCGAAGTAGAAGGTGTTCCTATAAATTACTACATACAGTTCAATTCCTTAGGAAAGCAAATAAGAAGAAACCTCTTTGGGGCTATGGGTATAGCTCCTTGCAGAACACATTCTTTGCATATGCAAGGTTCTGTTTCAATCTCCCCAGCAGCAAATTCAACAAAAATCTCTTTTCTAGGAGCTACAAAAATACAGAGAACACATCATCGAATTTAAGAAGAAAGATAAATACCTCCTTTTCTATGCTCTCACTCTGAGATGAAAAAGGTCCTTTGGAATCAGGTTCACATTCACTGGACTGGCTGGTGGTACTGTACTGTGCATTGCACATGTTGGCAGCACTGGATTTGTCTGTACTGGTTTCAAGGGTAGTGCTGGATACACGTGGGTCGTTCTTAATATCAAAGGTCAAGAATGTTTTGGAAAAAGTGTCTTCCTTGTGAGTAGGATTTTCCTCCAAAGCCAAAGGATCTTTAAAGGAGAACTCCTTCCCAGTGATGGGTTTCTCGTCCAAGTCTAATATCTCCTTGAAAAGGAATATCTCCTTTGTGGTAGTTTTCTCCTTCATGGCTAATGGCTCCTTCTCCACATTGGACTTCTCCTGAATGACTAATGGCTCTTCAGGTATGGTCACCTTCTGAATGTTGAACTTCTCCTGCAAGGCCCAGAGCTCTTTCAGGGTAGCCTCCATCTCAGCACTGGGATTCTCCTGCGAGGCCAATGGTTCCATGAAGAGGCCTCCCCCACCAACTGTGGGTTTCTGTTGCTCCTCGATGCTGGGTTTCTCGTGGAAAGCCAAATCTTCCTTGAAGTGAGCTCCTGTGTCCATGGTATACTGCTTCTTAATGGTGGAATTCCTCTGCAAGATCAATGGCTTCTTGAGTACAGTCTCCTTCTCAATGCTGGGATTCTCCTGTATGACCAAGGGCTCCTCCAAGAGGATCTCTTTCTCTATGTTCAGAAACTCCTGCAAGATCATTGGCTGATTAATAACGAACTTCTCATCACTAGTAATGTTCTCATGCAAAGCCAACTGCCCCTGAGCATCAAGCTTCATTAAAGATAATTGCCCCTCTATGCTTGGTGCTTCCTCAGTGGAGGGCTCTTTCTCCAAATTGGAGAGCTTACTGAAAAGGGACGTCTCTTCACTGATGCTTTTTTCCTGCAAAGCCAACAGCTTCTCTGGGGAGTCTTCTTTGGTACTAGTCTTCTCTTGCAAGACCAAAGCTTTCTGAAAAAGGGACTCATCTTCATTGGTAGGCTTAAAATGCAAAGAATGTGGCTCCTGAAAGAGGAATTTCTTCTCAGTGATAAGCTTCTCCTTCAAAGTTGCTGGATCCTTACTATCTGATTTTTCTTCAGTGGTGATCTCCTGAAAGAATGATGGTTGCTTTAAGAGGGACACCTCCTGCTGGTTGGTATGCTTCTTTTTCAGTGAAGATGGTTCCTGGGAGAACTTCTCTTCAGTTGTAGGCTTCTTCTTTAAAGGAAATAGCTTCTTATAGAGTGATGACTTTTCAGATGTGGTCTTCTGCAAGACCAATGGATTCTTTACCAGGAACACCTTCCCATAAGTGATTTCCTTCTTTTTTAAAGACAATGGTATCTTAGAAAGGACTGTCTCTTCAGTTGTAGGCTTCTTCCTAAGTGACACTGGCTTCACATAGATGGAATTATTTTCTTTATCAATTATATCCTGCCAGTCTGACAGTTCTTTCCAGAAGGGCATTGAGTAAGTAGTACCCTTTTTTTTCTCTAAAGACACATTTTCTTCTTTAAAGGACAATGGCTCCTTAACCAGAGACTTCTCTTCAGAAGTAACCATTTGCAATACTAGCGGCTTCTTCATGTGGGACACTGTCCCTTGAGTGGTGGGCTGCTGCTTCTTTAAAGACAAAGGATTTTTGGAAAGGGTGGCTTTCTCAATGGTATGTTCCTTTGGAAAACCCACAGCTTCCTCAAGAAGTGGTTCCTCCTTAGTGGGAGACTTTTGGGGAGTCAACGGCTCCTTAGTGAGTGATTTCCTCCCCAAGGTTACTGTCTGAGGCTTCAAGCAGGAGATCACCCCCTGAGTATTAAACTTCTTATTCAAAGGTGATGGCTTCTTTGTGTATATTGTCTGCTTAATAATATGCTTCTTCTTATAAGAAACTAGCTCCACAAAAGATTTATCTTCATGATTCCTATTCTCCTGCAATGCCCGTGGCTTCTTCAAGAATCCCACCACCTCTTGAGTCATGTGCTTCTCCTGCAACATAGATGACTCCCAGGAGAGAGACTCCTGTTCAGTGGTAGGCATCTTTCTAAAGGGTGATGGCTTTGTGATGAGTGACTTCTCTCCAGAGGTGACCTTCTGCAGTACTAATGGTTTCTTCAAATATGATATCTTCCCTTGAGTAATGCATTTCCTGTTTGAAAAAGTCTCCTCAGTGGTAGGCTTCTCCTTAAAAGCTGATGACTCCTTGAAGAAGGACTCTTCTTCCAAGTCTATCTTCTCCCACAAGGTCAATGATGTCTTCGAGATGGACACCTCTCGTTCAGTGGCAAGCTTTTCTTGCAGTGCAGATGGCTTCCAAAAAACGGACACCTTCTCAGAAGCAGACTTTCTCTTAAAGGACAGTGGTTCCTTAGAGAGTGACTTCTCTTCAGAGGTGACCTTCTGCAAAACTAGTGGCTTCATCACATTGGAGATCCTCCCCTTTGTGGCACGCTGCTGCTTCTTTAGGGTTAATTGCTTCTTAGTGGGAGATGACTTCTCAGTTTTAGGTTTCTTCCAAAAACTTATTGGCTCCATATCAAAAACTTTGTCATCATCATTGTTGTCCTGGGAAGTCCACAACTCCTCCCAACAATACTTCTTCCCCTGATGTGTGCATGTCTTCTTCTTTAAGGATAATGTCTTCTCACTGATGACAGTCTCTTCAACTTTATGCTTCTTCCCCAAAGTCACTGTCTCTATAACAAATTCATCATCACTGTCAGTCTGCTCCTGCAAGGATAGTGACTGCTTTAATAGAGACATGTCCTCATGATTTCTGCACTTCTTCAATGACATCTTTTTGATGTTTGTCTCCTCAGTAGTTGTTTCCTCTTTTAAAACTAATGACTTATTGATGAGCGATGCCTCTTCGGTAGCTGGTGTTTTGAAGTTGGTGGATATGTCTACAATGAGTGTTTTCTCCATTATATTTGGCACTGGGGTGGTAGAAGCTGTTACTGGTGAGATTTCCAACTTACACCTGCAAAGCAAACAATGTTTGAGTAAGAAGAATATAGTTCTTGCAGTCCTCACCTACCATCTCATTTTGTTGCTACATGAATTAAGGCCTGGAAGAGAGACAATCCCGACAATCTCTCAATCCCGAGAGACAAAGTAGAGGGTAAAAAATAATAGGAACCATATTAAATCAAGTAAGCAGCATACTATATAGTTTCTATGCCTAGGTCCCTACACTTTTTTACAATTTCCCCCTGAAATCCATTTTATGCTCTCTCTCATATGATTTATTACTTTTATTTTATACAACGACTTTTGTTATAATACTTATCACATTGTATGAGTTATCTGCTTACGTATCAGTCTTCCTCACCAGCTGCAATTATTTGTCTTTGTCTATTAGCACCGAACATCTGGTAAAACACAGGCTCAAATTAATATTGTTTGGAGGCTAATGAGAGAGGCAGGGTTGTAATTAATTTTGGTGGGATCTAAACACATTCCCTTCACCTTGGGTTATTCAAAAGACACTTTCCCAATGAAAGTAATAAAAAGAGACCAAAATAGAAATTTGTCACATGTGTCAGTGCAAAGCTTTGTTCTGAATAGCATTTTATGACCAATTAGAGTGCCTAACCTAGTGTGACCAAATCACTGGAAGACTAGAAATCAAATAAAAAAGAGTGATAATTAAAGGTAAATAAAATCTCTGAACAGGGGGAATACATGCCTCTAAAGATTAGATATAATTTAACTCCACTTATATGAAATATTCAGAATAAATACATCCATAAAGATATATCAATAACAGAAAGTAGATTAATGGTTACTGAGGCTGGGATCAGGAGGAGTTGGAGAGGGGGACTGGAAAAGGAAAGGGACTCCTAGTAGGGTTGGGGTATTTTTGATGGTAATAAAATACAAAATCAGATAGTGGTAATAGCTATAGAATTCCAGAAATGTAATTTAAAAACACTGTATTGTAAAAATTAACTGAGCAATTTAAATAAAATTGCCTCAAAAGTTTTACCAGACAAGACAAGTTCCAGGTCCTTCCTAATGAGAACTTTTAGAGGCAATATTCAAATAGTCTAGCTATGATAGGAACATCCATTCTGATTGGAAACAGACTGCCTGAATTCAAATCCTGGCTCCTCCACTTATGACCTGGGTTACATTGGGCAAGTTTAACTCTCTGTATTTCAGTTTTTCCACCTATAAAATGGGGATCATAATAATGTCCCCTTCATAGGCTTGTTGTGATTATTTGACAAATTAATATGCTTAAAACACTTACAGAAATGATATAAATAATTTCATGCCAATAAGTTAGATAATTTAGATGAAATGGACAAATTCCTAGGAAGATGCAAACTACCAAATCCTATTAAGGAAGAAATTTAAAAATCTGAATAGACCTGTAATAAGTAAAAACACTGAATTAATAATCAAAAACCTATCCTCAAAGAAAACTCCAGGCATAGATGGCTTCAATGGTGAATTCTATAATATATTTAAAGAATTAATACCAGTTCTTCATGAAGATACCCTAAACCACAAAGACATCACAAGAAAACTAAAGATCAATACCTCTTATGACTAGAGATGTAGAAATCCACAACAAAATACTAACAAGTCAAACTCAGCAATGTATAAAGGGTTAAGAAACCTTAATCCAGTAGGACTTAACCCAGGAATACAAGCTTAGTTTAACATCCAAAATTCAATTCATGTACTATAATACACCAATGGAATAAAAAAAATTGATCTTTATCATTACATTAAGAAAAATCATGACAAAATCCCAGCCTTTCATAATAAAAAACACCCAACAAACTAGGAATAGGAAGGAAATTCCATAAACTAATAAAGGCATATACAAAAAAAAATTCAAAAGATAACATCATGGTTAATGGTGATACAACATCCCCCCCAATGATGAGGAAAAAGATAAGGAGGCCCAACTCTGACACTCTTTTATTCAGCACTGTACCAAAGGTTCTAACTAGGGCAATAAGGCAAGAAAGCTGGGAGCAGTGGCACACACCTGTAATCCCAGTGACTTTGGTGGTCAGACAGGAGGATCACAAGTTCAAGGCCAGCCTTAACATTTTAATGAGACTCTAAGCAACTTAAAGAGACCCTATCACAAAATATAAATAAATAAATAGAGTTAGGGATGTTCTTCATTGGTAAAGTACCCCTGGGTTAAATTCCCAGTACCATTTTTTTTTATACCCAGGATTGAACCCAGAGGCACTTAACCATTGAACCACATTCCGAGCCCTTTTTATTTTTTATTTAGATACAGGATCTCACTAAGTTGCTTAGGGCCTCACCAAGTTGCTGAGGCTGGCTTTGAACTTGCAATCTTCCTGCCTCAGTCTTCTGAACCATTGGGATTATAGGTGTGCACCACCATAGCTGGCTCCAAAATTTTTTTTAATAAATGAGGCAACAAAATTCTACCCAAAGACATCCCTATTGGAAATGAATAAGTAAAACTGTCTGTGTCAGCAAATGACAATGATTTTATATAGAGAAAAGCCTAAGGAACTCCTACACACACTCACACACACACAAAAAAAACTATTAGAATAAATAATTTAATCAATAATCTGTGCTTCACCATACTTGTAATGATCTGTCTGAAAATGAAATTAAAGGAAAAATCCAATTATGGTAATATCAATAATAATATAATGCTAGAAACAAATTTAATAAAACACATGTAAAACTTACACTCTGAAAACTACTTAAAATGTTGGAATAAAGATCTAGATAAATAGAAAGACATTATATGTTCATGGATTAGTTAAGATGGCAGTATTTGTCAAGTTGATTTACAGATATAAGGCAATTTCTACAAGAATCCTAGCTGACTTATTTGTAGAATTTGACAGGCTGAACCTAAAATTTATGTGGAATTGCTAGGCACTCAGAATGGTGAAAACAATCTTTAAAAAGAAAAAGGTTTGGAGGATGTGTTAGTCAGTTTTTCGTCATTGTGACCAAAATACCTGACAAGAACAACTTGGAGAAGGAAAAGTTTTATTTTGGATTCACAGCTTCAGAAGTTCAGTCGATGTTAGCTGACTCTATCACTCTGGGTATGAGGTGAGGCAGAACATCATGAAAGAAGGGCATTGTAGATGAAAGCTGCTCAGCTTATGGCAGCCTGGGAGGAGAGAGAGAGAGAGAGGAAGGGGCTAAAGACATATATAGTCCAAATATGCACCCCCAGCCTAGTTCCTCCAGCCACACCCCACCTGCCTATAGTTACCATTCAATAACCCATTCAGCTATCAATGGATTAATCTAGTGATAAGATCAGAGCCCTAATCATATCCTAATAGCTCCATCTCTGAACCTTGTTGCACTGAGAATTATGTGCTTTCAACACACAAGCTTCTGGGGGTACATTTCAGATCCAAGCCATAACACAGGATTCACAATTCCCAATTTCAAAATGTACTACAAAGGTACAGTTATCCAGACAGTGTGGTACTGGCATAATGATAGGTAATGACAGACATATAGGTCAATGGAATAAAACTGAGAGTCCAGATATAAACCCTTATATTTATATTGAATTGTTTTGACAAGTATGCCAATACAAGAGGAAAAAGATTAGTCTTTTCAAGACTGGGTAAAGTAAATATCTCCATGCAAAATAATGAAGTTAGACCCCTAACCAACAACAAAGATTATCTAAAAATAAATCAAATATCCAATTAAGAGCCAGCATCAGGTCAAATACGCATGTAAACCCAACCTCAGAATTACATTTCAGCAGGAAACCAAGTAGGTATAAATGCTAATTTTCTGGTTTGATTTCTTTCTGCTGGGCAATTAGCAAACAGTTCTATGCACACAGCAGGTTAATTTTCTGGAGTTCCTAACCTTTTCTTTTTTGTTTTTTGTAGAGTACTAGGGATTGAACTCATAGGTGTACTTCATCGTTGAGCCATATCCCCAAGCCCTTTTTATAGTTTATTTTGAGGCAGGGTCTTGCTAAGTTGCTTGGGGCCTCACTAAGTGCTAAGACTGACCTTGAACTTGAGATTCTACTGTCTCAGCCTCTTAAGTCTCTAGATTACAGCTGTGCACCACCACACTCAGCTCTCAACCTTTATATCCTACTCACTGGAACCTATGCATAGCCCTGCATAGTCATTTACCTAATCTATTCAAATGCAGATTGGAATAAGAAATTCTAAAGAAGTAATTCCCACTAGAATAAAGAGAGAATACAGAAAGGTGTCACTCTCTACTTTCTAAGTCTTTTTCTAGTTAAGAGTGGCCTGGGGATATGGCTCAGTTTTGGAGTGCTTGCACATTCATAAGGCCCTGGGTTTGATCCCCAGCATCACAAAGAAAAGTTTTCTCAGAAGCAAATTATTTTTCCCATCTTAGATGGACAATGCTCATCTCTGCTTGTCGAGCATGTAAACAGTTATCTGTAACAGTTGGAGGACACATGGATTTGGCCCATGGAGATAGTAATTCCTCTTAAGTGACAAGGGGCAAAGCTTCTGATGAGATAACTGGTGAACTATCAGTCACATGCTGAGAGTCCCTTGAAATGTTAAGTTGCCTCCACACTCCCATGCACAGACCAGCTCAAACAGAGACTGAATTATCAAAAAAGAGAAAAGATTAAGGTGTTTTGGAAAATTCTCAATAACAACAATGGATCTTTCAAAAGCACACACACCATGAAAGAGGAGAGTGAAGTGGCCTGTAACTCTTCAGCATTCAGGGTAAATGTGCTAGTCACCACTGTGGCTCACTAAACATGTTCTTAGGGAAGACAAAAGGATGTCACACACATTTCTTTACCATCAGAAACAATACCATCTGAGTCCCCTCTTACCTTTTCATCTCCTTGTGTTTAGCAGATCCGTAAACACGCCTATTCTTGCTTATATTCTTGAAAACATCTTTTACAATCTCCTTATTGGCTTCCTTCTTGGACTGTGCAGGTTGACTTTGAGAAGCCTATAAAAAATGGGAGGAGCAGACCAGAAATTGAAGAGAACCACGACTTACCCAATAAGTGGTTCTTATAAGAAAGTCTGGACCTACATCTCCATCCTGAACAACTGTGTGTTCCCAGGAGTGATAATCCAAATATCTTACAACCGATAACAGTGGAAGCCAGCAGGAAAAAAAAAAATCAGTATAAAGTACTAGTTTATATTAGCTAAGTAGAACCCGAAATGCTGCTATTCCATGGAATATGAGATATAATTTTGATCACCGTGCCAGGCATACTGACTGGCAAATAACTGAAAAGAATTTTTGTTAATATCACATTCTACTTTGACCTGAAAAGATGTTCAAAGGAGAAAAATGGAATATGTCTGGCTTTTCTGTCTGGGTATGCCAAGACCAGCGAATTTGGGGGGATAGACCTCTAACATAATACTACCTGTGATAAAACAATCCTGTCTCATTTAGCGACATTTATTTAACATGGGATTCTCAGGAGTTTGATCAGACTCTAATCCTGACAAACTCTATTAAACAATATGAAAAATTATGGAATAACGAATAATGTCAGGAAAAATAAACTTAAAAATGACAGTTTTGAAATGAAACAAATGAACTTAATTTGAATAAATACTATAATCACATTAAAGGAAAAAGGAAGAGAAAACCAAAGACAAGAAAAAACCAATTCAACTATATACCCTCAAAGTATATATTCTCAGTCAGGATGGTTTGTGGAGAAATGTTGAGAGCCACAGCCGAAGGGGCCCCAGCAAACTTCCAGCTGCCAACAAACTTCCAGCTGCCAGCTGATGATTGGCTCACAGCGGCCCCAGCAAACTTCTAGCTGCCAACTGATTGGCTCCTCTGCGGTGATGTTCATTGGGCTGTTTCCCCGCCCTTTCAGACCAAGGAGCTGCTCATTGGGGAACTTTTTTTGGAAAAATTGTATCACCGATGACACCATCAGCAAAAATACCCCAACACTACCACAAGTCGCTGCACCAACAGAGAGTTCACAATGCATACAAGTGATACATAGTCCAGGCAAGTTCTGCAAGCAGTTCAGTGATGGCTCCTTTTGGAAAAATTATACCACCGATGACACCATCAGCAAAAATACCCCAACACTACCACAAGTCGCTGCACCAACAGAGAGTTCACAATGCATACAAGTGACTTCACAATGCATACAAGTGATACATAGTCCAGGCAAGTTCTGAAAGCAGTTCAGTGATGGCTATTGCAAAAGCTGTAGATTGGTTTTATCTTTGTCTTCACCAGCACTGGGATAAAGATAGGAATTCTGGCAATAATGGCAAAAGAAAAAAATTATGTAACATTCCAGAAGGCACTAAAAGAAAACAATTTTCTGAACAATTTACATTATCTTGAACAGAATTATTAAATATAATGAAAAGGAAAGGTGAAAGTAAACAAACAGGTCTGTTAACCTCCTTTTTTGTTCACATATTAAAACAATCCTCAACAGCTGTTTCCCCAATTTAAATTAAACCATTTAAATCACGTGAATAAAAAAAATATTTGGATCCATTTTTTCATGAGCGCTCATCATATATGATATATGGACATACGTACATACAAACATACAAGATAAAACATAAGTGTGCACACATAATATAATACATACAACACATAACGTAATAGTAAAGGCCTTATAACTTTTTACAGGTGAAATCTCCATTGCAATGTTTAAAAACTCTAGTCAAAAAATAGAACTGATCAGCAAAACATTAACCTAGGTCTGTATGAGCTCAAAAAACAAAATAGAACTTCATGATGTGGGAAAGGGTAATAATAAAATAGATATTGAAAAAAGGATCCTGGTTCTGTTGCAGATGTAAGGATAGCCAAACTGGAGTTCTGGATATCAGCTGTTATGGATTTGAGGCAAATCATCTTCTTTTTGGTCTGTAGAAATCGCTTTAGTTAATCTTTCTGGAATCCAAATCGGCTGCTGTTCTCCCTGTGGAAAACATAAACAAACCCCCGACTCCAGACAATTACTGGGTCAGGACCTTTCCATTGTCATGTTAGAATATCCTTCCAAAGTACCTTGGGCTTATGTACATTTTTTGGACATATATGTCTTTCTGCAGCACTAAGCCCTGATGAATCCAAATTTAAAAAGTTTAGAGTAAAAAGGGTTATTTTAAGTTTATCTTTGGGGAATATATACCCCTTCTCAATTCCTTCTTTTTGCTTTAATAAGTACATTTTAATAGTTTGATGAGCTCTTTCAACTATTCCTTGTCCCTGTGGATTGTGTGGGATTCCGGTTATATGAGTAATGCCAAATGATGAGCAAAATTGTTTAAAAGAGGTAGAAGTATAACCAGGGGCATTGTCGGTTTTTAACTGTTTTGGAACGCCCACAGTGGCAAAATATTGTAAGCAATGAGCTATAATATCTTTAGTTTTTTCTCCGGCATGAAGGGAGCCCATCAAAAATCCAGAAGAAGTATCAACTGTAACATGCAAATATTTTAATTTTCCAAATTCTGGCAAGTGTGTGACGTCCATCTGCCAAATATGGTTAGGTATCAGTCCTCTAGGATTGACTCCAAGATTAACTTGTGGTAAAAAGGTCACACAATTTTGACATTGTTTTATTATTTGTCTAGCTTGTTCCTTAGTTATTTTAAAACGCTTTTGTAAAGTATTAGCATTGACATGGAACTTTTTATGAAAATTTGTAGCTTCTTCTAGTGTAGAGAAAATATGTATGTCATGTATAGTTTTATCTTCTAAATCATTGCCCAAACTAAGGGCTCCAGGCAATCCTGTATGTGCCCTGATATGTCCTATAAAGAATGGATCTTTTCTGTCCCAGATTAGACTTTGTATAGTGGAAAGCAAAGAGAAAACAGTAGAGGAAGGGGAAATCCTACCAGCATCTTCAAGGGATACTATAGCATTAACTATATACTGACTATCGGAAAATAAATTAAATACAGAATCTTTAAACATCACAAAAGCTTGTAATACTGCATTAAGCTCTACCTTTTGAGCTGATTGTTTGGGTATTAAAAATGTAAAAGTTTGATCAGGTGTAACTATTGCTGCTGTACCATTATTTGACCCATCAGTGAATATATTTGGAGCATTCATGATAGGTGTTTTTCTTGTCATTTTTGGAAAAATTACAGGATGCGATGACCAAAAAGACAATAAAGGATTAGATGGTAAGTGGTTATCAAATGAAACATTAGATTTGCACATGATTATTGCCCAAGTATTTAACTCATTAGCTAACTCATCAATTTGATTCATAGTATATGGAGTAATGATTTTATTGGGAGAAATTCCAAACACTCCATTTGATACTTTTATTCCTTTGAGTATTAATTGTCCTACAGCCTCAGGATACCTAGTAAGAATAGTGTTAGGAGAATAAGATAAATGTATCCATAATAATGGACCTTCTTGCCAAAATACTCCTGTAGGAATATTTTATGTTGGTAGTACAATAAATAATAAAGGCAAACTTATATCAATTCTATCCAAATGCATATTTTCCATATATGTTTCAATGATTTTTAATGCCTTTCTTGCTTCAGGCATTAACATTTGGGGTGAATTTGGATCTGATGGACCTTTTAGGATATCAAATAAAGGTCCCAACTCTCCTGTTGGTATACCTAGATAAGGCCTTATCCAATTTATGTCTCCTAATAACTTTTGAAAGTCGTTAAGTGATTTGAGTTGATCTACTCGTATTTGAATTTTTGGTGGATGGACCATGGTTGAGGATAATAGAACTCCTAAATAATTAATTGGAAAATTTAATTGTACTTTATCTATTGCTATCTCTAGGTTATAATTGTAATAATTTTGTAAATGTGGCATAACATTCTAGCAATGTGTTTTTATCTTTGTGTGCTAATAATACATCATCCATACAGTGAAATATTTGTAGTTCAGGATTTTGATTTCTAAGTGGCTGGATTACTTTGTTAACATAAATTTGACACATAGTTGGGCTGTTAGCCATCCCTTGAGGGAGTACTTTCCATTCATATCTCTGATCAGGACCTTCATGATTCAGTGCAGGGATAGTAAATGCAAAATGTGGACTATCCTCGGGGTGAATTGGAATTGAAAAAAAAACAATCTTTAATATCTATAACTAAAACATACCAGGTTTTTGGCAAAGCAGACAATTGAGGAATCCCCGATTGAGCAGGTCCCATAATAACCATCTCATTATTAATGGCTCTTAAATCTTGCAATAATCTCCGTTTACCAGATTTCTCTTTGATGACAAAAATGGGAGTATTATGGGGAGATACAGAAGGTTGTATATGTCCTTCCGCTAATTGTTGTTTGACCAGGTCATGGGCTGCTTCTATCTTCTTTAGTCAGGGGCCACTGAGGAACCCATACTGGTCTTTCTGATTTCCAAGTAATTTTTATTGTCTCAGTGGCCCTTTCTGAAAATCCAACCCATGTCTGTCTGTTCCTTGATCTATTTGTATTGGTGCTGCTATACCTTGTTCTTGTTTTTCTAATCTTTTTCCTTTCCTAAAACCTTGTCTAGCCATAATAGTGGGTGCATTTTGATTGATGTTATTTGTTAATGTCAAATCTAATTGATCTAGGACATCTTGTCCCCATAAATTTATGGGAAGATGATCCAATACATATGGTTGTATAGTTCCTTCACATCCTTCAGGATCCTTCTAATCTAATACCATTGCACTTCTATGGGGATTAGTCGCCACTCCTAGGCCTCGAAGCATTTGAGTGGCTTGTTGTAATGGCCAATGTTTTGGCCATTCTTGACAAGAGATGATGCTAAGGTCTGCACCTGTATCCATTAGCCCATTAAATTCATGTCCTTGAATATTTAGTTTTAGCATGGGGCGAGAATCTAAATTTAAAGAAAGCATAGGCTAATCTACACCTGTGGAGCCTAATCCCTTGGAACCTCTTTCTACAGTACGACTGGAAAATTTATCATGAAGGCTGGGTATTATTAGTAACTGTGCTATTCTATCTCCTGGTGAAATTACTGATATACCCTTTGGAGAACTGGCTATAATTTTTATTTCACCTTCATAATCAGGATCAATTACCCCAGGACTTATCATAAGTCCTTTTAGAGTAGAAGAACTGTGTCCTAATAATAAGCCTACTGTTCCTTTGGGAAGAGGTCCTTTTACCCCTGTGGGAATGATTTGAACTCCCATCTCTGGAGTTAGTACTGTTCTGGCGGAGGCGCAGATGTCCAATCCTACGCTTCCTCTGGTTTGTCTAGTGAGGGATTTAATGGACAATGTGTCCTGGGCACTACCCTGATGGGGTTGCTGGGTTCCTCCAGTGCTCCGTATATTTGTGGTCTTGGGCCCCGGAGCACTGGGCCCCCCTGTCCATTTTTTGGCAATGGAGCCCGATGCCTTTCTCCATGATATCGTGGATAGACACCTGGTCCTTGTTCGTTTTTTGATAATGGAGTACCCTCTATGGTGGTTTGAGAACGGCATTCATTAGCCCAATGTCTCCCTCTATGGCATCGTGGGCAAATACCCGGTATTCTACTCCTTTGATACCTAGTTTTGTTAAACCCTCCTCCTACAGGGCAATTCCTTTTAAAATGTCCTGTTTGTTCACAATTGTAGCATGTTTTTTGCCTGGCATCTAAAACCTGTTGTACTGCAGCTGCCACGACTTGCCCTTGTTCATTAATGTCTCTACATAATTTAATATATGTGTTTAAATCTTCATGTTTCCATGGTCTAATGACTTCTCTGCACCAACGATTTGCTTGCTCATAAGCCAGTTGTTTCATTAATGGCATTGCTTGTTCTGTATTCCCCCAAACTCTGGTAGCTGTTTGAATAAGCCTACCTACACATTCAGTGTAAGGTTCATTAGCTCCTTGTATTACCTTAGATAATTGACCTTGTAAACCTCCATGTCCTTGTAAAGTCTTCCATGCCCTAACCGCATCTGCAGCAATTTGTGCGTATATGCCAGGATCATATGCAATTTGTTGCTGCTGATCCTCATAAGGTCCCTTTCCTAACAACATATCTAGATTTCTCTGAGGATAATCAGCTGCTGCATTTCGCCTAGCCGACTCCTTGCAAAATTCCTCATTGGCAACCTTTCATAACAGGTATTGACCTCCATTTAGCACAGCTTTACACATATTAGCCCAATCTGCTGGTGTCATGTTCAAGTTGGTAATGAATTCGACCATGCTTACAGTGAAGGGTGCTTGAGGACCATAGGTTGTTACAGCCTCTTTTAGCTGCTTCACTTTTTTGTAATTTAAAGCATGGTGAATTCGCTGCCCTCCTGCCTGCTCAAATACAGGGCATGTTAATATTTGAGATCCTGTCTCAGGATCCCAACTGTCATCTGCGGGGGTTGGGAGCTTCCCAGCATATGGAGGTGGCGCTGTTGGTTGGACACTTACGCCCTCTGGTGATAGAAAGGTGTTAGCAGCAGTCTCCTGTTGTAACTTTTCCCCTGATGGCTTTTTCTGCTCTAAACTTCCTTCCTCTGTTTGACTAGCTCAAAAGACCTTCTCTTTTACTTGAATCATTTCCTCTTTCTGACTAACTTGAGAGACCTTCTCTTTTACTTGAATCAATATGTCTTCTCCTTCCTCTACCATTGTCTGAACTGAAGGCTTTGGACTAAGCAAACAAGATACGAACATCCACAATGGCAATGTGCCAACTGGCAGAGTCCCTGGGCTTTTCTTTTCTATTCTTTTTAAATCTTCACCATGATGGTTCCATTGTGATATATTGAACAACTCCTCCTTAAAAAGCCATGGGCTACATTTTTATATTGTATCAGCATATGCCCTGACTGCTCTTGATTTTACTGGGATGCCTCCTTCCTCTAACAATTAACACTCTTTCGGTCTGTTTTTTACTAATTTCTGATCCCAAATTTCTACTATAATACAACCCAACAAGATAACACCAAACAAAACCGAGACAGAATGAAACAAAAATGGAACAACACAAAATCATTATATCAGCCTTTCTATCCTCCTGAAATATCCATCCATCCTTTCTCCCTATCTGTTCCTCAGACGCAAATAGTTTTTCCTCAGATGTGAGCGGTTTTTCTTCCGTCTCACTCATCTCCAGGGACAGGCAACTTAAAACAAAAGTAAAACAAAACAAAAGAAGAATCTTAAAATGGCTACCCATCCTCTGGCCCTGCCCTCAGGGGCGAGCAGTTTACCTTATCACTTACCCTCAGTCGTTCCCGTGTGGCCCACCAAATGCCGCAGTCTGGCTGGGCACAATTCAGGAGCCACTTGTCAAAATAAATTAACTTTATTTTTAGAACACACACACCACACCACACAGCTCCTCAGGAAAAACCCTGAGAGCCCAACTGCCACCACCGGCTTCCCACAAGCCTCTCAACCTCTCCCACTCCTCCCACTCCTCCAGCTGATTGGCTGGGTCGCGTGGGCGGAGCCAAAAAAAAGTCCCCCAATGAGCAGTTCCATGGTCTGAAAGGGCAGGGAAACAGCCCAATGAGCATCACCGCAGAGGAGCCAATCAGTTGCCAGCTAGAAGTTTGCTGGGGCTGCTGTGAGCCAATCATCAGCTGGCAGCTGGAAGTTTGCTGGCAGCTGGAAGTTTTCTGGAAGCTGGAAGTTTGCTGGGGCCCCTTCGGCTGTGGCTCTCAACAAGGGAATACAAAAATCTGTGTATTAGAATTAGAGTTATGAAAATTCATGAATTCTCAAAGTAAGTATGTGTCTGTATATTGGTTGTATATCTGTATATATATATAGCTATACATGTACTCAAATACACTTGTGTGTGGGTTTGTGTGTTATTTCAGTCAGTTTTTTCACTTCTGTGACCAAAAGACCTGACACGAATAACAAAGAGAAGGAAAAGTTAATTTGGGGCCCATATTTTCAGAGGTCTCCTCAGTCCATAAAAGTTTGTCTCTGTTACTCTGGGCCCAAGGTGAGGCAAGAACATCATGGCAGAAAGGTGTGGAGGAGAAGAGCAGCTCAGGACATGACAATCAGGAAGCAGATAGAAAGCTCTGCTCACCAGGGAAAAACTATAACCCCCAAAGGCATGCCCCCAGTGACCTACCTCCTCTACCTACACCTTTCTTGCCTATAGTTACAGCCCAATTAATCCATATCAGTAGATTAATGCACTGATTAAGTTAAAGCTCTCATAACTCAATCATTTTACCTATAAACTTCCTTGCATTGTCTCACAATGAGCTTTTAGGGGATACCATATATCCAAACCATAACATGTGTACAGAAATTTCTTACCTCTGTCTTCTGGAAGAGCAGAAAAAGCAAATATCCCAGTAATACACGTAGTACTGAGACCTTGGTATCTAATACCACTTCCATTGAGAGAAACCAGAACTCTTTGGAGAAATGGTTTGCTATAGAGCTGGGGACAGAGTTGGAGTAAGGTGAGCCTGGAACATCTTGTTTATGTTAGAAAGAAAATGCTCAAAAAATATTGAAAGCATGTCACAAGGACAGAGTAATAAGATTGCAAGGACTCCTATTGGAAAAATCTAAAACAATTTGAGCACTAAAATAAAGTATAGTGAACTATGAACCACTGAAAACAACAGGAATTGATGAGCCCACACCAATAATTACAGGGGAGAAGGGAGGGCTCAAGCTTGTAGCAGAATGACAGGGAAAGACTGGTAAATGAGGAGTGAGTGCTGGAGTAAGAAAAATCATAATAAAGATTAATTTAGGCAGAAATCATCAAGGATGGTGTCCCACCTAGGGGACATTTTGATGAAGAGCAGATTATTTGCAAGCTCTTAAGAATATGTCCTACAGACTACTTATTAGTTGCAAGAGGAAAAAAATAAACAATAATTATGCAGGGGAGAAATCAGGCAACAGCTTAACCAGGTGATCAAAATAACATTAGCAGCTGGTCACAGTAGCACATGCCTAGAATTGCGGCTACCCGGAAGGATAAGGCAGGGGAATTACAAGTTTGAGGCCAACCTCAGCAATGTAGAAAGACCCTATCTCAAATAAAAAATAAAAGGGCTTGGGATCTAGCTCAATTGGTAGAGCACCCCTGGGTCCAATTCCCAGTACCACAAAAATAAATAAATAACATTACCAATGAAAGGCCAATAGGCAGCATGTGCTTAAGATGTGATTCTACCAGGACGGAACATCACCTGCACAACATTTTAGCCAACAATATATAACATCAATCTAATCACAAGAAAAATAATCTGACAAATACAAAATGAGGACTGCTCTTTTTATGAAGAGGGGAGTTGAGTATGACTGTATCTTTCATAAGTGGTAATATTATTAAAGAACAAGGCTATGGAAATGTCCCAGATAAGATGCTAAAAACACAAAGTAATGTAGTATGTGATCCTAGACTGGATCCTTTACTGGAGGGGGAAAATGTCATCAAGGATATTTATAGGCCAACTGACAAAACTGGAATATGGATGACTGATTACATAAAAGTGCTGTATCATGTAAATGTATAACTATAGTGCTATTCAATACGAATAATATAAATTTATCAATATGAATTGATAACTGTTCTGTGGTTGTATAAGACAATTTACCTATTTTTAGGAAATAAAGACTTAAGTCATTAGGGATAGAGGGCCTTGTTCCCCACTCTCTGCCTCCTATGAGGAAGTCCTCGAGTGTATAGGGTAATGTATAGGGATGTTTGTTGCACTATTTTTTTATTTCTACAACACTGTAAATTTAAATTTATTTCCAAATGAACAGTAGAAAAAAAGAGTGCCTCTGTATGATTAGATCATAATAAGCAACTACAAATCAGTAGGAAATTCTTTCTTAATACCTCAGGTTATCCACCTCTGGCTTCATTTCCCACTGACAAATACAAAATGAGGACTGCTCTTTTTTTGAAGAGGGGAGTTTTCATTTAATTTCACCTAGAGTTTTACAAAGTACTCATATGTGCAATCAAGATTCAGAATGGGAAAGTAGGTGCATTTTTGGCAGAAGAGAGGTGGAGACCCTAACCCCCAAGATGGAACCCTCTATCTGCCATATGTGCAGATTCAAAGCATTGTTACTTTCAGACCTAAGCTTAAGAGGATCTTTACCTATACTGCTTCATAATATGAAACAGGAGAATAGAGATGAAAATCCTATTGTCACAAAACCATTTAGGCAAATGGTTTATAGATATAGGCCCCATCTCCTTGTCTACTGGCTTAATACCGGTTCTAACGTATCAAAATTTCTTCCCATGCTAAAAATGATAAAGGAGATGGAAAGAAAAACTCAGTTTATTAAAGAATCAAAAAAGATCAATTCTAGTTGTCAGGCCAGGACCTGACTATAGCAAATGTTGAGAAGATGACAGAGATAGGGACATGGAGATTTAGTACTATTGAAAGGAAGAAGCAAATCACCAGATAGGGAATGCCTAAAATTCACAGAATAAGGAGCCCTCAAACCTAAAATTGATAAGTTCAGACATCTGTAGACTCTAGACCCTAGGAATAGCTTATGTACATTATATTGGTGGAACTTTCTGTGGAAAGCACCAAAGATCATTCAAGGTGACCAAAACAATCTTTAGAACTTTAGCCAGGTGTGGTGGCACATGATAGAAGAGAAATGGGCTTACTGAGCTGCTGGAAAGCTGCAGGCAGAGATGCTGCTTTGGGATGCCCTGTTCCCCACTTTCTGCCCCCTATGAGGAAGTCCTGCATATCTACATGGAGTTCCTATTATTGGTACAATTCATTTGTGTCTGTTATTTCTGAATGGTGAAATAAACGTCATGGGAAAAAGGACTGAGACTTGGCAAGAATGTTGGTCTCTCACATGCTTTGAGACTACTATGATCTGAATATCTGTGCCTGCACCTCAACTCATATGTTGAAACCTAATCCCCAATGGGGTAATATTAGGAGATGGGCCTTTTGGGCAGTGATTAAGTCATGAGAGGAGAGCTCTCATGAATGGGACTAGTATCCTTATAAAAGAGACTTAAAGAAGCTTGATTGCCCCACTGCCTTGTGAGGACAGAGCTAGAAAATATCGATCATGAAAAATGGATACTTTACCAGATAACAAATTCACCAGAACCCTGAGTTTGGATTTCCCAGTCTCTAAAACTGTGAGCAATAAATTTTTGTTGTATAAACAACAGGTTACCCAGTTTAAGGTATTTTGTTATAGTAGCCTAAATGGACAAAGACACCTTGTACCGTTCCACTGCATTCCTCCATGGGCTCTGCAGGTGAACAAAAGTTACAAAAAAGATGGACTGCATCTGTGGCTACCTTATTTCAATCAAGTTTCTAGATGTGTGGTTAAATAAGCCAAGAAAGAACCTAAATTATAGGTATATGTATGTAAGGGAGCTCTTTTTACCAACTGATAGCAAATCTAAAATTACACGGAAAGCTAACATATATGCTGGAATCTGCAGAGAAAAGACACTGCATTAGTAGAAAGATGGTCACACTGATTCTAAAGAGCAGGGATCCAAAGAAAAGAACCTTGCTAAAGCTTATCCCATCTTGCCCAGTGAGTTAAAGCATCACCTGGTAGATACAGGTATTTTGGCAGCCATAGAAGCACTCTATTGTAAGAGGCAAGAATAGTTCACCAGGTTTTTCTGTAGCTTGGATGAAACAGACTTCAATGTCAATAATGATAAAGTCCTCATCTGTAAAATAGATAATTACAGTGTCTACCTCATAAAGTTATACAAGGTTTAAGTAAGTGGATATAGGAAAAAAGTACTTAAACTATTGCCTAATAAGCACATAGTAAGCTTTCAGTAGGCATCAGTTATTACTATTTTCTATGACCAAAGACTATCATTTGTCCTGATTCTATATTCAACTAACAATAGTCTATTAATCATTATTTTTGCTGGTATCTTAATAATACCAGAAGGTAGGTGACTTGGAGGTATACTCAAGAATTCTAATCAAAATTGAGATTCTAGATTTTCATAGTTGAAGACCAGATCTTTGAAATTTGGTTCTCAATGGTTCTGTGGATTCAGGAGGTATTTTTGATTGTCACTGGGATGATGCTGGAATATAATATCTGGGAGACAGATATGCTGGATGAGGTCCAGCCTAAACAATAAAAAAATTGTCCTGCCCAAAATATCCATAGTGCTTGAATCGATAAATACTACCATAGAATACAATGATTACACCAAAATACTTATCTCCAGAGCCTAGGAAGACAGCTGAGCCACCTCTGGACCTGAGGAAAACACAATATCCCATTGTTCTCATAGTGATCCACAATTTCATATCTGCTAATCACACTATCTGCCACTCCCAGAGAATCCTACCAATTGACCCAAATGGTTTGTGTCAGTAGAAGAGCCCCTGCAGTTTGTGAAATTAGGTCATTGATTCCAAATAAAACCCGCTCTTACCATTCCAAAGAGGGTCAGTGTCTAGTAACTGGAAAGATCCTTTAAGGAAGAGGTTATATAAGGCTTGTGCAAAAATCACAGCAAAGAATTGAACTAGCATACTCACATTGGTAAGATCTTCAAAAGCTGATCTCTTTTTGACCATCCCCTGAGGTGAAAATGGAGATATTTTTGCTTGGTGATTCTCCCCCTTTTGAAAAAAAGAAGAGGTAAATGATATATCCAATTGTGAACAGTCTCTTCAGGGACTTTGGGTCATCTTCAAGGCTTAGAAAAACTCCAGAATTTCCAAGTAACTAGGGATACATATGATAAGCTGAATAAACTACAGCAAAAGAATATTTCAGTCCTCAGAGATGCTAGTAGAATCCCAGAAGGTAACCGTCACTGATGATGGAGACAAGACTGTGAAGAGACAAGGTAACCTTCAGAGTAACTCTCAGAATGGGGAAATAGCTTGATGAAGCTCATTTTTCCTCTCACTCTTCTCATAATTATGGATATCCTATCCAAGATTAACCAGCACCACTCCTAGTCGTTGCTTTAATATTGGGGCTTCCTGGTAACTTAGTTCAATAATCTAACAAATATTTATGTTAAATTAACTGATCTAAGACATTTCTAATAAGGATAATAGTGTACATACCTAAATCCTGATTCAGAATCAGCTCTTTACTAATTGCTGACCATAGACAAATCACTTAATCTCTGAGCCTCAATTTTCTTATCAGTAAAATTAGAATGATAACCTACTTGACTAAGTACTTAAGGATCAAAAAAAGAGAATACAGTTTTCTTTAAGATTGTATAAAGGGCTGGGGATGTAGCTCAATGGTAGTGTGTTTTCCTAGCGTGCAGATGTTCAATCCCCAGCACCATCAAAAATATTTGTATAAACTATAAATGAACATAAATAGTATTTGGGGGGGTATCAGGAATTGAATTCAGGGGCACTTGACCACTGAGCCACATCCCCAGTCCTATAAAAATATGCTGTTGGGGCTAGGGATATAGCTCAGTTGGTAGAGTGTTTGCCTCACATGGGGTTCAATCCCCAGCACCACAAAAAAGTATACTGTCCAATATGATTATAAACCTCACATGGAAAGATTTATAATTTTAAGAAGAGTTTGGTTAATCAGATTAATCTTTAATAATCGTTAGTGAATATAAGGGAGAAGAAGAAGAGTGAATATTCTAGAGCAGAGGGGGTTTTCTTCCTAGGTATCTATGCAAGAAGTCAGGGCAAGCCATACTGCAGGGCTCTTCTATTCCTTAACAGCTTTTGTTTAGTTAATGTCTCCTAGGTCTCAGATTTCCTTTATGAAACTCTGAGAACAACCCTACCTTCTACCTATATGAGACAGTTCTTACAATGTGAAACAGAACACCAGGATCTGACTCATTTGCTCTCTTCTCCAGGTATGACAGTAACCATCAGTACATGGCATAGTAAGTGATCAGAAATTTAAAGAATTGGATTCATGATACAACAAACTATTCTAGCACAATGTAATATTCCTTGAAGATCTAAGAAAAATTACTTCTGTTTTCTAACTGATTAAGCTGAGAAATAAGTAAAGTATTAATCTTTCATCTTATTCATGATAAATAATCTTAGTAGAAATTATTAGCAAAAAAACTAAATATCATTTTCTCACAAATTAGATGAGAAATAAAATGTCAGGCTATTATCCAATTCCTACTTAATATTACTGGTAGAAATAATCAGTACAACAGTAGAAACTGAACCTAATAGAACTTAGATTTGCAAAAATGTGCTCCAAGAAAGTTTGGTTTGGAGAAATAACTGTCACAAAAGAAAACTTAAAATGGCAGATATCCTATAAGAAAAATGGATATAGACAAAATCTTGACCAATATAACAAATCTTTCCTGATAAATTTACATGAAATAAAACTGAACCCTCTGTGAAAATCATTTTAATAAGAAAAGTGAAAATGATTAGCAAATGTTTATCTGCACTGAGAGAAAATCAATCAAGAAAATTAAATTGGCCTAATTATGTTTGCCCTAGGAAATATTCTCTTGATGACAGTTCATCAGTGTCAATATAATTCTTATTAAAATATATGTGATGATGAACATAGAACATATCAGGGTCAGAATAACAATGTCAGACTATCCTAAAGGTCAAAACATCAGAGTTAAACTGTACCCACATTCTTCAAATGTGATATTCAACCTGTTTCTATAAAAAGCATGGTAACACATTTGCTGATATAATCTTCATACTCTTTCCAGGATATACAGCCTCCTGGAAAGTTGCTTAGAACTTCTCAGAGAAAGAGTATAGCCAACTTCACTAATGAGAAATGAATATTGTTTGGTTTTGAAAATTGTGGAGTGAGGCCTTCATGTGAATCATATATTTATGAGAAAGAACTTTCTCCCCAAGTTCTAACTTGCTGGTATTATCCAACTTTTAAGGGCTTCCAACCCTCACCACTTTCTCAGATTAATCAGACATATTCTAAAAGATTTGGGATGAAAATAGTACTGAGCTAATACAAAGACTATGTGAGAAAAAAAATGACTTGTTCTAACCTTGTTGGAGAGGTCATGATCACAGGGCACAATTTTGCCAGACTGAAATTTCTTTGTTTCAGGTTTGCAGCTTTGTCGTAGTAGTGGCAGTGGCATCTTGTACAAGACAGGGCTGTAATCAGAAAGGGATTCTTTAAATCACCATTCACCAGAAACATCACAGAATTCTCTGGAAACTCTTAAAAAAAAACTCAGTCTCTCTGTAGCATCGCGAGGAGAAAACATACTTTGAAGTTGGTTAGATCTGGGATTAACTCTTGTTTTGATCACAATTAAGCTTGGGCAAGCTACTTAAAACTCTGAGTTTCAGTGACCTCATCTATAAAATGAAAATAAGCATATCTACCTCTAAAAGGCTGTTCAAATTAAATGAGATACTCTATATAAAAAGCCCAGCATAATGTCTCCCATCCTCTGGAGGCACTCAGCCTATGACTTAGCCCATCATACAGGCTTATAAATACTGGGAACAAATTATATGAGAGTTTTGAGTTGAAAACAATCAAGTCCAAAGTAGCTCATATGGTCTGGAGACAAGCTGATAGATTTAATGTTCTTTATGGGGTCCTGGCCACAACAGTTAATAGAGAAGACAAGCCGATGTCCACACACATTATGCATGACAGACCAGACAGTATTCAGAGGCTGCATTTAATCAGAAGAAACTCTTATCCAATCCTAGACACCTAGTAGGAAAAAAAAAATCAAAAGATGAGATAGCAGAAGAAGTGAAATGATTGAAAATCATTTCTCATAAGAATTTAACAGTCATTACAACCCAGAGGAGAGTCCTTTTCCCATCTCAGTATAAGACCCCACTTTATCTCCTTAAAGGTTCTTTTAGTTTGTGAGTCCTCAATATTTAAAGAGAGTGCGTGCGTGTGTGTGTGTGTGTGTGTGTGTGTGCGCGCGTGCGTGTGTGCGTAACAAGTAACTACATTATTATTAAAAGCAATAATTGTTTGGATATACAAGAGACTATTTCTGCTTAGATACAAATGTCCTTGCAATTCCACCCACATTCAATTTCCAAGTTCATTTAACAAAAAATAAACTTCCCTAAGAAAGATCCCCCAAGGCAATGGGACAAACTTACCACTATGTAACAGTAGCTTTAGGAAAGAGATGCAAACAGAAATAAATTGTGCAATTTACCCTTGAGATATTTACATGCACAACTCTTAACATTAGCATAAAAATGTAGCAAATGATTTAATAAAGGTAGATACTTCTTATGGACTGAATGTTTGTCTGCCTCCTCCAAAAAATTCATATGGATATTCTAACCACCCCCCATTTGATGGTATTAGATGGGACCTGTAGGAGGTGATTAGTTGATATGTTTATTGTTGAAGCTATTCAGTCTGTGCATTTTGTCATGGCGGCCTGAACTAAAACAGTACTATAAATAGGTAATGGAAAGTCAGGAGATGGGGAAGGCTTTATGGAGGAGATAATAGTTGATCTGGACTTAATGACAAAGAGGTTCCCAAGTAGACTTCCAGGCAAAGAAAGCTCAAGCCCAGCAGAGCTGTTGAAGATGCAGAGTTCAGGGACATCTTACTTGTTTCAGAGTACTGAATATAAAGAGTTTGTTGGGGGAGGGGGACTTGGGGATGTAGCTCAGTGGTAGAACACCTGCCCAACATGTGCAAGACCTGAATTCAATCCTCGGTACCTCAAAAATATAGGAAAAGAAAGAATATGTTGGGGCCTGGTTAGAATGAAATTGATATGCTAGGTGAGGGCCAAGCTAGTTAAGAAAGGAAGCAGTTAATAAGTGAAGTCAGCCAATCCCCCCCCCCAAAAAAAAAACAAATGCCAAATGTTTTCTCTGATACAAGGAGGTTAACTCATAGTGGGGTAGGGAGGGAGAGCATGGGAGGAATAGATGAATTCTAGATAGGGAAGAGGGGTGGGAGGGGAAGGGAGGGGGCAAGGGATTAGCAAGGATGGTGGAATGTGATGGACATCTTTATACAAAGTACATGCATGAAGACTTGAATTGGGTATCAACATACTTTATATACAGAGACAGAAAACTTGTGGTATATATGTGTATTAAGAATTGTAACGCAAAAAAAAAAGCACATGTATAAAGGCATAAATTGGCGTGAACATACTTTATATACAGAGATATGAAAAATTATGTCCTATATGTGTAATAAGAATTGTAATGCATTCCACTGCTGTCATGTAGTTAAAAATATTTTTAAAAAAAATTAAAAAAGAAAGGAAGCAGTTAAGACTATAGCTTGGGAGGAAACCTAAGAAAGGATGAAGACTGATTTGGGTTTTGCTTTGGATGGAGAATATTAAATATTTTGTAGGTGAGGAAAGGCCAACAAGTATGCCTTGACATTTTATTTCAGTTAAACATAACAAAACAATGAGATTAAGCAGAGCAGGTACAACTCTCCACTTTATAGCCCCAGATAAGTTACGTGGCTTATTACCCAAGACAAACTATTAAGCAGTATAAATTATTCAGCTCCTTCTAGGGTTCTTTGTAAAATACCATGAAGTCTCTCAGATCACATTAAAAACATTCCAAAAAAGCTAAAGGCTGTAGTGATGGGAAGTAAAACTGGCACAGGTTTTGGAGTCTGAGGAATATAACTTCTACATCAGCTAACTTAACATCTCTGATTCCTCATTTGCAAGACAACTATAATACCACTTAAAGAGGAGGCATACAGATCAAATATAAATCTGTATTACAAAGCACACATGGTAGGTATGCAATAAATAGAGCATCTTACTCTCCTATTGCCTTGGATCCAAATCTATTTTCCATCTCATCCCTCAAAACTCAGCCAAGCAACAATAAAGCAAAATTGGGTGCACCCACGCTTAACTACACTTTATGAAAACCACGATTATTATTCATGCCTTATACATTTTTTATGGATGACCAAAAACTCATGCTCTGAAACCTTTATCTTTCCAGGGGAAAGAATAAATCTGGAATCAACAGGCTAGAAAAACCTCATCTGATATTACAGACTGAACCTCAGAGAAAATAAGGATATTCAGATAATGGTCAAATGCTACATTCATTGTCCTGAACTCTAATAACTTGAAGATAAATACAATGACCTATAAACTAACTTCCCTGCCATTAGGGGTAAAGAGAGGAGGAGGGGAGGACTAACACCACCAAAAACATTCTTTTTATAAAAGGACACTTTTAATTCCACCACAAACAAAATCCTGAGCTTTACTTGGTCAAGAAAATTAGAATCCTTTCCCCTTTTCAGACTTTCCATCTCCCCTATATACACACTGATAATTGTTAGAGACAGTGTTGGGCATCCTAGGGCTGGTGCTGAAACCTACGCAAGGCAGCAGTGAAGTTGAGCAAAATAGTCTCAAGGAAGGGGTAGCAGCTTCATTTTACATGTAAAGGCAGGTTACATACAGCAAGGCACTGGAGAGAGAACACAGCAAGGTTTCAATGAAAACAGCTGAAAGGCCAAGTGCAGAGGTGCACACCTGTAATCCCAGCAGCTTTGAGGCTGAAGCAGGAGGATCACAAGTTCAAAGCCAGCCTCAGCAACTTAGCAAGAACCTGTCACAAAATAAAAAATAAAAAGGGCTGGGGATATGGCTCCGTGGTTAGGCAACCCCTCCCCAGTTAAAAAAAAAAAAAAAAGTCATCTGAAAAGAGCACTGGGCTAGGAAGGATGCATAGGGTCTAGTTCTAGCTGGGTGGCACTGGGCAACGTGGGCCTCAATTTCCTCACCTAATAAAATCAGGCAATGGGACCAGAGCTTCTTCCATATTCAAAGTGTGGTCAATGGATGTGCAACATTAGCATCACCTGGGAACCTGTCAGCAATTTAAAATTTAAAACCTCAGGCCCCAAGGTAAACCTTCCAAATCCCAAATTAACGATATGCCCAGGTGATCTGCATACTATTTAAAGTTTGAGAGGTAATGGTTTAAGGGTCCACTTCAGACGTTCTAGAATTCTAAATGGACCTTAGTGGAAGGGGCAGGGGGTGGGCAGGCAAGCCAGACTTAAGTGTGTTGGAGACAGGATAGAAAAGAGCCAGTGGAAATAACAGAGAGAGCACGTTTCTATCCTCTCTTCATGTCCTTCAACCTGTAGTTTAAAAGACATCCTTAAAGTAATATTCTCCAAGTTTTTTATCTGATCTCACAAGCACTTGTGAAATGAAATTGATCCTGCACACTTTCACTTGGGAAAGATGTTTTGTAAAAAGTACTCTGGTTCAGTCATGAATACTGGTCACTCCATCTAAAAGCTGGGACCAGACTCCCTTGCTTTGTCATCTTACCCCCTTCCCAACCTTGTAGTAGTTTTTCAGACTGCTGAGTAATGGGAGGAGACTTTTTGTTGCTGGGACGCTGCATATCCCAGCACATGTAACAAGGGGGTGGAGTGACGCCCAAGGATCCACCGGCAGGAGTCAGGAGACAAAGTCAGACACTCCAGCAGGCAGTACAATCCCAAAGGTGCCTACCTCACACCGCGACTGAGGACAGAACAGGAGAGGCGAGGGAAATACACTGAGGTCCGTGTCTTACCGGCACAAGTCCATCTCAGCCTGGCCTGTGTTCTTTCCAATTGGCCCATAGATTTTGAAAACTGTAGCCCAAGGAGGAAGCGCAGTTGTGATTGGCCAGCAGGGGGCCAATCAGCGTACACAGCTAAGATGCTCCCTCCCACTAGCAAGGAACCGGTGGGGGCCGAGTATTTTTCAGTGGAACTCCGGAGCTAAAGGACTTCGTGTTGGGGTGTGGTTTCCAGTGTAATTAGTCAGTCCAGCTAGGTTTGCCGGCGGGGAGTAATGGATTTCACCAAAGACACGTTTACATTTAAATAATTCTCTCCGAGGAAGGCGAGAGGAGAGCAGCCAGATGGTGTCGTTTCAAACAAACTAAAACATGAATATTAATAACCCCTTACAGAGTCAAACATTAACTCCTGCAGGCTTCAGAAATGGCCTTGTAAAAGAAGCAGGTCAGAAGTTGTTGCCCCTATTTTATAAACGGACACTCCAAGTGCAGGGAGCTAATGAAGTTAAGATTAATTCAGGAGTAGCTCTGTGGTAATTGCTGTAAACATTTCATTGCTTTAAATTCTGTCCAGAAAAGATAGGTACTTTTTAAATTGCCAATTTACATATGACAAAATTGTAGCTTGTTAACTGCCCCATATCACAAAGCTGCATTGTGGCAGGGCAGCTACTATTACCCAGATATTCTTTTTTTTTTAAATTTATACATTAATTTAGTTGTTTAAAAAATATTTAATGAGCACCTACTTTGTGCCAGGAACTAGAAGATTATATGAGGAACAGACTATAGAGTATTGATTTAACATTTGAGCTAGCACCCCCAGAGTCTATCCCATAGCGCCACAGCTACAACCCCTACTCCTACCCCACAGAAGCTGACAGAATATTTTGGGGCCTCTCTCCATCTATGGAAAGATGACCTTTATTTGTGGGCTCTGACAAATAAGCTCTTGTGTGAATCTCTGCCTGGTCTCCTCTTTCATTTCTCCCTCATCTGTCCCCTGGTTCCTCCCTTTCCTTTCACTGACAAAAGACTTGCAGAATTTATAATGCTGCCCTTCCTCTGTGGAGGCAAAAAGAAAGTGTAGATGCCAGGGATAAAATCTAGGATTTCCTGCATATGTAGCAGGCACTCTATCACACTGAACTACATTCCTAACTTTATTATTAGCCCATTCTCTTTTTAGTCTCTTATAGCCTCCACATTAAAGATATTCATAGCATCTCAGGCCCTCTTCTTTTTAAAATCTCCCTGGGTTATCTCATTGAGATCCATGGCTTAAAACAGCATCTAAAAGTTGTCCCTAAACTTCAGGCTCACAAATCCAATGACTATTCCACATCTCCACTTGGGCATGTAAGAGAAATTTCAAACACCACACGTTCACATTAGAATTCCTAATTATCAATCCTCTCCCCAAACCTAATCCTTCCCCCAACGTCCCTATTTCAAAAATTGATACCACATCAAAAACTGCTACTCCGGGCTGGGGATGTGGCTCAGCGGTAGCGCACTCGCCTGGCGTGCGTGCAGCCCGGGTTCGATCCTCAGCACCACATACCAACAAAGATGTTGTGTCTGCCGAGAACTAAAGAATAAATATTAAAAATTCTCTCTCTCTCTCTAAAAAAAAAAAACTGCTACTCAGTCATAAAGAACCATTCAAATAAAAATTGATAAGCGAAAGTAAATCTAGTAGAGGAAGGAGAAGGAAGGGGAGGGCAGCAGGGAAAGAGGGGATCAGCAACTGAAATAAATTTCCATGCATGTATGAGTTTCTTGAAATGAACCAGCTACTGTGTATAACCATAAAACACTAGTAAAAAATTAAAAATTTTAAAAAAGGAAAAATTTTAAAAAATAAAAATGAAGACTGTATTAAATAATATAAGAAAAGCAAAAAAAAAAAAAACCTATTGACTTCAACTCAAACTTGTTTCCATCCCCTTACACTCCTATTCATAAATCCTTCACCAAGTCCAGTTGATTCTACCTCAAAATATATCTTATACCCATCTATTTCTTTCCATCTCCGTTGCCACTGAGTCTCTCATTTGTCTGTCAACAACCTCCCAACTGCTCTCTGTGTTTCTCTAATACAAAAGAAACATAATAACAAGAGCAACTTTTGAGAAAAAGAAAAATAGTTCCATGTCCCTCCTTTACTTCTGTGTGGCTTCCCACAGAATGTAAAACCCAAACTCCTTCTCCTGGTCTACAAGGTTCCTCCCTACTACATGAACCTCATCTCATAACACTTCCTTTCTCATTTCACTCCACTTTGGTTATAATGGTCTTCTTTCAAAGTTTTGAGTATACCAAACTCCCTCTCCTTGGGCTCTTTGCATATGATGTTCCTCCTGCCTGGAATATTTTCTCTCCATTTATTATTTTATTTTATTTTTTGAATTTTTTTAATATTTATTTTTTAGTTGTAACTGGACACGATATCTTCATTTTATTTATTTATTTTTATGTGGTGCTTAGGATTGAACCCAGGGCCTCACACATGCTAGACGAGCACTCTACCACTGAGCTACAACCCCAGCCCCTCCATTTTTAAAACCACTAGCTTTTTCTCAAGGTTCAACTCTCAGCTTTAAACATTCCCTCTTCAGAGATGCCTTCCCTGACCATGTTATCTAAAAGAAGATTCTCCTCCCACTGTGTTGTGATACTCTATCTCAGTCCCTTAACTTTTTTAGAGTAATCATTACTTTTATTTATGATTTTTAAACCTATCTCCTCACTCAAGAATGCAAAGTCCAAAATGGCACAGACCATATGTACTGTGCCAATGATTAGCACTACCGAGTTGCTAATTATATGCTTAACACTATTCTAATACACTGAGCAATTCTATGAGGTATTATTTTGTAGATGAAGAACATGAAGCACAGAAAAGTTTAGTAACTTGCCCAAGATCACACAGCCAGTAAGTGATCCGTTTAGGATTTAAAAACAAGCTGTCTTATTCCAGAAACCAAACACATAATAACCATGACCCCTATGCCTCCATCCTTGATATATACTTGGAAAATTTTGTAAACTAAGTAAATATGTGCCTCATAACTGTGGACCAGTGTTCCAATGGGATGCACTATAAAGGCAAAGCAAATTTAATATAAATTCACTATAAGTCTTCTTCTCTAGTCAAGAGAGGGAAAGGTCCATCCAGCAACCAAAAGCAATACAAAAATCACCAAAAAAGTAATTTCATTTTTCCTATTACTTCCTAGCTTTTTATAAAAACAAAAATGTTACTGAGTAAAAGTGGTGATTTCCCACAACTTTTTAAATTTATTTTTCCCTCAGCCTTCACACCTCCAGTTGCCTTAACCTTCCCTTTATGTAGCATCCAAAAAGAACACTGAGAAAAGAGGAGACAGCCACCTGACTCCACCATTTTCCAGTATCTCCCTCTTTCCAGGTATACAACATTCTTATAAACTTCCGTTTCTCTTCTTCCGTATATCCCTATACCAAAATCTGATTTTTAAAAAAAAAATCGATTAGGGCTGGAGTTGTAGCTCAGTGATAGAGCACCTGCCCCGAATGCATGAGGCCCTGGGTTCAATCCTCAACATAATAAAAAATAAATAAATAAATAAATAAATAAAAATAAAGATAAAATCTATTATTATCTATTTCACTTTGACATGAAAATATATTCCAGATGGATACAAAACTTAAATGGGAAAATGAAACCTTGGAAATACTAGACAAAATATAAAATAATGCCAGGCAAAGTAGCACACATCTATAATCCCAGCCACTTGGGAGGCTAATGCAGGAGAACGGCAAGATCAAGTTCAGCCTCAGTAACTCAGCAAGACCCTGCCTGGAACTTAAAAATAAAAAGTAGTGGAGATGTAGCTCACTGGTAGAACACTCCTGCGTTCAATCCCAAGTACCAAAAATTAATTAATTATTTATATTTGTATAATCTCAAGGGAAAGCCCTTTCTAAATTTATAGAATGAAGATTTCAGTATATTAAAATTTTTAAATTTCTGTTTGGTTAAAAAAATGTTTAAAAATCTAACAAGAAACTGGAAAATACATTGGCAATATAAATGACAAAAGAATAATTTTCAAAATGTACAATGAGAACTCTATGTTTAATAAGAAAAAGATGAACTAACTACCCATCAAAAGAATTGGTATGAGGGCTGGGATTGTGGCTTAGTGGTAGACCACTTGCCTAAGTACATATGAGACACTGGGTTTGATATGCAGCACTACATAATAAATAAAGTTATTATGACCATCTACAATTAAAAATAGTAAAAAAAGAAAGAAAGAAAAGAAAAGAAAAAAGAAAAAAGAAGTGGCATGAGCCAATGTGGTGGTGTGTGCCTGTAATCCCAGTGACTCACGAGGCTGAGGCAGAAGGATCTCAAGTTTGAGACCAGCCTCAGCAATTTAGCCAGGCCCTAAGTAACTTAGCAAGACCCCGTCTCAAAATAAAAAATAAAAAGGGCTGGGGATGTGGCTTCATGGTTAAGTGCCTCTGTGTTCAATCCCTAGTACCAAAAAATAATAATAATAATAATTGGCATGAAAATTAACAATTAATTAGAGAAGAAATGCAGCAATTAATTGTTTTTGGTTTAATAACATTGAAAATGGTTTCATAGATTAATAACTTCTGTTGGTGAGGGGGTGGATAAACAGATACACTTTTGTTCACTGTTAATGGGAATAAAATCTGCCATAAACTTTGGGAGAGTTGTTAGAAACTACCTAATGAATATTAAATGTCTGTAGCCTTTTATCAAGAGATTCTAATTTTGGTAATCTTTTCTAAAAATACTTATTCCAAGAAATAAGATTTAAACTTTCCCAAATTTGGAAGAGACAAACCTATTAAGTTAAATGAAACCATAAACAGGATAAAACTAAAGAAATTCACACAAAACACATCATAATAAAACATCTGAAAATTATCAACAAAGGAAAAATAAAAACCTTGAAAGTAGCAAGAGAGGAATTTTTACTCCTTCCTAATGGGAATAAAAAAATTTGAATGACAATAAACCTCTTATCAGAAACCAAGTTGAAAAAAGGAAGTGACACATAATTTCTAGGAAATAAAACAAAAGTGCTGTCAACTTAGAAATCTATATCAAGGGATAATATCCTTCAGGAATGATGGGGAAAACAAGAAATTCCCAGATGAAGGAAAACTAAGAATTTGTCACCAGCAAACCTAACCTAAAAGAATAGAAAGTTCACAAAATGAAAGGAAAAGCTGATCATAGTGAGGAAACTTGAAATACCAGGAAGGATAGTGGAATGAACAAAAGTGTGAAAAAATACAATAGACTTGCCTTCTGATCCTGAGTATTCTCCATTATGTTTAAAAGGTATGGCAAAAATTCAAATATTGTCTGATGTGATTTCCAATGTACACAGAAGATAAATTTATAACAATAATATAAGTAGAGAAGAGCAAAGAGATGTAAATGTAGCAAAGATTTCTATACCCCCTCTCAAAGTGGGAAAATGTCAACTCAAGTAGAATATTATAAGCTACACATAATATACATAAAATTTATATATTAAATATATGTAAAACAACCACTGAAATCGTTATACAAAGACAGACAATCAAAAAAAAAAAGAACTTTAGATACATCAGAATTGAATTCTGAAAAATACTCAAGCAAGTTTTGCATGGTGGTTCACACCTGCAATATCAGCAACTCAGGAGGCTGAGGAAGGAGGATCGCAAATTCAAGGGCAGCCTCAGCAACTTAGCAAGGCCCTAAACAATTTAGTTACACCTTGTCTCAAAAAAAATAAAAAATAAAAAGGACTCAGTGGTACAGTGGTACAGTGCCCTTGGATTCCATCTCCAGTACCAAAAAAAAGTTAAAGTAATCGAAAAGCATGAAAGGGGAAACATAAAAATGAAAAAGAGAAGAAATAAACAAAATGGCAGGCCTAAACCATAACATATCAAAAAAAACAGTGAATCATCAGAGCAATTAAAAGACAAAGATTGGGAAATTGGATTTAAAAAGCACATCCCAACAATACACCACCACCAAGAAACCCACTACAAATATATTAAGTAGGTTAAAAATTAATATGTGGAAATATATTTTATACATACACTAATTTTAAAAAGCAAGAGTACCTATACTAATATCTGATGAATGAATTTCAGAGAAAAATAAACTATAAGGGACGGAGAGGAACATTATATAATGATAAAAAGTGCTAATCCACCAAGAATATATAGCAATCCTAAATATGTATGTACCAAACAACAGTAAAATATGTAAACACTAATAGGACTGAAAGAAGAAATAGACAAATCCATTTTTATAGAGATTTTAATTTCCCTCTTTCAATAACTGCTGAAACAACTAGATTAAAAAAATCAGCTGGGCACGGTAGCACATGCCTGTAATCCCAGTGGCCTGGGAGGCTAACAGGAGAATCATGAGTTCAAAGGCAGCCTTAGCAATTGCGAGGCACTAAGCAACTCAGTGAGACCCTGTCTCTAAATAAAATACAAAATAGGGCTGAAGATGTGCTTCAGTTGGTTGAGTTCCCCTGAGTTCAATCCCCAGTACCAAAAAAAAAAAAAAAAAAAAATCAGCAAGGATATAGAAGAATCAACAACAAACAATCTAAATCACATTTACAAACACCCCTCCTAATAAGAGAAGAATGCACATTCCTTTCAAGCACCCATGGGACACTTACCAAGTTAGATCATACTCTCAGTCATAAAACAAACCTCAGCAAAAATAAAAGAATTGAAATTAGCTGGGCATGGTGGCACATACCTGTAATCCCAGCAGCTCTATAGGCACCAGGAGGATTGAAAGTTCAAAGTCAGCCTTGGCAACTTAGAGACCCTGTTTCAATATAAAAAATAAATAAATAAAAATGGCTGGGGAACATTGTACTATCATGTATAACTAATTAGAACAAATTTTAAAATTAAAAAAAATTGTGGATGTGACTTGGTGGTTAAGTGCCCCTGGGTTCAATCCCCAGTACCAAAAAAAAAAAAAAAAAAAAAAACCTGAAGTCATAACTGACCATAATAGACTCAAACTAGAAATCAATTTAAAAAAATAACAGGAAAATCTCCAAAAAAAATGGAAACTAAACAATATCACCTCATGAATAAAAAATTAAGTGTTAACGCAAATAAAAAATTACACTGAATGAAGAAAAATGCAATGTATCAAAATTTGTGTGAAACAGCTAAAGTAGTGCAGAAAGGGAAATTTACAGCACATTTATATTGGAAAAGAGGAAAAATCTAAAAGTCAATACTCTAAGCTTCCACCTCAGACTATAAAACCAAGAACAAAATAAAACCATGCAAGCATGATGTAGAAAATAATAAAGCAAAAAGCAGAAATCAATGAAATTGAAAACAGAAAAACTAATAATGAAAACCAATGATATAAAAAGCTGTTACTTTGACAGCAATGGAGAGTCAAGCGATAAGCAAGTCAGTGAGACCCTGTCTCTAAATAAAATACAAAATAGGGCTGGGGATGTGGCTCAGTAGTTGAGTGCCCCTGAATTCAATCCCCTGTATCCCCCCTCTAAAAAGGCAGTTACTTTCAAAAGATCAAAATCTGACAAATCTCTAGCAAGAGGTGTAGCTCCAGGAGTAGGCATTTAAGATAAATTAATTTACTATAAAATAGAGATAAAATTTTATAAACAGAGATATCCAAAAGGCAATTCATTTAAAGTATCTCTTCTTATTAAAAGATAATAATTATTTGGATTCTGAGATTTACAGGAATTATTCCAAATATATCCCAGAAAGAATTATAGAAGGAAAAGAAGATGCTTCAACAGAAAAGAAACATACTTCAGAGAGTCATAAGAGGAAAAAAGAAATCATCTTTTGGTAAAAGAAAAGAATCATTATATGTTTAAGACTTTTATAGTAAAAAAAGATTTCCCTTAATAAAGGAATCTTTATATGAATATCTAGATAGTGAGATAAAAGTCCAAACTAATTAAAAGTCAGACTTATATGTAGCTGGATTGACTACAAATATAAAAGTGATCAGTTTTTAAATGTTTCAGATCTTTCCCCCCTATTTTATTATACTGATATGAACCAAGATTTTGTCCATATTTTGACATGATAAAAAAAAACATTGAAATGTTGAGTTATTTTAATTAAATAAGGTCATTGATTACCTAGTAATTCTTACTGTTTAAGACAAGGACCAATTTTTAGTGAATCCAATTCACACATCCTTGATTGAACAATAATTGTTCCAATTTTGAAACTTCCATTTTAAGAATAAGATTTAATTGATTTCAATAATTACTGCTAATTCTTCCATATGTTAGTGTTAAACCATAAAGTTAAAAACTTTATTGGAAATTTGTTTATATCATTTGAGATTCTCTGACTGAACCTATTGTAAGACTTGTATGTCACTTCCTACTCTGGGAAGTAAACTTAATTATAATTTTTAAAGACAATTAAGAGACATCTATTTAAAGGACACTATTATAAAGTACAGGGATATTTTGAGACCTTCTCTCAGGAAGAGATTAAAGGTTTCTTTTAAATTGTCCATTTACATACAACATCAAGATGAATCAGCTTAGTCTATATACTGGGAAATTACAAGGATTAATAAAAGGTTATCTTATTTTCATTTATTGTTAAATCTGGCCTCAATCACTCATGAGACAAGGCCTTTAAAAATGGCCTACTGGAAAGTAAGATCAACATGAACTTCTCAGACTTGCTATAGACTAAAACAAATTCAGAGAGATTTTTTTTAAAACGCCCAAATACATGTATTATAGTGTTTCAAAATTTATGTCAAATGTCTGATCTCACCAAAAAAGATATTATACTAGTACTCAGCTAAATTTTAAGGTAAAAGACCACCCAAAAAACAGTTTTGGGGATATTTATCTTAACAATTGTCCCATAGTACAATATAGGGACAAACCTGATAATCTGTCTGCACCACGAAACAGATTAATACCCAACAAATAAGCTAAATATAAAAAAATAATTTTAGTAAGCCTTTTCAAAATTCCTACTGTTTTCATTGAGAGACTCTAAAAGACAGTACATAACACCCTAAATTTATAGAGGGCCACCCAATTTCAAAGGATTACAGAAATTGGCATGATCCTAGCCAAATTTAACTGTTACCCCACAATTTGTACACAGATCAACTAGAAGAAATAAAAACATTCAGACAGAAATAGATTAAAATGCAATCCTAGCCCCAAGAAAAATAAGCTACCTGGGTAAAAATACTCCTCTATTTATTTATCTTTTAAGCTATAAAAAAGCTTAAGAAGCCTTTAAACTTTGAAACAGGGCCTTATCTCGAGCCCTTGTTAACAGTTTATCACTGAGAAGTACAGCTCTGAAAATGATTGCCCCTGAAATATTGGACAGACAGCTTATGGCAATCAGTTCAACAGCCAGTAGTTTGTCCCAATGGAAAGCTTGAAACGTGACAGGCCCATTCTCTGCCTTAACTAAAAACAAGGCAATGCCTACATCACACTTTGATGTTTTTAAAATTGGTGAAGTCATAAATTAAACATAATTAATAGCAAATTTTGCTACATTAAATAAAGTTATTAAGGATATTCAAACAACTGTTTCTTTATATGCAAATATTGTTTTGACATAGATCCCTCAAAATGTCATTGGTAGCTCAATGTCATATAAAATTCTAAATTAGATAATTGCCTCAAACCATACTGTTGTTGATTTGTTCTTACCCATTAATATTTGATACTAACTCCCCATACTTAGGTCAACACTAAGTGTGATAACAATAATAACAGTTTTTCATAGATTGGTAAATAAAATACTCTTCATTCTTCTATTTCATTCCTTGGTAATGGTTAAAATAAAACAATAAAATATCTTCTCTAGGCTTATTTAACATGTGTACTTCCTATTTTGGATAGATGTCTATATTTTTCTCATGCCCCTAGTAAAGACCACCACTGCTAATTTAAAAACTCTGTCTCTAGCCTCATCTCAAATTAAGATAATTATTTAAATTAATCTGAAGCTAATTTCAAAGTACAAATTTTCTATACAAGTTATTATATTTTCCATTTTGGTAATTATATTAAAGTCAAAATCAAGTCATATAATTAATAAAGACTAAATTTCTATTTGCCATAGTCCCTTTAAGTGACCTTTGCAAAGTTTTATGACCAGTTAAAGATAGTAGATCCTTTCTTATTATTTAAATGTGTACTATTATCTATAACTTAAAACTAATGATATTATGACTTATACCAGCCTTTTATTCAATTTATTAAAAAGAGAAAAGGTAAAAACAGGACCCTATATGCACACACTAGATCTTACAAATATTTCAAAAATTTTCTTCAATTGTAATATTGAGAGTCTTACTACTGCTGAACATGATTATGTAAATTAAATTAGATTTCAAAGGAGAGTTTCACCTGTCATTGTGAAAATGACTGAAAAACCTGGCACAGGAAGGTAAATTTCCAGCTGCAGAGTTTACAGCCATGTAGCTTCACGAGCTTGTCAGGTAAGTAAAATTTATGAAGAGAATTCTGTGAACCCGTCTCTCAGGTCCAACTTTAATGTGCCTTTCAGTGTGGACTGGAAAGTCCACCCATGAAACTAGATTAATTGTACTGACTATAATGGTCAGTTATATCTATATGTTGATCCTATGGTAAGCAGCCTGACTGGGAGTATCTTTTGAGAAAAGACAGTATATGAGAAACCTAAACCAGCCAATCATGTGTGTCCTTAGAAATTAAGACTATATATCTGGACAATTGTCAAAATAGAAAGATTGCTGAAATAGAATTTTCCTATACAGGCCCAATATTTACATAAAATATCTGCCAATGTATTATTGCCCTAATCATTCTACAACAGAAATTGGCACCTTTCCTGAGTGGATGGATTGTGCAAATGTCTTGCCAGTATAACATAAGGTATCTAGAAATAGTGGGTATATTTTAGACTGGTCTCTTAGAATTGATAAAAATCAATTATGTTAATGGTTTGAACAACCAATAATAAAAAAAAATCAATTATGCAAGGGTGCTGCTGTGACCCCTGGAGGATTTATTAGTAACATCTTGACCTTCAGCAAAGGTGGGCATCCAGAAAGATGTTTGGTGTTTGATTGTAGCCTCAGAATTTTTACATTTTACTGACAAGCCTTTACTTAGTAGGCAGAAATTGTAAGGAAGGTTCTTGTTATGGCCTGTGAGCCTGTGTTCAATCCCCTTATGTTTTAATTACTAGAGATGTTAAGGTCAAAAGAAAAGATGATAAATATCTGTAGCCTATAATAAACTTAATGTAACTAATTGTATCACCAGATATAATAGAGGGAAGGGAACACTGATACTTCACCAGCTCTCTTTTGTCTTATTGCCAGCTAATATCTCAGAGCCGTTGTATGCTGATGCTGGTTTTCAAGTCTTACAACAAATACATGCCCATCTGTCTA
This sequence comes from Urocitellus parryii, assembly GCF_045843805.1. Taxonomy (NCBI): domain Eukaryota; kingdom Metazoa; phylum Chordata; class Mammalia; order Rodentia; family Sciuridae; genus Urocitellus; species Urocitellus parryii. The sequence goes on along the minus strand of NC_135547.1, from coordinate 91,270,143 downwards.
GACCTAAGTGAGCTCTTAGACTCGGAATACTCTGAGTGGCTGGCTTAGTTTCATTTATTGCTTCCATGGTCACAGCTTCAGTGGCCATATCTCAAAATTTGAGATTTTCTTAATAATTTGGCTCAGAACATTTCCAAAGCTCTTCATAATCAGATCAATATTGATGAAAGTATTGAAACTAAGCTAAATGCTTTAGAAGCTACTGTCATAAATATTGGTAATGAGTTTTCTGCTTTAAAGTTCAAGAAAAGGCTCAAATGTCATGCCGATTATAAATATGTGTGTGTTACTGATGTCAAATATAATGCTTCCCAATGGGATTGAGAGAAAGTTAGAAACCATTTATTAGGTATTTGGCAGAACAATAATAACAGGTCAGATCTTTTGGAGTAACATCATCATATTCAAGATATACAAAAAAGTAAGATTGATTTTTCGGATTCTACCTCTTTAGCTGATCAAATACTTCGAGAGTTAAATGGTTTTAATCCTGGAAACATACTAAAACATTCTGCATGATATATTATTGGACTGTTCTTTTTACTATTAATCCTCTCTTGAATTGTAATCATGAGGGGGGCATGCCTTCAGAACAAGAATTCAGGAACTCGAGATAGCGACTCATCATCTACTTTTTCAAAGAATGAAGGGGGAATATATTGGGAGCCACTCTGGAAATACATGCCCTTTAGTCCTGAGCAAGAGATACTGAACAATTAATTATTGCACCCCACAATAACTTGGACTTTACCTCCACTCGTAACTCCAGGAGTAAGCGTTACCCAGTGGGGTTGAGTTAGACTTTGGGGATAGAATGTTCCATGGAACCTCCCCTTGTATGTCCCCTATATAAAAATAAAGAATTCCAGTGGCTCTGTCTCTTTCCAGGACCCCTAAGTTCACAGAGCCATCCCCAGATTTTAAAAAAATTACTTCTGTGTGTTTGCATGCTTTCTTTGCTGTTTTCTCAAGTTATTGGAATAGTCAGATTTTGTGAACCCAGCATTAGGTTGCCAGCTAAGATAGATGGTAATACCTGCCTCTAAATGAAATACAAAAATAGGTCTGAAAATGTGGCTCAGTGGGTCATGTGCCCCTGAGTTCAATTCCCAGTACCTCCCTCCCCCAAAATGGCACAGATGCCAGGGATGGTGGCACATGCCTGTAATCCTAGAGACTCAGGAGGCATAGGCAGGAGTATTGCAAGTTCAAAGCCAGCTTCAGCAATTTAGCAAGGCCCAAAGCAACTTAGTGAGACCCTGTCTCAAAATAAAAATATAAAAATGGTCTGGGGACATGGCTCAGTGGGTGAGTACCCCTGGGTTCATTTCCTGGTACAGAAAGAAAGAAAGAAAGAAAGAAAGAAAGAAAGAAAGAAAGAAAGAAAGAAAGAAAGAAAGAAAGAAAGAAAGAAGAAAGATGATTAAGTTAGAGAGATTTGCTGTGCAACATAGTACCTCTAGTTAACAGTATGGTATTGTGTGCTTCAACATTCAAGAAACTAGATATCATGTTAAGTGTTCTTGCCAAAAAACAACAATAGCAGAAACAAAAGGACACAAGGAGGGCTGGGCTGTAGCTCATTTGTAGAGCACCTGCCTCACATGTGTGAGGCACTGGGTTCGATCCTCAGCACCATATAAAAATAAATAAAAATATTGTGTCCAACTACAACTAAAAAAATTATTTTAAAAAAAGGACACAAGGAAACTTTGGGAAGTGTTGGATTACATCTATGACCTTGATTGTGGTGATGGTATCATGGAAATTTACATATGCCCAAATTCATTAAATTGTGCATATTAGTCAGGGACAGTGGCACAGTCTTGTAATCCCAGGGACTCCAGAAGCTGAAGCAGAAGGATCATAATTTCAAAGCCAGCCTCAGCAAATTACAGAGGCCCTAAGCAATTTAGCAAGACCCTCTCTCAAGAATAATGGGGGTGGGGGTGGTGTGGCTGAAGATGTAGTTATTATAGATTATAGATTATAGAAAGTAGTTAAGTACCCCAGGGCTCTATTCCCAGCACCAAAAATGGGCATATTAAATATGAGTAGTTGTTTGTATATCAATTAGACCTCTATAAAACTATTTTAAAAAGAAATGAAATTGGATATCACTATAGACTCTATTGACATCCAAAGAATAATAGATACTTATATACCTTATAGACTCAGAAATTTGGCAAATGAAACAGACCAATTCCTTGGAAAACACAAACTGTCACCACACATTCAATAGGAAATAGATAATTTGAATAGCCTCAAAGTTTTAAAGAAAATTAAAATTTAGTTTTAAAATCCCCCCCCCAAAATAATCCCCAGGCCTAAATGACTATACTTTCAAATTAAACAAACATGTAAAGAACAAATAACACCAATTCTACACCTATCTCTTCAAAAAAAAAAAAAAAACCAGAACAGGAGGGATCACACCAAATCATTAATGAGAACCTTCTTATTTTGGTATCAAAACCATATATACTACAGACAACTATCCCTCATGAATACAGGAGAGAAAACCTTAGTTATCTACTAACAAACAGATTTTAGCTGTATATATATATATATATATATATATATATATATATATATATATATATAGTATAGAGAATATATATAGAGAGAAAATATATGTGTATATACACATATATATTCTAAGGAATATGAACACACGAAAAGAAAACCATTAGACCTAAGAAACAACTCAAGGTGCAGAACATAAGATCAATAACAAAAATCAATTGAATCTCTATGCACTGGTCAGGAACAATCTGAAAATGAAATTAAGAAAACAATTCCATTTACAATGGCATCAACCAGAATAAAATCTTTACAAACAAATTCGACAAATAGTGGTACAGCATGTGTACACTGGAAAGCACAAACCATCACTGAGAGAAATTAAAGACCTAAATAATTGGACAGACATCCCACATTCATCAGATTATATCACATTAAGAAAGCAATACTCCTCGGATTGATTTACAGAATCAACCGAATCCCTACCAAAATCTGTGCAAAAAAGACTTAATTTATCAGACTTCAAAATACTATCATTTGAAAATTCTGCCTGCAAATTTGGCCCTTGGCTAGCATCCAGGAACTTGGATTTGGATCTTAAGACTAGCTCATTTTGCCTTATGATTTATCACAAACACCAGGTTGCACAATTCTAAATACACTAAAAATCATTGAATTGTATTCATTAAATGGGCATATTATAGCATATGTTAATTATATTTCAATGAAGTAATTATAGATTATAGAACTAGCAGTAGCTAATAAAATATATCAGTTCATTAAAGAGAAAAAAAAAGAGGCAGGCACTGTGGTACTCATCTGTAATCCAGGTGACTCTGGAAGCTGAGGCACAAGGATTGCAAGTTCCAGGCCAGCCCCAGCAACTTAGCCAGACCCTAAGCAACTTAGCAAGACCCCATCTCAGAATAAAAAAATAAAAAGAGCTAAGTATGTTGCTCAGTGGTAAAACATCCCTAGGTTCAATCACTGGTACCAAAATATTTTTTTATAAGATTGTTGTACAGTGGCAAAGAAAGAGTAGATCCAGTTAGGAAGTTATTACAGTAATTCAGGCCATTTGTATTAGGGTGATTCAAATGCTTTTAGCTTTGTCCAAATGCTTCTATCTGGTTCAGGGCATAACAATTCTTCAACAACCACTATCACCAGTAATTTTCTATTATGTAAATATCCTCAAGCACTTATTTATATGAAACTTGTTCTATCTTTCACAGGGTAAATTTAAATAAATAAAACACAGTCATTTTCCACAAATAGTTCTGTATTTGGAAATACTCATAATGAAAGAATTACAACCCAAGGCAGAATGTGATAAGTGAATTATAAATTCACAAGGGGAATATAAAACTGCTAAGCATTTTAGGACATAAGTTGTTAAGCCCACTACTAATGTCAACACCATCACTAGTATTATAATCATCTCTCTCTCTCTCTCTCTCTCTGGTACTGGGAATTGAACCTAGGGGTGCTTAACCACTGAGCAACATCCCCAGATCATTTATATATAATATAAAATATATTAATGTTATATATTATATATCATATTTATATGATATATAATATATATGATATTTATCTATATATCTACATATCTATATATAATATATATGATGTTTATAAATGTATATATAGATATATCTATATATATCTATATTATGATATCTATAATATGATATCTATATATGTATATATCTATATATGTGTATATATATGTATATATGTATACATATCTATATCTATATATATGTATATGGATGTGTGTGTGTATGTGTGTGTATCATTAGAGACAGGGTCTCGCTGAGTTGCTAAGTGCCTCCCTAAATTGCTGAGGCTGGCTTTGAACTCGCAATCCCCCTGCCTCAGCTCCCAAGCCGCTGGGATTAGAGGCGAGCGTCACCGCGCCCAGCTGTTGTAATCATCTTAATACCACTAAGAGTAATTAACTCGGTGATTAAGTACAAGAGCCACTACTGAGTCCTATACAGAGTTCAATAGTCGCTGCCTTCCTGGAAAGTATAAACATCTTTATGACAGAAATACTCAAGAAACCTATCAATAAATCACACACACACACACACACACACACACACACACACACACAGTGCACTTTTTAAGACTGGGATTGATTCTATCAAGGGGCAATCACCAATTTCCCTTTTAATTTGAGGAACCGCTTCTCAAAACCGCCTTTTTAAGGAAGCGATCTAGTACTGTGAGGAGACCGAGGTTTTCTGACAGCCGCGACCCCCTAGTGAATACACAAAATAACTACCCTGATTCACCATTTTGATTTAAGAGCAAGTACAGGAGATCTAAGCCTGTCGTCCCCACAGTGCGACTACAAGTCAAAGTCCACGACGAAGCTCATCTTCACCCTACTTAATGTCCCTAAAATCAGGGGAATCTTTAGGGAGAACACTCACAAGTGCCATTGGAGAACCCGAAAGGCTTCACTTCCAGATCCCCTTTTTCCAAAAAGTTTAAAACATTCATTCATTGATAAAAATACGATCTAAAGGCAAAAAAAAAAAAAAAAATAAAGGCTTTATAACCAATTCATACTATATTTAAGTACTTTTAAAAGGTTATTTTGTCAGATGTTCCGGAAAAGTTTGTTGGTTTGAAAGGAGAAAAAAAAAAGTTCCCATTAGCCCTCAACCAGTTTTCTCCCCACAGCTCCAATCCTGACACAAAATATGCTTATATACTTATAAATATACAAAGAAAAAAGGCTCTTGTAATGGCTCGCCAATCAAGTTGTCCCTTTACCAAGCCCCAGATGGGATTAGAATATAAGCTAAGAATTGGAAAAGAGTTCTCCACAAATCCTAAATGAAAACAGGACAAATGAAAAGTAAAACAAAACTAAATAAAACAAGGATGAGAGGCGGAGGGAGAGGGGACTAACCCGCCTCAGTTTAACCGCCTCAGAGCCACCTTCTCAGAACCGCTTCCGGACAACTGCCACCAGAGAAAACCACCTCAGACAAACTGATCCCACAGGCGATTGGGCTCACCACATCATTCTCACCAGTAGGGGGAGACAATGAATCAGTGCTTGGTTTCGTGGGACTTAAGAACCACCAGATGGGGTCAGAAGATCAGAGTAGGTAGCCTTTATATTTTTCTTTTTCTCAAGGAATTTTTCCTTTGGATCTCTACATAATGGAAGAAAGAAGAGGTGTATTGATCCCAGAGCTCACACACGCAATCCCCCCCCCACACGCCTCCAAGACAATGGAAGTGTCCAGTGCCTCACCTACCTAGACACCTGGGCTAGGCTTCTGCAGTCCATCTACCCATTTATAAAATCGAGATTAAAATAATACTACTACCATAGATAGGAAGAATGAATTCTGGTCTTATGTTGCACAATAGAGTGACTATAGTTAGCAATGATTTTGTACATATTAAAAGAGCTAGAAGAGAGTTTTTTGTTTTCTTTTGAAAACAGGATTTTGTAATATTCCCGCCACAAAGAAATGATTGATGTTGGAGGAGTTGGATGTGCTGATTACCCTGATTTGATTGTTGCACGATGTACACTTGCATTGAAACATCACACCACCCCATAAATATGTACAATTATTACGTGTCGAAAATAAGAATTAAAATAGTACCCCTTTCCCAGGGCTCGGTGGTGCACGCCTGTAATCCCAGCGGCTCAGGAGGCTGAAGCCAGAGGATCTAAATTCAAAGCCAGCCTCAGCAACAGCGAGATGCTGAGAAACTCAGTGAGACCTTGTCTCTAAATACAATACAAAACAGGGCTGGGGATGTGGCTCAGTGGTTGAGTGCCCCGAAGTTTAATCGCTGGTACCTCAACAGCAACAACAACAAAATGGTACCCATTTCATAAGACTGTATGAGAAATTAAAGAAGGAATGTGAAATACAGTGCCTTGCAAATAGCTGGGCCTCACTTCAGACCTACAGAATTAGAAATTCTGGGATGGGGCCCAAATATCTTGATTTAGCAAGCTCTCTAGGTGATTCTGATGCACTCTAAAGTGTGACATTTATTGCTCTGGGAAGAAGCCTGCCCACTCAGATAACCAAGTTTTCTTTTGTCATTATTACAGATCCCATGTGTCCATGAATTCTGAATCATGTTTCCTGCCTGAATTTTCAGAACCATTATTTGTTTCTTGAGCCCAGCTGTGTGCCCAGTATTGTGGCAGATAAAATGGAAAGAGACAGAGAACCTGCCCTACAGGCTTGCAACGTAGGTGATCCAGGAATAGGAAAAGTTAATTAACTCTACAAGGCCAGATCTAGTAAATGTCAGATGAATTATCCTGACAATAAGCAAATGTTCTAGGAAATCAGAGGAGGGAGATTTCACAATTATATAAGAGGGAGGAGCCTGACCAGAAATGGCTATGGCCAAGCCAAGCCTGCCTCTCCAAAAATAACTGTAAGTCATTTTCTACAACAAAGCAATAGAACAGACCTTAGTTACCTAATTAAGCTCCTGCCCATAAAGGAACTCCCAACATACCTAACAATCCATTTACCTTTAACAGCTGCCCCTTGGGAAAAAAAAATATATATATATATATATATATATATATATATATATATATATATATGTTTATAGATTTTTAAAGTCCTTTATTTTCTCCCTCCACTCTTTCAATCACTCATAGAGAAAGACAGATATACACAATACAGACATCAATACTTGACAGAAGTAATTGTGCAGCACCATGGCTGTGATGTTCAAAAAGCCATCTGATTTTTCACTTGAGTATGGTTATGTGAAGCTTCTCTGAATGACATTATACAATCTCATGAAAGCAATTCAGGAGAAAAAGAAATGGCATTCCCAATTGTATTGGTCCACAATGAAGGATGTCTGATAATCATTGGCATCACTGCCTATGTTCCAGATAGTCACAGTGTCATCACATAAACTAAATTAGGTAGGCTAAATCTGAGGCTGGAAGACATTCAGCAGGACTAACAGGCAGACAGTGATTTCATGAAGGCTGAGAGTTCACTTCATTTCATTTCCTTTTGCCATTATTCAGAATAATTACATTATAGACACAGGTTCCATTTTTATTATCTCAATAGCTTTTTCAAACTAAATGCAAACTGAAAGCATATTTAAAGTGTCTATTTGTACTATTATGCACAAGTTTGTGGGGAAGAGAAGATGTTTAGGTGGGATAAACAAAGTTGGAAATTGAATGATGCTGGTTAGGAAAAAAAAAGATGAGGAAGGGTACTGTGTTGAACATAATATTGGGCTCTTAGAGGCTAACCTAGGTACAGACTTTTCACACATTTATTCACTAACACAGCATATTCCTTATTTGGACTCTTTGAACATCCTTTCTCCCCTTTCAGTCCCCCATATTCTGTATAGGCCAGTTTGAGAGCCTCAGTGGCTTAAGAGAAAGAAGGGACAGTATATATGCTGTGACCTGTGATTGAGCCACATCTGTCTAAACTCTATTTTTCCTTACACTTTCATTATTGGTTTTCCATCCAAATGTTGCTCTTGTCTGCTCCTGGTTAGCCTCCAGGATGACAGGATTGGGGTGCCATGGGACAGCACTCTAATCATCCATAGTTCACCCTTTGTCATTTGGGGATTTGGAAAGACATTTTCCAGACACGGATCATGGTTGTACCCTTCTGGACTGGGAGACAGAGTTGTCTTCTTTTTTTCTTAATTTCGTAGGGATATGTATTATGTGATTGGAGAATACATAAACATTTTCTTCCTTTGCTTCTTATTCCACAGAGAAAAGCCAGACATAGGTGTTCCAACTTGGTCTTTAATCATCAAAACATCCCCCTTTAGGGAGGGATTGTGGCTCAGTGGCAGAGCGCTTGCCTCACAGGTATAAGGTACTGGGTTTGACCCTCAGCACCACGTAAAAATAAATAAATAAAATAAAGGTATTGTGTCCATCTACAACTAAATACATACATATAAAAGATCCCCCTTCAGAGTCCCTTATATATGTGGATATTAACTCCTGTCAGATGTAGAGTTTACAAATATTTTCCCATTCTGTTGATTGTTCCCTTTGCTGTACAAAAGCATTTAAGTTTGATGTAGTCCTGTTTGTTTTTTGTTTTTGTTTTTGGTTTTTTTTGTTTGTTTGTTGTTTTGTTTTGATGCTTTTGTTGTCTTTTTTTCCTGTTCCAATATCCTAAAGTATTTGCCCCATGTTTTCTTCTGGCAGTTTCATGGTTTCAGGTCTTAAGTTCAAGATTTTTAGCTTTTTTTTTTTTTTATTTTTTATACTGAGGATTGAACTCGGGAGCACTTGACCACTAAGCCACATCCCCAGCCCTATTTTTTTGTTGTTGTTGTATTTTATTTAGAGACAGGGTCTCACTGAGTTGCTTACTGCTGTACTTTTGCTGAGCCTGGCTTTGAACTAGCAATCCTCCTGTCTCAGCCTCCCAATCCGCTGGGATTACAAACGTAAGCCATCGTGCCCGGCTTTGAGTTAATTTTGTAACTAGAAAGAGACAAGGGTCTTGTTCTTCTGTATGTGTATATCCAAGTTTCCCAGCGCTATTTGTTAAAATAGATATTTCTCAAAATAAGACAAATGGACAAGAGATATATGAAAAAAAATATTTAACATCACTAATCATCGGGGAAATGCAAATCAAATCCACCAAGAGATAGTACCTCATTCTAGTAAGAATGATATTATCAAAATGACAAAAGATTAACAAGTGCTCCTGAGGATGTGGAGAAAAGGGAGTCCTTTTCACACTGCTGGTGGGAATGTAAATTAGTACAGTCGTTGTTGGAAAAGAAATGTAGATTTTTCCAAAAAATAAAAATAGAACTGCCATCTGATCCAGCACACTCACTAATGGGTATATAGCCAAAGGAAATGAAATAGGTATGTCAGAGATACCTCTAAGCCCAGTGGAGTGGTGCATGCCTGTAATCTCAGTAGTTCAGGTGGCTGAGGCAGGAGGATCACAAGTTGAAAGCCAGCCTCTGCAACTTAGCAAGACCCTGTCTCTAAATAAAATATATTTAAAAAGGCTGGGGCTTGGGTTATGGCTCATTGGTAGAGTGCTCACCTAGCATGTGCGAGGCCCTGGGTTCAATCCTCAGCACCACATAAAAATAAATAAAATAAAGGTATTGTGTCCAACTACAATTAAAAAATAAATATTAAAAAAAGGATGCTGGAGATGTTGCTCAGTGGTTAGGCAATCCCTGTTACCAAAAGAATGGTACATCTGCACTCCCAAGGTTATTGCAGAACTATTCACAATAGCTAAGAAAAGTATCAAACCTAAGCATCCATTGACTGATGAATAAAAGAAAATGTACATAAAAACCATAGAATATTATTCAGCCATAAAAAGACAAAACTCTGTCATTTGTGACATGGATAGAACTGGAGATCATTATATTAAAGTGAAGTAAGCCAGGCACAGAAAGACAAGTACCACATAATCTCACTCATGTCGGGTCTAAAAAGTTGATCTCATAAAAGTCGAATTAGGTTTGGACCAGAAGTTTTTATGTGCCATTGCACAGGAGGATGACTATGGATAACAATAATATGCTGTGTACTTCAAAAAAACAGAGAAAAGGCATTTCAATGATTTTCTCATAAATAAATAATGAGGAAAAAATTCAGTTTAACCTGATTTAAGCTTTACCTAATGTATAAATACAATGAAATATAATTTTTATACTTTTGTATAAATTAAAAATAAATTTAAATAATTTTTTAAAGAAAAATTCTCCCTTGAAAAAAGGTTGGCATAGGAAAGACAGTCCTGGACTTTAGATTTTGGCTTATCACCATTGACAAAGACTCTATTCTTGACCAAACTTTAGTCAGGCTCCTTTGAGCACTATTCTCAGTTAGGCCTCAACATTGGCCTATAAGAACTACAACTGTTAGCACAAACAATATCACCACTACTCGCCCCTGACTCCCAGCAAACACTCACTAAGAGACTTGATCAAACACTGGCATAGTTTCTATAAGCTCAAGGCCATGTCCCTAAAATGAAGAACCTAGCCCTGTTAAAATGCCTGCCTGAGAAAGACCAAAGAATTTACTGTCTTTTCCAGCCAAAAACTACTGCAGGCCCTGACTCTCTTTCCCTAGAACATGTACTTGAGAAATTTGAAATTATAAATCCTTTCTTTGTTTTTTTGAAATGTTACCTTCCCTAACCCAGGAGTGTCTCTCTCAGACCTGGGAGCAATCCCTTTGAAATGTAATCAATCAAGAAAGATAGGGCTCATGTCTGCCAGACCCTAGGAAAAGTAGGAACCTAACTGATTAGTATCAGGTAAAAAAACACATATGCCCTATTACACTGACCAACCTCACCCCCACCCCAAAAGTTCCTCGGTACTTTCCTTTTAGTACACTCTGCCTTTTGTTTCAATGTGTTGAACTCAATTTATCTGAAGTCTCCTCTACTGTGATAGCCTGAATATCTTAAACAAAAATAAATAAACAAACACATAAATTAATTAATTAAATAAAAAAATATCTGACTATATTTCTCTTTGGTCTCATAAAAAAAAGATTGAAATTGTACAGCAGGGTGAAAAAATTAAATCTCAGGAGTAACAGGGAAAAGAAGAAATGGAGGTAGGACCAAGAAAATGAATCTCTACTATTTGGTCAACTCATCTGATTTTTAATTCAGATGTATTTATTCACATGTACAAGGTGAAAGTGGAAACATCTAGAGAAAGGGCAAGGAAAGACAAGATGTGAGTTGGGTATGGATGAAAGCCATTTTATGCGGGCTTATATTTTCAAATGGGCTAATCAGAAAACACCTCAAGGTATATTGAATAATTTTCTTTAAAAATACTGTAAACAATGATTAAAAACAATAAGTGGGTCTTAAAATATTTTATGGTTTGTGGAGTTTGTGAAAGGTTGATACTGTGGGCTCATGGTGAAGGGCAGAACTTGCTAGACCATGTAGACAGCCTAGAATCCTAAGTGTAATGCTGAGACTTTATGTTGTCACAGTTCTCTATAGAAACTGCCATGTCATCAAGTTGAAGTTCTAGTACCAGCTGGCAGTTAAGGCTTTAGGAGAGTATGGAGGGTTGAGGAAAGACGTAACATCTTGAAGCAGAGTGGAAGAGTCATCACAACATCTAAAACAACAAGAAAATATCATCTAAAGATCCCACGCAATAGCCTACTCTCATACTACAAAGGTAGGGGCATATTCTGACTTATTTTTTAAAAATTTTTTTAATTAAAAAAATTTTTTTTGGTATGGGGGATTGAACCTACGGATGGTTTACCACTGAGCTGCATCTCAAATCATTTCTATTTTTATTCTGAGACAGGGTCTCAATTAAATTGGTGAGGCTGGCCTGAAACTTCAATCCTCCTGCCTCACCCTCCCAAATTGCTGGGATCAAAGCATTCGTCTCCACACCCAGCTCTTCTGACTTCTTTTGATTAGCTAAGAGGGAATCTTAAAGGGAGAGGTGAAACCACAAAAGCTACTAATATAGCTTCCAGCTTTGTTTTCACAAATTTTATTTGGGATACTCAGAAAAGTGTTTGGGGGCGCATCTCCCTTCAGGGTGGCATATTTTCAACCAAAGATCCAAGAAGTCTTATATATCAAATATTTCTATTTAAACATAAATCCAAAGATCTTTTGCCACATAACTCGTGACACTCTAGTAAAAAACTCAAAAGAGAAGTAAGCTAAAATGTGAAAAAAAAATTCTTTTAAAGACTGGTGGTGATGGGCTCGGGCTGGGGCTCAGCAGTTGAGCCCTTACCTAGCACACACAAGATGCTGGGTTCCATCCTCAGCACCACATAAAAATAAATAAAATAAAGATATTGTGTCCAACTACAACTAAAAAAAATATTTAAAAAAATGACTGGTGATGATTCTGTATGTTAAAAACTGCAGTCCTCCACCAAATTGGTAACTAAGGTGGTAAGTTTATTCTGGAGGTCTAATAAGAAAAGGAAAGATACAGGTGACTTTGAAGGTCTGTGAACTGGAGAAAATGTGAGAGAAATACGTGGACCTTTCCAGAGATAATGAAAAACATTTTGTCCAACAATAGGCAATCAGATGTGTATTTAATGTGAAAGGTTACTGAGTTTGCCTGTGTACCTTGCCTTTACTTAGGTTGCTATAGCATCAGGCATTGTGACCTAATAAACACTGATGTCATACCCCAGGGTCAAAACCAGCAGGGAAAAGCCTGGCCCCTCAGTCTGGTCCAACAGCTGACCGGGGGTGGCAGCCAGGTGCAGGTGCCCAAGAACTTGGCACTGCCCAGTTCCATCTAAAGGGGCACATCTCCCTTCGGGGTGGCACATTTTCGGCCAAAGGTCCAAGAAGTCTTATATATCAAGGTAACAACGAGTTCATAAATTTTATTTATTTATTTTTTTAAGAATTTGATCTAAAACTGTATTCAAATCAAATGAGGAACCTCTGTGCTTTCCTCTCTCTTTTTCTAGGCTAGTGTTCACTAGCTTTTGAATAAGAGAAACTTCCTCTTCCAAGGGTGTGGGAAAACTTTTTCTATAACTTTTTCAAGGTTTCATGGTGAATCTCCAAGGGAAAGTTCAAGAAGATCTTGGGAGTTTGGCCATGATGGTAAGAGGTAGAAATATAGTATTATCACGTGAAAAGATAGCCATTAGAGAAGAGCTGTTAAGAAAATATTTGGGCTAGAGGGAAAATGAGGGAGGAGAAGGAAAAGAGGGGAGGAGGGAGGGAGAGAAAGAGGGGGAGGGGGGAGAGGGAAGGAGGGAGAGAAGAGAGATGAGGAGGGAGGGGAAAAGTGATGGGGGAAAGGAGGGAGGAGGGGAGAGGGAAGGAGGGAAGAAGAGGATGTAAAACTGTTTTAAGAGCTAGCGGGAAAAGGAACTCTAAATTCTGAAGGAAGCTTTGTCTTGAACTTTTAAAAAGAAATCATTCAAGCCCCCAATACCAAATCTACTGAGTTCTTAATTGGTCTTCCATAGCAACAGATCCACCACTGTCTTCTGCCATTTTCTCCTTATGTTTAGCTCCAATCTGGGTTGGGAGGTGGGGTGGGCAGTTCAAAGAAGCTAATAGAGATTATTTTTTCTTTCTAAAAAGAAATTACACTTGATTCTTCCCCACTGCTCACCCTCTCCCCACCCCCCAATTCCTAGCCTAAACCTTTTTGAAAAGGAGATATGTTTCAGAACCCTTTCCAGAGATTCTTATTGAGCAGACCCTGTTTCTAAAAACTAAGCATCTCATTATTTCTTTTATTTTCCCTTCCAGATGTCTGATGATATTGACTGGTTACACAGCCGCAGAGGTGTCTGCAAGGTAGATCTCTACAGCCCAACAGGACGTAAAGATCAGGACCGAAAAGTGGTAAGATACAAAACCATTCCCACCAAGGAGCAGAAAACAATTGGTGTATGGGTATTCCAGATTCATTGGAACCCAAGGTAAACTCATGGAAGCTGATGCTGTGACTTCTCTATGAATCCAAGCTCAGTAAGGTCTTTCAGGGGACAGTATATATATATATATATATATATATATATATATATATATATATATATATATATTACACAAAGATGAATCTGGAGGAAAAGAATTAAGAGTAAAGTAAGAGAGCTAAGGAGGGAGGCCAAGGAGGGGCCTGGGGAATAGGGAAGAGTAGTAGTTGCCTAGTAACCAGCCTCTATTACCTAAGACCTCTTAAGTCATAATGTTGCCTAGTTTCCAATGAATTACACTAGAGCCTCTCAGGAGGGGAAAACATTTCAAATACTTTTGACTCTGTTTCCCAAATTCAACTGATTTGCATAGTATTTCACATTATTTATTATGTCAAATATCACTCATACTATCTACTTAATATATGTTCTTTGTGATGTTCTAAAAATTGATTTATACTTTTAAAATGACCAGTACCTTAAGCAACGTTAACCATAGTATCACAGATTTGAGGTTCAAGTACAATGTACCTATTCAGCACAGAAATGTTTGTCCATGTACTACCTAAAATCTTTGATATCATCAGTAGTAAAAATATCACATTTTGAGAAATACTGGTATGGTAGAAAGTGCCCTACGTAAGCAGCCAGGGAAATGGAGTTCTCTGTCATTGAGTTTATGTCAGTTGGGCAAGACACTTCTCAGTTTTCTCAATTAATATATGAAGATATTGTCCTTTGGGCTTGTGGTAGGTTAATATTCTCATTTAGGAAATATGGGAGTTAAGGAAATATAGTGTTAAGATTCTGTTTACATAGTAATAGCCACAATATTAATGTTTATTGAGTATTTACTTTGTGCCATATTCTGCTAAAAGCTTTATACACAAGATCTCAGTTATTCCTCACAAGAATTTGAAGGTAAGTGTCATTATTATCTCCAAGAAAGAGTAATTATGGCATTTTCACTAGAGTTTATCTAAATCCATCCTCCTAATTTGATGCAGATATGCTTTGTGGATGTGTCCACCCTGAATGTGGAAGATAAAGATTCCAAGGTGAGTATTTTCTTCTGCTCAGAGTTGAAGAGGTTGAGAAAATACTAAGAAGAGTTATCAGTGAAGTATAAGGAAAGAGATTGTGGCAGAGAGTGGAAAGGTGGAGGCGACCCAAATGAAATGCTATCATTCTCATGAACCTAGGCTCCCCAGTTTGGAATTTATTGTCACTCTTGATAACCAAACCTCATTTTAGAAGCCACTTGTTTTTTTTTAAAACAAAACCTGTCAATAATGGTGGTGACTAATAGAATATGGCTCTTGAGACTAATGGCCTGTGAGAATCTTCACAGAGAGAATAAGTAATTTGTGGAAGGAACTTGGTCTCATTCTTCAAAGACTAGCTAGCATTATAAACTTACTTCTCTTACAAAAAAGGATAAAGGGATATGACATGATTTAAATGGTAACCTAAGGGAACAGCTTAAAGAGGTCTCAAAAGGCAACTGTTGCCAGGCTCGGTGGGGCACCCTTGTAATCCCAGTGGCTCGGGAGGCTGAGGCAGGAGGATCACGAGTTCAAAGCCAGCCTCAGCAATTTAGTGAGGCTCTAAGCAACTCAGTGAGACCCTGTCTCTAAATAAAATATAAAAAGGGGCTGGGGGTGTGGCTCAGTGGTTAAGCACCTCTGGGTTCAATCCCCAGTGTCCCCTCCAAAAAGGTAACTGTTCATTAAGAATTTCACCCTTTAATTCCATAGGGTGCTGCTGGTTGCAGCTCAGAAGGTGACTTAAACCTGGAGAGTCTGGAAGAAAAGGAGATTATCGTGATCAAGGACACTGAAAAACAAGACCAATCTAAGGTAGAGTTAGGCTCTGAGATTCCACCATTCTTAATTCCTACAGCCCAATATTGAGTCTGAGGACTCTGGTTTAGAGATGGTGAGCAAACTACTGTCCAATATACTCATCAATTTGAATACTATGACATTCCAGAGAACACAGGACAAGTTCAGGGCTATGGTAAGTTCAATACCTAGATACTTAACAGCCTTCATCAATCATAGAGGCTCAGAATACCGTCTCCTGATTTGTAGGTACCTACTCCAAACATAATCTTTCCATTCTTATCTGAGCAAAGATATGGGTTTATAAACAATATCTTGTCATGTTCCATGATGATTTATTTGCAATGGACTTTTGTGTGTCCCACCTTGCTTAGCATTCAACAAGGAAGAAAAATGGATATGAGACAGAGAATTTATAACAACTAAGAATCTAAGGGCCTGGTCTCCACCCTATTGGCTAAAAGATTACCCATGCTCTGGAGGGTAGCTTCAAGTTAGAAGCAGTTAGAACTGCATGCCAATGTTACACACGAAATCCATTTTGGGGTTTGGTTTGTTCGTTGTTTTTTGGTAAGGATTTCAAATTGTGTCTGTTGGACCTCCTAATTGAGAGAGGGAATTTGGAGCACACATATCATCCCTGCATTCCTACAAGTCTAGAGTGGTTAGTATTGGAATACGATATTTGGCTTTAGTGCTGAGGAGTCAAATGTTTCCTGTTCTGTGTCTCTAGGCTCATTTGTTAAAATGAAAACATTTCTGGTCCCAGACTAATTTGTTTTGAGGGGAGTGGCCCCCAAGGAAGAAAAACAAGTTAACATTCTAACAGGGTTTTCTCGGGGGCAGGGGGTGTCCAACTCCATTCTCAAGTCTTAAGAAAGGAATAAATTATACTTGGTGAACAGCCCATATTTCCTTCACACAGTATAGACTGCCTTGATTATAACTTAAGCTCCTTTTCAAAAAGCTGCCCTTATTATGACCTCACATTTCTAGGAATTCAGTGAAAAAAAGATGAAGCAAAGGAAAGGCAAGGGGGGGGCAGCAGTAACTAAAGATGTGTACATAATATGTATATGCATATCCAAACAGGAACAGTCAGTCGCCCAGCAGAGATACTCTCATATGAATGTATATAAAGCAAAACATACACCAATATATACATTTTTTTTAGAAAGAGTGAGAGAGGAGAGAGAGAGAGAGAGAGAGAGAGAGAGAGAGAGAATTTTAATATTTATTTTTCAGTTTTTGGCGGACACAACATCTTTGTTTGTATGTGGTGCTGAGGATCGAACCCGGGCCGCACGCATACCAGGCGAGCGCGCTACCGCTTGAGCCACATCCCCAGCCCCCAATATATACATTTTTATATATTTAAGTTTAATTAATCCAAGCAATGACATACATGTCTGGCTACATTTGACATTTACAAACCCACATATGCATTGATATAACACAATTAAATATACTGACTTATTCATAAACAAAGATTTAAACACATATACAACTGTGTACAGAGTCAGATGCAGTGGCATGGCCACATGGAATACACATAAACATCCATATTCACATTTACACTCACACACATACACATCCAAGTCTGATCGAAACATAGTGACCATAAAAACTCAAGTATTGGTATAGACACAAATATATCCACATCGATGCAAATATTTATATATTCCTACACAATCATGCTGACATACAAACCTACAAACTTATACTAAGTGACACATATTCAGTAACACACTTTTATGCACTGATATGCACACTGACAGAAATGCAATGACATACTAATGTTATTCACATACATAATCCAATGCCAAACTATGATCAACACTGACACACAACATTGTCCAATTCTGACAATAGCACATAGATATAACATGAACTGATACCAAATTAATATACACAGTTGTTATATAATCACCTATTTACATATATTTCTATTTTGACACATTCATTATATTAATATTACTTATTGATGCACATATATACATTAATATGTGAATTTAGGCTTCACATCAATACATTTATAACTGCATGATACACAGTAATGAATTTATATTATAAACAAGTGGACTACTCAAATTGATACTATATTTAGAGATAAACTAACATACACGTATTTTGACATTCACAGACACGTACAAATGTACTAATACACACATGGTGGCCTATAAAGTAGACAGAAACAGTGAACAATGATGTGAACACATTGTACACATTTTCACACACTAACAGTAGTCTGACACAATCTCAAATCTATTAGACGTTCACACACCTGAATTTCTCTATTGACCTGCATACACACACACACAATAGATATATTAACTCTTTTGGCAGGGAAGGAGGGTACCGGGGATTGAATCCAGAGATACTTTACCACTGAGCTACATCTCTAGTCCTTTTTTAAATTTTTTTTTTTTTTAATGTTGAGACAGGGTCTCACTAAGTTGCTGAGGCTCAACTTGAACTTGTGAATGTCCTCTTGCCTCAGCCTCTTGTGCCAGCTACATTAACACTTTATTTTTTTTGTATCAGGGATTGAACTCAGGAGCACCAAACCACTGAGCCACATCTCAAACCTTTTTTTTATTTTGAGACAAGGTCTCACTACGTACCTTAGGGCCTTGCTAAATTGTTGACACTGGTCCCAAACTTGTGATCCTCCTACCTCAGCCTCCTGAGTGGCTGGGATTGCAGGCCTGTGCCACCAAGCCCAGCTACATTGATGCATTTTTGACATATTGAGTCAAACACATAAACTCAGGAAACTGACAAACACATTCAACACACTTGTATATAGTTAAACATACAAATACATCTCCTCTGAGCTTTGGTTGCTGCCATTTGTGTTTGAATGAGTGTGTATTAATGGTTATAACTGGATGCTCTATTCTATGCAAATTCCACAAAATGAAACCCCTAATCAGTGCACTTTAGAAAACATAGCTTCTAAATAAAATAAGGCAAGAAAGTAGCCTACCCAAGTGCTTATGGATAGGTATTGTTCTTTTTTTAGACGGAGGGATCTGTATGCCTTTTCAAACAAGCCCCCTCTGATCCTATAAGTGTCCTCAATTGGCTCCTCAATGATCTCCAGAAGTATGCCTTGGGTTTTCAACATGCACTAAGCCCCTCAGCCTCTAGCTGTAAACATAAAGTAGGAGACATAGATGGCGAATATCACAAAATACCTTCTGAGAACTGTTACAGTGTCTACGCTGATCACGTGAACATGGATTACATGGCCAACAGACCCCAAAGCCTATGTCTAGAAACGGCAGCAGCCAAGAACACCAACAATAATCAAAGTCCTTCAACTCCTCCAGGCAAGTCCCCTAGCACTCAGAGGGCTGTTATTTCTCCTGATGGAGGAGAGTGTTCCATGGATGACCTTTCCTTCTATGTCAACCGACTCTCTTCCCTGGTAATCCAGATGGCCCGTAAAGAAATCAAGGAAAAATTGGAAGGTGGAAGCAAATGTCTTCACCATTTAATGTATCCACCCTCTGGAGACAAGGGGAAAAACAGTCCCCGTAGTGCTGTAAGCAAGATTGCTTCTGAAATGGCCCATGAAGCTGTAGAATTGACCTCAACAGAAATGCGTGGTCCTGGGGAAGAGGGCAAGGATGGCCGCAAAACCTTTCTGTACAGTGAGTTATGCAATAAAAACAAGAGTGGAGAAAAGCAGATGTGCCCAAGAGATAGTAAAGAATTTGCAGAATCCATCAGCAAGGGACTTATGGTTTATGCAAATCAGGTGGCATCTGACATGATGGTTTCTGTTATGAAAACTTTGAAAGTGCACAGCTGTGGGAAGCCAATTCCAGCCTGTGTGGTCCTGAAGAGGGTGTTATTAAAGCATACCAGAGAGATCGTGTCTGATCTGATTGATTCCTGCATGAAAAACCTGCATAATATCACTGGAGTACTGATGACCGACTCGGATTTTGTCTCCGCTGTCAAGAGGAACTTGTTCAACCACGGAAAACAAAATGCCGCTGATATAATGGAGGCCATGCTGAAGCGTCTGGTCAGCGCCCTTCTTGGTGAAAGGAGAGAAACAAAGTCTCAGAGTCTGTCATATGCATCTTTGAAAGCTGGATCACATGATCCCAAGTGCAAGAATCAGAGCCTGGAATTCTCAGCAATGAAAGCTGAGATGAAAGGAAAGGACAAAGGCAAAATAAAAACAGACCCTTGCAAGCCATTGACCAGCGCAGAGAAAGTCAGTGAACATATCCTCAAGGAGAGTCTGACCATGTGGAACCAGAAGCAAGGAAACCAGGGCAAGATGACTACCAAACTGTGTCCTGCCAAAGATGAAAAAAGGGAAAGAATTAGCCCTTCCACCGACTCACTGGCCAAGGACCTGATTGTATCTGCCCTTATGCTGATCCAATACCATCTAACCCAGCAAGCGAAGGGCAAAGATACATTAGAAGAGGAATGCCCTGGATCTTCTCTGAATTATATGGCTCAGAGTGCCCAATATGAAAAGTCTGGAGGAGGTCAAAGTGCAAAAACACTCTCAATGAAACATCTTGAATCTCGTGGAGCTCCTGGACCGTCTTGTGTGAAGGAAAATCAACAACTGGACTCCCAGAAGCTTGACATGTCGAACATCGTCCTGTCGCTGATTCAGAAACTGCTCAATGAGAGCTCCTTCAGCTGTGATGACCTATGTGATGGTGAGAACAAACGTTCTGAACCCAGAAGCAAAACGCCTTCCATGTCCAAGAAAGGTGAGAGAGAAGACCCGAGCCAGGACAATCCAGAACTGGACTTTATGTGTGGGATGAAGCAAATGAACCGCCAGTTCATAGATCAACTGGTTGAATCTGTGATGAAGCTGTGCCTGATCATGGCCAAGTATAGCAACAACGGGGCAGCTCTTGCCGAGCTAGAAGAACAAGCGGCATTGGCCAGCAATCCCAACTTTGGCTCCAGATGTGGTTACGAAGCTGCAATGTCACAGACCTGTCAAGATTCTCCTGGGCCTGAAGTCATCGTTAACAACCAATGTTCTACAAGTAACTTGCAGAAGCAGCTCCAGGCTGTCTTGCAGTGGATTGCAGCTTCCCAGTTTAATGTGCCCATGCTTTATTTCATGGGAGACGATGATGGACAACTGGAGAAGGTAAGCCATGCATCAAAACACAAGAAGAAAGAGTGGGAAGAAGTAGGGAGGACTACATTCAGACATATACACATAACCCTCTCACTCTTTCTCTCCTTCCTCCCCCTCACACTGCAGTTGATTTTCCACATTAGATGGATTCCAGAGAAATGAAACTCTTAGACAATTTATTTTCACTCCAGTCAAGCAATCTTTCCTTTACCCCATCCCCATCTCATACTATTTTAGGAAGGCAACCCCAAACCTTAACCTAGCAATCAGCACAGACTAATTTAGTGAACACAGTTGATTTTGATGTTGGTTTTGAAGCACAAAAAGAAAGCACATTTAGCATTTTGATCTATGCCATTAGAGAAGGCTCAAAGGAAAAGGAAAGGCATGTCATCAGCCTCCCATTATGTATCTGTTGCACATTTCCATCCTAGAATCAAGTTTCATTGTAGAATCATGTGGGGACTAGATGTGAATTCATTTTATCCAGCAGAGGTCATTCCTCCATAAAACATCAGATGACTCAAGCTATCCCTGCTCTCTCCACAGCTTCCTGAAGTTTCTGCCAAGGCAGCAGAAAAGGGGTACAGCGTAGGTGATCTTCTTCAGGAGGTCATGAAGTTTGCCAAGGAACGACAACTGGATGAAGCCGTGGGTAACATGGCTAGAAAACAACTGCTAGACTGGCTTCTCGCTAACCTGTAGGCTAACAACTCCTCGGACTCCTCTCCATCTTACTCCAACCCCCACCCTGCCCCAGTAGCATTACAACCCAGCTTAAGCCACCCCACCATCTGGCTAGTAAACTGCACCATACATGACTGTAATTCCCAACACATCTGAGCAGTTACACTGTACAAATACAGGGTGCCCTTGCTGGGCAAGAACATGAATTAAAAAAAGTCAAAAAAAGTGTCATCATTCTCGTGATCAAATATATCTAAGGCAAGGGAAGGAAATGGGTTTAATTTCCAGAAGTGGTGATACAGCATTGGGCTTATGTCCAAATTTCATTCTGGGATATTTTCTGTGCACTTATGACAAAAGGATATAACCCTGATCAAGTCCCTAAGTAATCTGGTTTGTCTAAATCCTCTCAATTCACAGTCTACTTAGAATTTTGCCATAGTGGCCTCACTGTTTCTCTCAAAATTGCACCTATTGTGATAATCACCTTTGCAATCTCAAAAGGCAGAGTTTTCTTAAGAGTGTACAGATGGGGGTTGGAATGTAGCTCAGTGGTAAAGCACTTGCCTCATGTACAAAGGACCTGGGTTCCATCCACAGTGTCAAAAAGGAAAAAAGACAAAAAAAAGTACAGATGGGCTAGCTTAGATGAAAAACAAGGCAAAGAAAGTGTTATCCATGAACATTGTCCTACCTTGCCACAAAGACACACCCCAGTGTTTAATGTACCTGGCACTAAGTACTACCCAGAACAATAATGGGAGCCCATGTATGAGTAAGGATAAGAAATGCCCTTCAATAAATGAGATTTCCTTCTACCAGTATGAAAGATGAATTTTCTAAAAACATAAAGCTATAGGATGGAAAACTCTGGGTGAATTTTGATGTCCCAAAGCCCCTTTGGGATTAGCACTCTGTTCCTAGATGTGCTCTATGCTTCCCAGGAGTCATTAGTGATGCTAGGGTTCATGGCAGATCAGACCAAGACAGTGATTTCAATCCTGTGGCCCTCTGTTAGCCTGTCAATTGCTGTCATAGCATATCTTGGCACCTTGAGGTGCTGTGGTTTAGTAGAAAAAGCACAGAATGTGGTGTCCCTCTGAATTGAACCATCAAAGATTTGCCTCTTACTAGCTGCAAGGCCTTAGGCCATCCTACCATTTGGGGCCTGTATCCTCATCTGTAAAATGTAGCTAAAAATTACTCTCTCTTTGGGTGTTCCCCTGCAGGAATCAATGAGATGGTGTTCTGGGCAGGGTAGATTTCGTTACAAATATAGAAATGTGAAGGAAGCTGTGCCTTTCAAAGCCTGTCCTAACGCAATTGGGAGTGCTCTCTTGATTTTCAGAACTGAAAGATCATCAGAGCAGGGGATCCAGAGAGTTCCTTTTTGGAGAAGAGGCACACAGGTAAAGTTTGACAACTTCACAATGCCTGGGCCAGTCAGGAAAAAAAAAAAGGCAGGTCCATTTAAAACAGAACCTTTCAAACTCTCCAGTCCAGCTGAAAACTAATCAAACCCTTTTCAATCCTACCCTACCCCAGTGCAAAACTTTGGAGTTGAGCCAACACAGATCCTTTTCTTTGCCCTTGAAGAAAATCCTTAATAAACAAATCCAGAGGCCAGGACTGCATTTCTAATGACTCAGTCCTTCCCAAGCACAGCTGGGTCCCATAGTAGTTTACTTCCTTGATTAACTTGGCTCCTACCTTGCTCCTGATTTCTGTTATGAAATAGCCTTGGGGATTCCTTAGAATGTGCAAATAGAGCAAAGGAAGTTATATGTTCTGTTAAATGAGGGGGGTTGGAGCAAGATGGTTTCTAAGGACCCTTCAGTTCTGACATCTGAGGATTAGAAGAACAAGGCTCTTTTCCATAATTTCTTTGGAAAACTTGGATGAGGTAAGTTTAGGGTGAGGAAACTTGATTTTTGCCAGAGCTAACTGATAGATTCCAGCAGAGAAAGGAATGCTTTGGGCTACAGGGCCCCTGACAAGGGTCTGGAGGAACTCAATAGTCCTTGGGGTGTATTCCTGGAGAGTGAGACCCTGACCTTTGACCTCTGTAAATGAGAAGCAATCCCAGGCACCCCAATGGCAATGTGGCCATGCTCAATGCCAGCAGTTGGAAATAGACAAGGACTTAATGCTGAACTGAGACCCCTGCATATAGTAGGAAAGGGAATACAGGAGGAGAAAGGAGAAACATGATTCTCTCCTGGCAGGCAATATAATTGGTTTGATGTATCTTGACAGTTTCAGGCTCTCTGACATCAGGCCTCCATTTCAGAAGGAAAATGTGTGAAGAACTTGTCTGGGAGGTCATCGTAGAGCCAGAACTAGAGTGGGGTGAGGAAAGGGAGATACTTTTGGCCTCAGGGGCCCAAACCCTCAGCAATAAAAAATATTTCAACACAATATTTTAAAAATTTGAAATGCCAAAACCCCCACAATGAACAAAATTAAGTTTTAAGGCTAGGGGTATGGCTCAGTGGTAGGGTGCTTGGCTAGCATGTGTGAGGCCCTGGGTTCCATCCCCAGCACCACAGGAAAAATAATTTAATACAGTAAAAGTGCCATACCAGACCATAATATGGAGCATGAGGCAAAAGGAAACATTGGTAAGACTTATTTTATAAGATTAACACTTAATGGGAGGCTGCCAAGGCAGTATTTTAGAGAATATGTTACCCTGAAAGCCTGCCTATATCATTACAAAAAAGAAACTGTGCTGTCCATGCATAAAGAATTTAGGAAGGGCTCGGCACAGTGGTGCATGCCTATAATCCCAGCAGCTCTGGAGGCCAAGGCAGTCAGATCACAAGTTCAAAGCCAGCCTCAGCAACAGCAAGGTATTATGCAACTCAGTGAGACCCTGTTTCTACATAAAATACAAAATAGGGCTGGGGATGTGGCTCAGTGTTTGAGTGCCCTGGTACCCAAAAAAGAAAGAAAAAAGAACTTAGGAAGGGAATGAATAACAAGTTTAGGATTCAGGAAAATATTTTAAAAATATTTTTAGTTTCACATGGATACACAATACCTTTATTTTATTTTATTTTTATGTGGTGCTAAGGATTGAACCCAATGCCTCACATGTGCTAAGCAAGTGCTCTACCACTGAGCCACAACCCCAGCTCAGAAAATAAAAATTTGAAGCCAAGGAAAAACCAAACAGTGAAAGCAAAGTTTTACCTAAGTCTTAAAATATCAGGGGGGTGTTTCAGTGTTTTCTCTCTTGTTAAACATAAGAGGACATCTTTCCTAACAAAAGCTCTTCTTAGGTAAATTCCACACAAAATTGCCCTTGTTAAAATTCTATCTTAAAGTTGTTCTAATAACAAAAGAAGAAAAGTAAGCGAAAATATAGGAGAGGTAGAAATAAAAATGTAAGGCAAATTCCCATAATCCCTGCAAATCAGGAAGCTGACACAGGAGGATTGTAAATTGGAGGCCAGCCTGGGCAACTTAGTGAGACCCTGTCTCAGAAAATAAAAAAGGCCTTGAAAGGTAGTGCAGTTTTAGAGCATCTATGGGTTCAATCCCCAGTACCAGAAAGAAATGTCACTTTTGTAAACGATGTATTTGTATATTCATGAAAATTGAATTCCCAAATAACAGAGGAAATAAATGAGTTTTGCAAAGGGACAAGATAGAAGATACTGGCAAACTACAAGAATTTGCTATCAACTTAAACAATCCCAGCTGCTTTCTCCCCAGTGACTCAGACATGTAAATTTTCAGCAGTTCCCCTTGACAACAATCTCTGCAGTGTCAGAACAGAAAATAAATGTAAAAGAACCTATTGAATTCCTATATCCTAGAACCACCATTGAAAGGGTAGTGCCAGATACTATCAGGTAATTTAGTCCTTTCAAAAATATTATGAGTTGTTTTATGTTTGTTTGTCTTGTATACTAGGGATTGAATCCAGGGATGCTCTTCCATTGAGCTACATTCCCAGCCCTTTTATTTTAGACAGGGTCTAATTTGTTGAGGGTCTCGCTAAATTGCCCATTTTGGCTTTGAACTTGTGATCCCAAGTAGCTGGGATTACAGGCCTGCACCAATATGCCTCACCTTAATTAGGTGCTTCTTTGTAGGTGAGAATTTAGAAGTTTATGTTTAAAGGCCTTTCACAAGGCCATACAACCTACAGTAAGCAGTAAAGTTTGGCTCTGAATCCGGATGTGTCTCATATCAATATTCAGATCTTACCATTCTATTACACTGTCTTCCTACTAATCCAGATCTATGTTTATTGAACAAAACTGTAAAACGGGTATGTGAAAAATTAAGGGAAAGTGATAAGTAGAAAAATAGACCATGCTCCTGACTGGTAAAACTAAAATAAAACAACAATTTCTAATTCAACACATAGATCTTATTTGATAATCTCAAAGGATATCCCCCAAGATATTTATTACTTGCAAGGGGAAAAAATAACTTGATAATGGAGACACCCTTTAGGCACATCTTAGATAAACAATGTTAATACCACAAGTAAAGACCTATTGACATGCATCTTCTGATATGATGTGATAGGAATGGCTTATCACCTATGCATCATTCCTGCCCAAAACCATAACCCCAATTTGAATCATGAGAAACCATCAGACAAGCACAAAGTGAGGGATATTCTACACAATACCTTGTGAATGGAATTGACTTTAAAGGTCATAAGGGAACAGTTTAGAGCGATAAAAATGTTCTATATATCTTGCTGGGTGCAGTAGTGTGTGCCCTGTAATCCCAGCGGCTCAGGAGGCTGAGACAGGAGAATCACAAGTTCAAAGCCAGCCTCAGCAGTAGTGAGGTGCTAAGGAACTAACTCAGTGAGACCCTGTGTCTAAGTAAAATACAAAATAGGGCTGATGTGGCTCAGGGGTTGAGTACCCCTGAGTTCAATCCCTGGTACCAAAAAAAGAAAAGAAATATTCTATATATCTTCACAAGGGGAGTTGCCTAATAGGTATATGTATTTCTCAAAACTCATCAACTTGTACCCTTTAAATTAGTGAATTTTATTCTATCTAAATTATATCTCAATAAAGTTGGTTTATAAATATTTTTTAGGGCTGGGAGTATAGCTCAGTGGTAAGTAATGTGCCTAGGATGTGTGTGACCCTGGGTTCAATCCCCAGTACCAAAAAAATCTACAAGCTCAATAAATAAATGTAGAGAAAAAGAAAATTCCCTTCCACTGTTCACAAGTTTCTTTATTCTCTTGCCTCTTTCCAGAAAGCCTCCAAGTTATCATCTTTCTTTGGATTCTGAACCACCCTCACCTTACAGCCCTCCTTCTTGATCCTTCCATTGTCTCTGGTGACACAGAATAGGAGCCTGGGTGCCTCCCCTTTATAAAAACTTCCCTCCAAGATCTCAGTTACATATCCAGGATAAGGTCTCTAGTCAACTCCCCCATGTCAGTAAAGTTGCCTCCTTAAAAAAGCCTTCATTCACTATGTTATCCCCCACAGTTTCTTTTAATCACACCATCCTGTTTTATCACACTGATATAGCCTATTTATTATAATTTATTTACTTATTGACCATCTCCTCTCACTGCAATGGTAACTTCAGGAGCATAAGGGCCTGTCTTGTCTTGCCCACTGCTGTACTCTCAGTGTCCAGCATAATATCTGGCACATAGTAGTTGTTCAATAAATGCTTAGTGAATGGATAGTGATCCACCTATCTCAATTTTCCCAGAGAAAAAGTAATTGAACAGGAAATCAGAAAACTTGTCACTAACCATGACAACCTCATTTACTATACCCTACTATTAGTTTCCCCACTTCAAAAATTGGGATGTTAATCCATGTCTTTCATATCTACTTATCTGGAAATACCATGCACATCAAGAATTAATTATAGTGGCCGGGCACGATGGCACACACCTGTAATTCCATCAGCTCAGGAGGATGAGGTAGGAAGATCATGAGCTCAAGGCCATCTTCACCAATTTAGTGAGCCCCTAAGCAAAAAAAAAAAAAAAAAAAAAAAAAAAAAAGAATTAATTATAGTGAAAATGTTTGAAAATAATGCCTAAATGTACTCACTAAAGCTTCAATACAAAATAATGATGATGATGATAATAATAATAATAATAATAATAATATCTAACATTTGTAAATATTTTACTATGGGCCAAGCATTCTTCCAGATGGTTTTCATCATGATTTATGTAATCCTCCCAACAAGCCTATGAAATAAGTTCTAGCATTATCCTATTTTGCAGATGAGGTAATGTAGCCCAGAAAGGCTGAGTAACTTTTCCACAGTCACACAGGAAGTGGCAACATTGATTTCAAAAGAACAGACAATCAGGCTGCAAAGCTTCCTCTCTTTACTGCTTCATAGAATGCCAAGGCCTTGTTCATAATGCAATATATCAAGATAGGTCCTGGAAGTGAGAGGAACCTCTGGGTGAGGTGTATGGTTAATTACAAGGAATCCAGCCTGGGGGATAGGCAGGAGTTTTCAAAGCCTATTGCAGGCATAGGTCATGGCCCAGAAGAAGGTAGAAAGTTATCCCAAGGCAACAGGCATCCTCAAAAGCAAGCAGACACAGCCCCTGGAATTCAGAGCAGGCAGTATCCCCAGGTGCGAAGACAGATCATGTTCAAAATGCACACTCACAGCACAGACGAAGGGCACACATTGTCTCTCACAGGGTTCAGGGCAGCTCATTGTGGAGGGAAGGGGACCAAAGAGAAAGAGCAACTGAAAAAGGCTGACACACATGTCTTCTGGGGGGAGGGGACAAAGACAGTCTCTGGTGGTATCCAACCAGGTTGATAACTAAGTGTATCCAAGACTCAGAATGTGTGAGGTAGAGGAGAAGGAGAAGTTAGAGGACACTTAATAGTACTCAGGGCATTTGGCCATCAGTATGAAATTATTCCAATATTTTAACAGTTAGTAGAAGAGTTGTCTCTGAAGTTTGAAGGCCAGCCAGCCCTAGGATGGAAATTCTTTATCCTCCAGCCAGCCCTAGGATGGAAATTCTTTATCCTATCTTTCCTGAGCCTTGGGGACTGGTAATGATTTAAATTCTGGGTAATATCTTCAGGGAATCAAGTTGAGGAAGGATGGAGGGGAGGGAAACCATTATTTGCTCCTCTGGCTCACATGGCTTCAGCCTCACTTGATTCCCACCTGCTTTTCCACTACACTGTAAATAGCTGGTAATAAATGGACATAAAGACCCCCACTACCAGGCAGTCAGCCAATCTAAGTCATTGAGCAATGGCAAACACGCCCTGTAGGCTGACTTTGTGCCAGGCCCTGTTCTAGGCTCTTTTCACAGATATTCTGTTTGATGCTCACAGCACCCCTGTTGGTAGCACCATTTTGCAACTTAGGAAAGAAATGCAGAGAGGATCAGAAGTTCACTCACACTCAGGATTAATCCCAGGCAGTAAGATTCTGGAGTCTGTACTCACACTTGAATTGAGTGGCTGGTGGGTGACCATACATGCATGGAAAGTTCAGAGGTGATTAAAGTCTGACTTGTTTAGGAACTGGGGAGACATAGGGTATGTGAAGGGGAAGCATCATGGTGATGAAGCTTAAAAAAGTTGGGTAGCAGAGTGCAAAGAGCCTTTATATAATTTTTTAAAAATCTCAGCTGTGATGGTGCACCCCCGTAATCCCAGAGACTCGGGAGGCTGACGCAGGAGGATTGCAAGTTTGAGGCCAGCCTCAGCAATTTAACAAGGCCCGAAGCAACCTGTAACCTGTCTCAAAATAAAACTAACTAAATAAAAAGGGCTAGCAATGTGGCTCAGTGGTAAAGCGCCTCTGGGTTCACTCCCTAGTACCTAAATAAATAAATAAAACTCTGGACTCCTTCCTAATGTCAAGGAGAAACCACTTGAAGGGTTTGAGCCCCACAGTTTCAGAGTGAAATTTGCGTTCTGGGATGTTTACTTGGTGTGCTGGGGAAAGGATGGATTGGAGAGAGTAGTGCACTGACTAACTCCTCTTTACTTCCTTTGTTTCTTTTTCCTGTTTCCTGCTTCTTCCCTTTATTTTTGAACCTTAAAAGGCCAGGATCACTGGAGGTTGAAAGAATCTCTCTACATCTGGGCCAATACACCTCTTGGGAGGCAACTGGGGGAGGTAAATAAAATGTCCCTCTTAGAACTGGTTGGAAAATCCCATCAGGTGAAGGGGAGGGTGGCAGGTTTTCCCCATCCTTTCCTATACCTGCACTTTCTCTCCCTCCCACTGCTAGGAACAGTAGACCCCAGACTCCATATTTTTGCCTACATCAGATGACAAATGGGTGTCTTTTCTTTAACCATGAAGTGGTTTCACACAACACCTCCCAGAATCTCTAAATATTGGCCCTGAACTTGACAGGAGTGGGGAAGCAAAAGCAAACACCTTGACCTGCTAAGCTTCCCCTCCAGTGGGAGTTTGATAGCATCTGGATCCCAGAGACCTTGCTTTTAGAAAAGGAATTTCTCTGACAGGTATCTTCATCAGCCAGCCCTGTACTACAGACTTCCCTGCTGGAGGGAGGGGGGAGCTTGCCAGGAAAGTCTCTGGCACCAAATGGTCCACTTCTGAACTGAAAGAGCAACTTTGTTCTCATGCAACCTCTAACCAGGCCTGTTATCTCTCTCCAGCCCCCTTTGAGTCCACTCTTGAAGTACTCTTGAGTACACACACCCTCCATACCACTTCTCTGTTTCTTTCTTCATTCTCAGTCTTTTTTCATGGAATCTTTTCTCTGCCTATCTGATACATGTTGGAGTGTCCCAAGATCTAACCTCAGCTGGGATTGCTCCCATTCCCTAACTGCACCAACTTTACAAAGGGTTGGGGTCAGGCCCAGTTTGGATATTATTTAAAAAATATAGTGCCAAGGTTTGGGTCTTAAAGGATGGCAAGAACCAGAGGAGGCACAGGAGGGTGCAAGATGAAGGTCTCCCAGCTGTGCTTCTTCACTACAGCCTTGGAACTTTGTAGGGGAGGGTACTGGAGATTGAATCCAGAGCTGCTTAACCACTGAGCCACATCCCCAGCCCCTTTTTATATTATATTTTGAGACAGTTGTCTCACTGAGTTGCTTAGGACCTCACTAAGTTGCTGAGGCTGGCTTTGAACTCACAATTCTCCTGCCTCAGCCTCCTGAGCTACTGGGATTAGAGGTGTGCACTACCAGGCCTGGATAGGTCCTAAAACTTTTAAAAAGTAACTTCCCTAGAAAGAGAAAAGGAAAGAAAATGGACCTCAAGAAAACAGAAGCAAAGCAGGAGGAGGGGAGGGAAGGAGGGTTATGAGGGAATGGAATAGACCAAATTGTGTGCTGTGCATGTATGAATATATCACAATGAATCCCATTATTATGTAAAATTATAATGCATCAATTAAAAAATAAATCAGTAAATAAAATACAGCTTCCTAGCCCCTCTCATCCTCAGGGAACCCTGAACTTCTTAGTTTGGGGCTGCAACACAGGCACATGTAATTTGAAAAATCTTCTCCAAATAATACATGATTATCCCTTTCTATTTTGAAGAAATTAAAACCTACAGAAAAGCTGGGTGCAGTGGTGCACGCCTGTAATCCCAGTGGCTCAGGAGGCTGAGAGGATTGTGAGTTCAAAGCCAGCCTCATCAATTTAGCTAGGCCCTAAGCAATTCAGTGAGACCCTGTCTTTAAATAAAATACATAGAAAAGAGCTATGGATGTGGCTCAGTGGTTAAGTGGCCCTGTATTCAATCCCTGGTACCGAAAACAAAAACAAACTACAGAAAAGTTGTTGAGACTAGTACAATGAGTTCCCACACCCTTCAGCCACCTTTACCAGTTGTGAATATTTTGCATCTGGCTTTATCTATCTATCTAATCTATCATAAAACTTACTAAAAATGTGTGTATATATAGTATATATAATTATTATTATGTAAAATAATAATCATTGTTATTTTCCCAAACGATTTGAAAGTTAGTGCAGAAATCATAAGAGTCAATCCTAAACACTCCAATCTGTATCTCCTAGGAATAAAAATGTTCTTCCACGTACAATTCTTAATTTTCCTTAAATATCTCAATCATGGACTCTATAGCTGTTCCCTCTATCCCATTCAAAATACATACAATGCATTTAACTTTCATGTACCTTTAGTTTCCTTTAGTCTACAACAGTTCCTTACCATTTCTTTTCTGTTCTTTCATAATGCTGACAGTTTTTAAGCGTCGAGTCCAATAGTTTTGCAGAATGTTGAAGAGATTTTGATCCATGGCCAAAGGTGAGAATAGTTTAAAGAATAGTTTAGTACTGCCAAGAGAGAGAGAGAGAGAGAGAGAGAGAGAGAGAGAGAGAGAGAGAGAGAGAGAGAGAAGCATAGAGAGGTCATGAGCAGTCCATGTACTGAAGGCCAAAATGGTCACAGCACCACCAGTTAGCAACTGTGTGAAAACTGGGAGGTGGTCAGGAGTGAAGTAAGGAAGGAAGGATGGAGATTGAGTGAGTTGGATGACTTGAGATCAGTATCTCTGTTTTTCCAACCATTTTGAAATAAACAACACATTGTTGAGTATATTCACCCTACTATGCCATAGAACACCCCTGAGTTGATCATTACCCAATATATTAATGAATCAAAACATCACATTGATCCACATATATACAAATATTGTCAATCAGAAAGTAAAATTAAGTGCTGGGATTGTAGCTCAGTGGCAGAGTGCTTGCCTAGCATGTGTGAGGCACTGGGTTCAATTCTCAGCACCACATATAGATAAGTAAAATAAAGGTCCATTGACAACTAAAACAAATAAAATATAAAATAAAATAATGAAAGTACATAAGATCACAGAAGCTGTTCTTCCTATGGCTACAAATATCCAAAGAAACCCAGCAGTGATTCACAGGGTGATTTCTTCAGTCCTTTTACCTATTTCCTGCACCCCAGGACCTTACACTGAACAATCTAGACATAGACATTTACTGGGCATACATTATGTGTCAGGCAGTCTCTAAGCACAGTATATGTATTACCTCATTTAACTTTCACCAGACAGAACCCTTTAGAAGGCAGGAAATATGATTGTCCCCGTTTGATGTAGTCACACAGCTAGTAAGTGGTGGTACCAGAGTTTGAACACACATAAGCCTCAACAGTTAAGCTCCAGAGTCTTCACATTTAAATTCTTTTTCTTTTTAAATTTTTTCTTTCTTCTTCCCTTTTTTCCCCCAGGGCAAGGATTGAACCTTGGGCCTTGTGCGTGCTAAGCAAGGGCCTATAGTTAAGCTAGATCCTCAGTCTTAATTTTTTCTTTTTCCCAAAAATTCTAAAATTGGTTTTCCTTCTTTTTTTTTTTTTTTTTTTTTTTTTTGTACTGAGGATTGAATCCAGGGTTGCTTAACCACTGAACCAATTCCGCCCTTTTTTTGTTTAGAGACAGGGTCTCTAAACAAAGTTGCTGAGGCTGGCTTTGAACTGTTGATCCTCCTGCTTCAGCCTCCCAAGCTGCTGGGATAACAGGTGCGCACCACTGTGCCCAGCGCCTTCCCTTCTTTCACTTTAAATTTCCATGAATTTTAACACGTGCAACTACCACCACAATCCGGATACCTAACAATCCCATCATTCAAAAAGACTCTGCCAGCAGAGAATTTTTATTTTCCTGCAAGCCTGTGCTTCCAATGGCAACTTATTTTCAAACAAACAAAAATCCCTGCAGAGCTTTTAAAGTCTTTCTCACGACTACCGGTCTGTTGGGCCCTTAAATTCAGTTTTCTGTTTCCATTATGCTAATTGGGATCAGATAGCGCACAGAGGTCAAGGATAAACCCTAGGGGTTCAGAAACAGCCATTCGGGGTCTCTTTCCTGAGCTGCTCATTTTCTGTTATCTTCCCAGTCGTTTCCATTTCCATTTCCCTGAGCTTCCAGTTTGGGTGGACTGGGCCAGAAATAAACCCCATCCGGGTCTGTGCTGTCTGAACCAAAGTGGGAGTTGACAGGATTGGGTTGGAGGGAGAGACAGAGTCCAGAACAACAAGCATGACAAAAACCCAAAGGTCCTTAGGTTTGGGCCATTCCCTTCTAGAGATACAGCTCTATTGAACAGAAAAGAGGGTACTTTTGTTTGTTTAGCTGATGATTTTTCTTATTAGAAATTACAATAACATAGTTTTTGAGTTCATTTGGACAAAATCATACATGCAAAAAAGAGGGTTCTTCAGAATTTTGGCTTTTGTATTTTCCCATTCTTCCTTGCTCTTTGCCACTGCCACATCACCGGAATTAAGATATAAAAGAATAAGGAAAGGAAAAAAGAGAAAAAGAAACGCACTTAACACATTTTTCCACTCTCCTTTTCAACCCCTCAGTGCAGAACTAGAAGGTTTCTACACATTATTCCATGGCACACCCCTGACTAAAACCCTCAATGGCTCCCCATTGCCTAGGTCTGCACTGATAAATACACTAGCCCCTAGTTACTTTTGGCTCTTCAAATTAAGATGTAGTGTCACTGCAGAATATACACCAAATTTCAATACTTAGTATTCATGAAATAATGTAAAATGTGTCATTAATAGTTGTTTACATTGATTACATGTTGCACTGATAATATTTTTTGTATATAAAAGTTGATTTTACTTTTTACTTCTTTTTTTTTTTGGCTCTGGGAATTGTATCCAGGGCTTTTCATATGCTAAGGAAGTGCTCTACCACTGAGCTACAACCCCCAGCCACATCTATTTTCTCTTTTTAAATGTGCCTACTAGAAATTTTTAAATTGCATGCATGGCTAACATTATATTCTTAATGTACAGCGGTAGTCTGGGTAAAGTTGAAACTCTTGACTTTGACAATAAAGCACATAGTATTCTAGCATTTGCTTCTTTTATAGCCTACCCTACCCTCACATCTTCCTCTTTTCTCCCACCCTTCAAACACATACATATGCACATTCACTCATTTGACACTGCAGTCACTCTAAATCCCTTATTTCCTTTCATACATTTTACTTTTGCACAAGCTCGTTCCTTTCCCACAAGTGCACTTGTCTCCCTTGGGTCTTAGCTTCCTCATGCATCAAATTAAGAGACAGCAACAGATCTCTAACATTCCTTCCTGCCCAGTGGTTCTATAAATTGGCCTCAAAGAAGTATACAGCAGCCTGGAGAATCCAGCAGTCATTTGCACTTGCAGTCATTGGGAGAAAATAATAATAGATTTAATGCACTCGTGGCCTACTCTGTACCAGGCCCTGTTCCCATTGCTTTCCATACCACTTAATCTCATTAGCAATCCTAGGAGACAGGTACCATCATTATTCCTCTTTTGTAGATGGGAAAATCCAGGCTCAGAGTTAAGTGATTTACCAAGGTTTTTATAGACTTCAGGGTTCATCTTCCTCCTCCCTTCATTCCCTATCACTTGTTATGTTCACAAAGCTGGGAGTTGATAGCACTTTGTATTGAAGGAATCCATCCACACTGTGAAAGGATAACTCAGGAAAAGATGGCAATCTACCCAGATTTCTTGTCCTGTACTTGCTCTTTTGACATCTTGTTGCCTTTCTCTCTCTCTCTCTCTCTCCCTCTCCCTCCCTCTCTCTCTCTCTCTCTCTCTCTCTCTCTCTCTCTCTCTCTCTCTCTCTCTCTCTCCACCCCCCACACTGGCAGGAAGGTGCCTCTCTTCTATCACTGTCTGACTTCCTTCCAGGCTTCTATTCTAATAAAAGCTTAATCAAGGAGCCTCAGCCTATGCTGACTGTAGATACATTTGGATATTTTCTCCCCACCCCAGAGTCCAAAGAGTGTGGTCAGAGCGTATTTTTAATATTTCTTAGGCCCTTCTCTTCAGATTCAAAGATTTCCCATGTTTTCTAGAAATAGGTTATCTCACTAGGAAGAAATGCATTCATCCAACAACTCCACCAAGTCATAGCTAAATATGGGGAAAATATGCAAATAAAAGAGCAGAAGCACATCCATGCTGATAAGGTCTCTCCTCAACACAAACTCACATTTTGAAAAAAATCATCATAAAAAAAAACATAATAGCAACATCAGAATTGTGTGGACAATCATTTTAGGTGGTTTAGAAAGGTTGAGAAATCCGTCACACGAGGGTTCCTTCCCTTCCTGGTTTTGCCACTTACTAGCAATGTGACCTCAAGCTAGATAACTGCTCTAAGTCATTTTCTAGAGGATCCATGTGGCCTTCTGATAAAGGAAAGCTCACTCCATCTCTTCAATTCCACACCATGTCTCTGACCATCTAGTCCCCCACCCCTGTTTTGGAGTCTTTTACAAACACAGGCAATCTGCTTGCTTTTCCCTCCTTCAGGAGCCATCAGTCTTCACTCTGTCTTGGGCTTCAGCTTTCTCGAGATTGATGAAGGTGTGAGACTCAGACTTGCAGCTCTGCCTTTATTTTCCACCCCCAAAGACAAGCAGCCAAGGGCTGGCACATGAGAAATTCTTATTACTGTGATATTTTTCATGATTTTTATTCAAGGGTTTTTACTGTGGGCCCCTTCAGTGATACAGAGAGGGATTACCAAAAATAGCTAACAATGGAATATGGACAAAATATGCAGAGTATTAGAAACTTCTCAATGACTTGTTGTATATCTTAGGTTTATATAATAAAATAAATGAAAAACAAGGGTGGAGATTGTGGCTCAGCGGTAGAGCACTCGCCTAGCACGGGCAGGACCTGGGTTCTATCCTCAGCACCACATAAAAATAAAGGCATTGTGTTGTGTCCATCTACACCTAAAAAAATAAATACAAAAAATTTTTAAAAATAAATGAAAAACATAGACACGTGAGCTTTAGGCAGGCTGGCACTGTGTGTCATGTACCCCACCACATCCATGACCAGCATCTTGCTTAGTGTTAGGCACCTCTATGTAGAGGTATTTATTTAAATAAATATGTATTTAATTTTTAAAATAATTATGTATGTACTTATTATTTATGCAATTAAATATGTAATGACTTAATTTGTTTAAATAAATATATATGAATGAAACAAACAAATGGACCAATGTATAAAAAAAAGCACATTCCCAAGTTCCTGTCTCTGGTGTTTTGTTCCAGAGTCCCTCACTAGATGCTAGGCTAAAATTCCAGAAGCCATCTGTTCAGTTTGTTTTCTCAGGATGGAGCTTATTAATCTCATTTGTTTCTGACCAGCTGACCAGAAGTGTAAATTTTTGGTACCAGAGATTTAACTAAGGGATGCTAAACTACTGATCCACATCCCTAGTCCTTATTTTTTTAATTGTTTAATTTTGAGATAGGGTCTCACTAAGTTGCTTATGGCCCCACTAAGTTGCTGAGGCAGGCTTTGAACTTGAGATCCTCCTGTCTCAGCCTTCTGTAATTACAGGTGTGTGCCACTGCCTGGTCCAGCTGTGTAATCTTGAGCAAGTCATTTAACCTGAGACTCAGTGGATATAATATCTCCTACTTTCTGTTTTCATGCATGCTTTCTTCTTTTTTTTAAAGAAATATTTCTTGGGCTGGGGATGTGGCTCAAGCAGTAGCACGCTCGCCTGGCATGCGTGCAGCCCGGGTTCAATCCTCAGCACCACATACAAACAAAGATGTTGTGTCCGCTGAAAACTAAAAGAAATAAATATTAAAAAATTCTCTCTCTCTCTCTCCTCTCTCTTTAAAAAAATTATCTTAAAAAAAAGAAATATTTCTTTATTCTATTTTTTCCATCTCCTTGAACACTCTTCTCAATCCCCACTTGGTGTCTTTGCACTGCTAGCAACTTAGTCTTTCAGTATCAGCTTAAATAGGAGAGTTTCCTCAGAGAGGCCACAGTCATGTGCCAAGTCCAAGTCTAAAATAAACCTTCTACCATCTTACTTTGTTTTGTCTTCCTAAACATTATCAAATATGTAATTATGTTTTTATTTGTTTGCTCACTGATGATCTATCTAATCCATAGATTGTTGAGCCTTAGACAGGCTGGTGCTATGAATCACGTACCCTGCCTCATCTCATTCACTTCTGTGCACCTCTATGTAGATGGCAGTCATTCAGAAAAAGCTACAGTGGTAGGACTCTGAGGACACTCATCTTGTATTACATGACTTCAGCTTTTACTACATATATATATATATATTTTTTCCATATATATACACATTCCATATATATATATATATATATACATTTCATATATATTTATATATTCCATATTATATATATATATATATATATATATATATATATATAATGGGGAGTAGTATCTACTGAAGATGGAGAAACTCAGAAAAGGATCAACATTTCCTCTTCCTCCTTTACTATTTCCCTCCCTCTGGCTTTCCAAGCTCCACATTTCTTCCCCCTCCATCAGCATTGCTCCAACCCCCCACCTTACCTCACTTTTAAGCCCTCTGGAGACCTTCTTCCCCTTTTTCTCCAGCTAATTAGATTATATATAAAAGAACATTATTGATAAGCTCAAACAAAGCCTTATTTGTTTCTTTCCCCTGTCCCATTTTGCCTCCCTCCACCAGAGGCAAATGTCATGAATTTGGGATATAAAATGTTGATTCAAGATTGTGGGCTTCCTGAGGACAATGAGTCAACTCTTTCATTCTCCAGTTCCTCCACCCTGAGCACAGGGCTTAGGAAGTATTTGATGAATTTAGTGAGACGTGGACTTTCTGTTCTGCCTTGGACACTTAATTGTTACTTCACCTCCCACAGAGGCAGGGGAAGAGGGGCTTAATGGTGAGGGATACAAGGGCAGTTAGTGATCTAATTGAGGAGAGAAAAAAATGCAGAGGGCAGCATATTCTGGGGATCAATTAAAGGAACAAACTAGCACTGTTGGAGTTCGGAGAAAAGACTGGGGTAGCCCAGGAGGCCTCATGGCTGAGGTAGGATTTAAATTGGATGTTAAATAAAAGGCAAGCTGCCAGGCACAGTGACACACGCTTGTAATCCCAGCTGCTTGAGAGGCTGAGGCAGGAGGATCTCAAGTTCAAAGCCAGCCTCAGCAACTTAGCAAGGCCCTAAGTAACTTAGTGAGACCCTATCTCAATAGAAGAAATTTTTTAAAAGGCTGGGAATGTGACATAGCAGTAAAACAACCATGGGATCAATCTCCAAAAATTAAAAAAGGAGTAAACTTTAATCATAAAGTAAGTAGGGAGAGTAATAGAAGACGAAAACAACTCAAGCAAATATGTGGAGGAAAAAATATAAATATTTATTAGGACACACCATCATCTACAGTGAACTTGAGTACACTTGGGTTCCCAGGGGAGCCTGCAATGAAAAGGAATGCCTCTGATCATCTTTTGTGGAGTTGTGAAGCCTACCTCATAAATAGGCATAAATAGGGCTAAGTTATATTTTGAATATGTTAGCTGAGTCCATTGGTAATGTAGGTATATGATAGGGCTGCTACGTAGTTAAGGGCTATCCAGAAGTTTTTGTAGCAATATAATTTGATACTTGATTTCAAAAATTGTGTAAGTGCCAGGCACGGTGGTGCATAACTGTAATCGTAACAGCTCCGTCCCGGAGTCTGAGGCAGGAGGATTGTGAGTTCAAAGCCAGCCTCAGCAACAGCTAGGCCCTAAGCAACTCAGCAAAACCCTGTCTCTTGATAAAATATAAAAAACGACCAAGAATGTGGCTTAGTGGTTAAGCACCTCTGGGTTCAATCCCTGGTACCAAAAAGATCACCATGTAGGTCAGCTTTCTGTTGCTATGACAAAAATACCTGAGTTATCCATTTCAAAGGAGAGAATATTTATTTTGGCTCATGATTTCAGAGGTTTTAGTCCATGACCTCTGTTGTTTGGACCTGTGGTGAGACAGAATTTGAAGGTGGGAAGCATGTGGTAGAGCAAAGCTGCTCACCCCATGGCATCTAGGAAACAAAGAGAGACACAGAAAGGGCCTGGGTTCCCAACATCCTCAAGAGCACCTACTGAATGACTTCACTTCCTTCTGGGAGGCCCCACCTCCTGAAGGTTCCACATATCTCAGTAGTGCCATGGGCTGGTAACCAATCTTTCAGCATATAGGCCTTTGGGGGGCATTTTGGATCCAAACCATAACACTTTTGTAACATTTACCAGTACTACGCATTGTTTTAAGCACTTTAAATATTAACTCATTAACAAATACCAACCTTGTATTGACCCATGGAGTAGTTACCATTATTATCCTCATTTGAGAGATGAGTAAGCTGAAGCACAGAGGGGTGAAGTCACTTACTCATGGTAAGTCATACATAGTAAGTAGCAGAGTTAGGATTCAATTAATTATTAAATGCTATTCTCTGGTGCATTACAAAAATTTTAGATGGATGGTTAAATTAAAGTCCCTTAGGCATGACTTTTCTCATATGTGGAAGCTACAGAGGAAGAAGGGGGGGAAAAGTCAGGGGTGGGTCTCCTAAAAATCAAAAGGAGAAAGCAAACAAATCAACAAACAACAACAACAACAACAAAAAGGAGGTCAGTAGAGTAAAGGGACCAAGGAGTGGGAGGTGGGGAGGGAGGGGGAGGGCTGGGGAATGATATTGGCCAAATTAGATTGTTATATTGTGTGCAAATACAAATATGTAACAACAAATCCAAACAATATGTACAACTATAATGCACCAATAAAAAATGTGGGCAAAAAAAAATAAATAAGGTCCCTTAAGTCTCGTTAAAGCAATCTTGACATTATTCCTTTTTAAGTTTATAATAAAGTTATTTTGGAATAATTTTAGATAAACACAGAAACTGCAAAAATAGTGCTGAGAATTCACTTATACCTTTCATCCAGTTTCTCCTTCTGTTAACATGTTACATGGCATGGTCCTTTTTGTCAAAATTAGGAAATAAATGTTGGCACATTATTGTTAATTGAACTGTAGACTTTATTCATGTTTTATCATTTTTTTTCCACTGATGTCCTTTTTTCCATTGCAGGATTCAATGGAGGATCACATTGCATTTAGTCATCATGTCTCCCTAAGTCTTCTCTGATCTGTCAATTTCTCAGCTTGTTTTTGGTTCTTATGACCTTGACAGTTTTTGAGGAGTACGGACCAGGCATTTTGTAGAACACTTCAATTTGGGTTCATCTGATGATTTCCTCATCACTAGTCTAGAGTTCTGGCTTTGGGGGAAGAATACTGCAGAGATGAAGTGCTGGTGTCATTGTATGGCTTTAGGCAGTACATGATACCTGCATGACTCATCAGTGGTTTTGTTAACCTTGAACACCCAGCTAAGGTGGTTTTCGTTAGATTTCTCTACCATAAAATTATTATGTTTCCAGTTTGTTCTTTTTTTCTTTGTTTGTTTCTTTCTTTTTTTTTCTTTCTGTTTCTTTCCTTCTTTCTCTCCTCCCTCTCTTTCTTTCTTTCTTTCTTTCTTTCTTTCTTTTAAACTGGGGATTGAACCCAGAGTTTTTTGTACTACACTTTTGCGGGGGGGGATTGGTAAATGAACCTTGGGGCACTTTACCACTAAACCACATCCCCAGACTTTTTATTTTTATTTTGAAACAGAGTTTTGCTAAATTGCTTAAGGCCTCACTAAGTTGCTGAGGCTGGCCTCAAACTTCGGATCTTCCTGCCTCAACCTCCTGAGTTGCTGGGATTACAGGCATACACCACCACATCCAGCTGTGTTTCCATTTCTTTTTTTTTAAGATATATATATAATTTTTAAAATTTTTATTTTATTAGTTTATTTTTTTATGTGGTGCTGATGATAGAACCCAGTGCTTCATGTA
Source organism: Urocitellus parryii (assembly GCF_045843805.1). Taxonomy (NCBI): domain Eukaryota; kingdom Metazoa; phylum Chordata; class Mammalia; order Rodentia; family Sciuridae; genus Urocitellus; species Urocitellus parryii. The sequence goes on along the minus strand of NC_135547.1, from coordinate 91,228,737 downwards.
TGCTAGGCAAGTGCTCTCCCACTAAGCCACAACATTTCTAAACACATTTCTATTCTACACACATATTGGTTTCAAGTGAGTTATTAAACCCAGTCCATACTTAAGAAAGAGACGATTAAACTCTGCCTCCTACAGTAAGTATCTACTTATATTATTTGAAATCATTCTTTAGGGAATATTTTTCTTCCTTGTTTATTTATTTTTCAATTGTTTATTTAGGGGTTGGGGTGGAGATCATTGGTAGAGCACTTCCTAGCACATCTAAGGCTTTAGGTTCTATCCTCAGTACTGTATGGAAAAATACATATTTATTTGTATCAGCATGGACTCATAAATTTAATAACTGGAGTTGTAATCCAATCCTGTGTTATTTATTCATTTTTAAAAATCCATGTCCTTCTTGAACCTTTGAAATTTTATTAGCTTGAAAATCCAGAATTCCTTTATACAGGTTTGTTTCAAACAGGGACTATCTAAATTAAGATCTGGTAGAAAGTTTGTGGAGCATATATGCACATGCATATACCTATTTTACAGATGAAGAAATTGAAATGTAGTGATGCTATGTGAGCTGACTCTGCTTATACAATACCTCATGGGATTTTATATGGGAATTCTCTCTCCCAAACTTCTAATAATAGATCGCTGTCCTCTGCTTAAGCACTTCCTGTGACATGAAGCTCATTCCCTCACAATGAGCATAGGATCTGCTCTATTTCTATTGGGACTGCAGTCACTGTGGAATTGAGATTGAAAGAGGGAAAGAGAGATTGAACATGGCCTTGGGAGAAGCAGAGCAGGATAGAAAAGCTGGCTAGACAAAGAATATGACTAGAGAGGAAGCAGAGACTAGGGTAGGGCAATTGAAAACTGGAGTGTTTCCCTGGATTTCAGGGAAGCAGTTGTTTGCTGGGCTTAGTGTGTGCCCAGAAGCTGTGATCACATCCCCACTCTATCAGTGCCACCAATCTGCCACCCCATACCACCTCTGATTGCTGTAATACTTCTTTTGCCCACCCCCAAGACACCCATTCTTAGATATAAATTATATTCAGTAACTCAACAAAAATTTTTTGCACTTGATATATATATATATATATATATATGCTGGGACCTATTCTAGGTGCCACAGGAGAATGGGAAGTGTGGTGAGAGTGTGTGTGCATGCACGTGGATGCACACAGTGGGTGAAGAACAGCCTTCTGTTGTTCATTTTTATTTGGATTACATGAAGTATTTCTCATTTCTTTTATCCCTCATTTCTTTTTTGAAAAAATAAGTATTGAGATAGATTCACAGACCATACAATTGTCCATTAAAAGTGTACAGTTCAGAGGCTTTACAGACAGGTATAACCATCTCTATGATTTTAGAACATTTTCATTACCTCAGAAAGAAATTCTTTAGTGGGGCTGGGGTTGTGGCTCAGTGGTAGAGTGCTTGCCTTACACGGGTGAGGCACTGGGTTTGATCCTCAGCACCACTTAAAAACAAATAAATAAAAATAAATAAAGGTTAAATTAAAAAAGAAACCATTTAGCTAAGATTTTGGTATCCCCAATACCTACTCCAAATCCTAAATAACCAACAATCAAATTTCTGTCTCTATGTATTTCCCTATTCTTAGCTTTTATATGAAATCATATAGTATGTGGTATTTTGTGACTAACTACCTTATTTTAGCATAATGTTTTCAAGGTTCATCTGTTACAGCATATGTATCAATACTTCACCACTCTTTGTAGCTGAATAGTATTCCATTGTATAGATATACCACATTTGTTTGTCCATTTAGCTGTTGATGGACATGAGTTGCTTCCACCTTTTGACTACTATGAGGAGTGTTGCTATAAATATGCATGCACATGTTTCTTTGTGGCATACATTTTCATTTCTCTTGGGTATAGACCTAAGAGTGGAATCACTGGGTCATATGGTAGCTCTCCCTCTACCAGGCTATTTCCTAGAAAAGCTGCAGGATTTTATGTTCCCACCAGCTCTCTATGAGAGTTCCCACTTTCCACATCCCATTTCCCATTACTTGATATTTAAACTTTTTGATTCTAACCATCCTGGTAGATATGAAGTGGTTTTGGTTTTTGTTTTTTACTTTTTCTTTTATTTTCTTTTTATTTGTTGAAGTGGTTTAGATTTGCAGTATTTCCTTAATGATGCCTGAGCATCTTTTCAGGTGCTGGTCATACATGTACTTTCCTTCCTTCCTCCCTTCCTTCCTTCCCTCCCTCCCTCCCTCCCTCCCTCCTTCCCTCTCTTCTTCCTTCCTTCCTTCCTTTCTTTCTCAGAAATTGAACTCAGTGGAACTTAACCACTGAGCCACATCCCCAGCACTTTCAATATTTTATTTAAAGACAGGTTCTTGCTGAGTTGTTTAGGGCCTTGCTAAGTTGCAAAGCTAGCTTTGAACCCATGATCCTTTGAACCCACCTCCGCCTCCTGAGTCACTGGGATTACAGGCATGAACTACAGTGCCCAGCCATACATGCATTTTATTTCGAGAACCATATATTCACATTGTTTTTTAATTGGGTTGTCTTATTATTGAGTTGTAAATTTCCTTATATATTCTAGGCACAAATTCCTTATTCTTTTCCCCATTACTTGACTGGGATCCATGTCTGGGAAGAAAATGAACAAACCAGGTCTTTCTGTGGAGGTGATAATATAATAAGGCAGGAAACAGCTTCAAGCAGAATGACTTGGAGGTACGAATTAAAGACCCAGTGTGGTTTCTAGACTTTCAATAATTCTGGCAGCCCATGGAGAGATTCCCAGCCTAACAGGAGGCTATATATATCTAACTGGCTCACAATGTTCCTCTAAGTAGTTATTGAAAATTATTTGACTTTGTACAGACTTTATTAAATAGTGCTTTTTCTGAGGTGAGTCTTGCTCTGTCCTTGGTAGCCTTAGTCTCTCTCCACTCTCCTGTGGCACTTAGAATAGGTCCTATATGTTGGAACAATAGTGCCAACCTCCCCACACCATATACATAAGATTCAACTTCTCCTTAGCTAATTTCCCCCCTGCCTGTGTGGGTAGAAGAGTGTGTAGGCCAAGGGACAGTATAATCACTCTGCTAGGCCTAGTTCATTATGAGGGTTGCTAAGCAACCCTGAGCTGCCCACTCAGCCCCATACCTACCCTTCAATCCCTGGCCAGTCTGCCAGGAGTATTACCAGTCCCAAAGGAAAGACTCACCTGCCTGTAGGATGGATATGGCCAAGGGCCAGAGATAACTAGCTCTGGGCCTAGTGAGGAAAGAGGGCAAATTGGTGCAACTCCTTCAGATGTGCCACTGTGACCAAAGCCATTTTAGTGCTGTAGGTTGCTCTGGCACCTGAATCTTTATCTATGATAAATAGACCAATATTCTTCCATGTCCATTTCTCAGGTGAGGAGAATTAAAACACCTGAGGGCAGACTGCTGGTACTCCAGGAAGTGCCTTGCACCTGCAAGGGTTAATCATTAGCTCCAGCCATAACTTAACTCCTTCTACACTTTTCCCCATAATTTAGTGGATTTCTCTCCCTATGGGCAGATGCAGGGCCCTAAACTTAGCTGTGGCCTAGGGGATGGTCAGTGGTGGGGTGGAGCTAAGCTTGTTTGTCATAGAAAGGATCAGCCTGACAAACTGGGGCCTCTGGGTACTCTCTAATCTTCCCTTTCCTGAGGTGGAGGCCTGACATATTGCCCCATCCTAGAAATTAACTGTACATATGGGCAATGTGGAAGGATTTAGGAGTGTATTTAGCCCAGAGAACAGATATGGCAGTCAGACTACTGGGTTCAACAGTGGGTCCATCTCTTATTAGTTATGTGGTTCCAGGAAGGTTATTTCATTTCCCTGTGTCTCAGGTCTCATCACATTAAGGATTTCTCATAAGTAAGAAATCCTTAACTTCTAAGATTGTTGGAAGAGTTAACATGCGTTTATAGATAGACAGACACATACACACACACACACACACACACACACACACACACACATACATATATAGTAGTCTCAGTCTCTTCCCACTCTAGAAAGAAGAGGCATTCAAGGGCCTAGTCCTGGCAGATGTTGATTCCCATACAGCCCACTGGCATTGGGCAGCTGAGGTGTGGGAGTTTCACATATGCTTGCAGTGAATCCTCAAGAAAACCCAGTAAGGTATGTATTGTCAACCCCATTTTGCAGTTGTAGCTTTGGCAAGCAGGGAACAGTGTACGTGTGGGACTAAGTAGGGAGTGAGTGAGTTTGTGAAAAGTTGAGTCTCCTGCCTTCCCTGCTGCCAGTGTCTTCTCCACTTCACAGTCTGCCACAGAGAGCTGAGGAAAGAATGATTCCTGGACAGCAGGATATCAAATATATCCATTTCCCCCTTTCCACAGAGTGAAAGTGGTAGTTTGGAGGGAAGAAATGCCAGCAAGGAAGGGCTTCCTGTTTGAATCTACAGCCATGTTTTGGTCCTCATTTCTAAGGTATTGTGGGTTTTCTCTGAAGATAAAATCTATTTCCCTTCCATAGGCAGAACCAAGAAAACTAAGCTATATTTTCCTATTAGTTAACCTGAGTCCTCTCTGCAGGAAGAAACTAAATTATAATTAATCATCAACTTTAGCCACCTTGTCCTTCCCACTCCTTGCAGGCAAACCTACATGAACTTTTGGCTTCTTGAATAATAGAAACTTTGATTTTTCAGGAATAAATTCCCTCATCCCACTCCAGAGTTGTCAAAGAAAAATCTAGTTATCACTAAAGCAGAAGAACTACCATTTGAAGTGGAAAATGTCAAGAACAAGGGAGAGTAGCCCCATCCCAATAGTCCCCTGAAGTGTTGAGCCCTTGTTACTCTCAGAGGCAAGTAGGGGTTTGCCTTTAAATCATATAGGAATGGAGTTCACAGAAGTGGACTTAGAAACTTAGAGACTTTAGAGACTTAGCTCAGATGGAGTGTAGCAAAATCCAAGGCCGTACGTAATTATTCTCAGCTCCTGGTTTTCCCCTCACAGCTAGGACTCTCCTTAGAGAAAGGAATAGACCCATCTCCTGAGATTATCAATCACATAAATTTCAATGTATATCTCAGTCTCTACCCTTGCATCCTAGGCCAAAGTCAAATTAAGATCATGTATTAAGGTTATAGTGCCAGGAGCACTGGCACATGCCTATGATCCCAGAGGCTCAGGAGGCTGAAGCAGGTGGATTGCAAATTCAAAGCCAGCCTCAGCAACTCTGCCAGGTCCTAAGCAACTTAGCATGACCCTGTCTCAAAATAAAAAATAAAAAGGGCTGTTAAATGTGCCTAAGTGGTAAAGCACTCCTAGGTTCATGTCTGGTACCAAAAAAAAAAAAAAGGTTATAGTACAGGGGGAGTGGTGATGGTCGTGTGGTAATTTATATGATCAACTTTTTACAGAGCCAACAGTCATACCAGACAAGAAACCACCCACAAATGATATAATATATAATAAATAAGTATATGGTATTACCTTAACATAAAAATATAGGTGTTTATTTAAAATTATGTAATTAATATTTCTTCTTCTGAACATGTTTCAATATTTAAATAAAATAACAGCAGGACTAATTAACAGTGGTAATTAGTAGTAATTAATAAAAACAATTAAAGCATTATTTAATTATTTAATAATTATTTAATTATTAATTATTTAATGAGACAAAATACAACAATGTTTTATAATGTATCTTTGTCTCCCTCTGATATACTTTATTTCTATTCTTACTAAATTTAAGCCATCTAATTCTATATCTACAAGAAATTTGAATATGATTTTATTTAAAAGGGGAACAGAAATGCAATAGGACTAATTAAATAGATGTGACCAATATTTTATTTAAAAAATAACATGGCATGTTTCTTTTGGTCCCATGACACGGTAGGAAATTTTTTATTCTTCTGGGTATGTGTTTTTTTTTCCCCCTGATAATACTTTCAACTGCCAGTAGCCCTTAAAACAGATTTTTTTTTTCTTTTCCATAGCGGTAAAATTTCATGCAATCAAATGTAAAATTTACCCTGATTTGCACTTGTATTCTTATCAAACCTATATTCCACTTGTTCCTGGTGTCAGTCTGATGTGATGACACCTAGAAACAGCGTCTCAATGGGAAAAGTTTGAGCTTTGAAATAATTAGGTTTTTACTTACTAATAATAGCAGATTTTTAGACTTCTAAGACTATCCAGCTACTTTGTATCTATAGCAATATACCTGATGGGCAAAGAGCTAGTCTACTGCTGCAGTCTGGCTGGGCACAATTCAGGAGCCACTTGTCAAAAGAAACTAACTACAAACGCCAAACAAAACAGCTCCTCAGGAAAAACCCTCAGAGCTCCACAAGCCTCTCCCTCAACCACAAGCCTCACCACCTCCCACAATCCTCCTGCTCTTGAGGCTGATTGGCTGGGTCGCGTGGGCGGAGCCAAAAAAGTCCCCCAATGAGCAGCTCTGTGGTCTGAAAGGGCAGGGAAACAGCCCAATGAGCATCACCGCAGAGGAGCCAATCAGCTAGTTGTTGCTGGGGCCACTGTGAGCCAATCATCAGCCGGCAGCTGGAAGTTTGCTGGGGCCCCTTCAGCTGTGGCTCTCAACAGTCTACCAGGTCCATTGCATGTGTAAATTCATCATATAAGTTATCTGTACCTTCCCATGCCTTTTTAAATAAAAGCTTTATTTTATTTATTTATTTATCTATTTATTTATTTATTTATTATGTGGTGCTGAGGATCGAACACAGCGCCTCACATGTGCCAGGCAAGCACTCTACCACTGAGCCACAGCCACAGCTCCCTTCACATGCTTTTTAAAATACTCCAATGCAAATTGGATATTATCACAAGTTAAACATCTCTTTCTCATGGAAAATGGCTCTAAAGCACAGAGGTAACCTGAACTTGTGAAGTTGATGTTGGATTCCAAATAAGTTAGCTTTATTGAAGAAATCAAGAAAGACCTGTTTAATGTCACTGCTTTTTCCTGGCAACTTTTTTTTTCTTCTGAAATGACCTTGTTTCCCCAAAATGAGTCATTTGCTAAATATTTTTGTTGTGACCTATACATAACATAGAACAGCACAGTGGCAGTCAGTTCATTGTTTACTAGGCTCCATATGACATCTTTACAGGTCTCTAGTTTTAGAAGAACTTCTGATAAATTTATTTCACTGTAATTCTTTTTTCCATTCTTGGGCTCAATGTATTTCCAAATTAGAGAAGACATTCTATTCTTCTTACACTTTCCAATTATTCTTTTATCACCTGCTGACATTTTAACACTTTTTCCTTTCTGGCAACAGTGATAGGCAACTTTGTATGTCTAAGGAGGCTGTCTCCTTCCATTTCTATAAATTAAAAAAAAGTCTCATTATGTGCTTCTGCATGTTTTGAAGAAATTGAAAAGTGTCCAAAAACTTTCTTTATGAAAGCTTTAATATTACAAGTAAACCAAACATGTCAGTTTTTAGCAGACTGTGTATAAGATGTGTGTGACATTTCAGAGATAGAGCTTTTCATTTTCTCAGAACTAACTAAAGTAATCCATTTCCCAACAAAACCGAGGCTGAATGGAATTTTCCAGAATTTACATTTGTACCATCTACTTAATATGCAGATAGGTCAGTATCATAGTTTGTATTATTTTTATTTTTCTGTGATTTCATTAACATATTCATAGAAATCAAGAAGAAAATATGAAACTGCATGTTTTAAAAAATAAAAGTACCTAACAGGGGCATCCTCTTTTCTTGCTGTAATGTATCTCATCCCTTGACATACTGTAGAAAGCATGATTATTAGTTAGATCTGACAGACTGAGCTGTACTTTCTAAAAGACCAACATATCTGTTATCAAGATTTTCTCCTACAGGACCCTTAAAGACAATCACTGAGTCAGGAACTAGAGCTTTAGTCAACTTCATAGAACCATCAATGGAACAGTGGGATGATATATATTTGTGTGGTATGCACAAACTAATTCAGTGGTTGCCATCTTGAGGTGAACATTAACATCTTTTGGGGAGACTTTTGATTGATATAGAATACCTGTGGATCTCATCCCCACCTTGTGAGATTCAGTTTCCACCCTGCCCTAATCCAGTTGCAGATGTTCTTTGTCATTAAGAGAACATAGTAGGATAGCCTTCTTCTTCAGTGATTCTGGAAATTCAGGTATGCAGACACCATAGCTACATGAACATAGACAATGACAATATTAAGACACTGTGAGAGGGGCTGGGGATGTGGCTCAAGCGGTAGCGCGCTGGCCTGGCATGCGTGCGGCCCGGGTTTGATCCTCAGCACCACATACAAACAAAGATGTTGTGTCCGCCAAAAACTAAAAAATGAATATTAAAATTCTCTCTCTCTCTCTCTCTCTCTCTCTTTAAAAAAAAGACACTGTGAGAAGGTGACGATCTGCAAATCAAAGAGGGAGGCCTCAGAAGAAACCAACCTGCCAACACCTTGTTCTTGGATTTCCAGCCTCTGTTGTTTAAGCTACCCAAACTGTGGTATTGTTATGACAACCTGAGCAACCTAATACACAAGCTCACAATATTCAGGATGTTCAATTTCAAACTAGCATTGTCTCAATACAAATCACAACAGCTGACCCAGAGGCAAAGTTCAAGACAGACTGTTAGTGCTCATAATTCCAATGGGAGCACTGCAATGATGGATGATCCATTATTGCAAACCAAAAATCATGGTGGTTGTCAGTATTAGCAGTTAGGGGCCAAATAGCCATAACAACTGCAGTAGGTGGATAATCTGTGCCATATCCATTTCATACTAAAACCTGTGTGTTTTCACCCCCTATTTTAGTTGTTATTATATGAATTTTGTTCTGTGCTCAATCTTCTGTATCCATCACAGGAAACTGAGGTTTTTCATATCTCAAAGAGAGGCTTCCTGGGATGTGAGACTTCCCATGCTAGAAACACAACAGTCCAAGGCCAACCAGTTGGCCATCCAAGATGGTGCTCCTGGAATGTTGTAGGCAAGGTTTAGTTCCTTGCCTAAAGGACAGTCATATAGTGTTTACTTTATAATGACTTCCAGTGCTTCATTTATGTTATATGCATTCTTATGTATATGTATATATATTTTTTCATAAAACATATATTTAGAAAAAGTTATGTCCTCTGCTTTCCATCCTTTTTGTATGTAATTCAAAATAAAATGATACTAAGCCACAAAATAAATAGAATCAAATCTAATTTCCAATTCCCATGTTTCATATATAAAGTAACATTGGTTTCTATATTTTGATATTGATTCTTTGCTTTTTGTGAATTTTGCACATAGAATTAGTGGTTCTGTTAAAGAAAGAATTATTCAATGATATTTTTGTTTTCTTTGGGGGGGTGATTTTGTTGTTTTGGGTACTGGGGATTGAACTCATGGTACTTAAACACTGAGCCACACCTTCAGTCTTTTTTTATCTTTATTTTTATTTTGAGACAGAGTCTTGCTGAGTTGCTTAGGGCCTCACTAAGTTACTGAGGCTTGCTTTTAAGTTGTGATCCTCCTGCATTAGCCTCTGGGGTCACTGGGATTATAGGTGTGTGCCACTATGCCCAGCTTCAATGATATTTTAAAAGCACAGTACTACAGACTTTATTCAAGACCACCTTGGTATGAATAGGGACTACAGCAATAGAAATTTGTAGCAGGGAAGACAGATTGGGCTGAACTCTGAATACAATATGGGCAAATGAGAATTTATAGTCAAGGAGCAGTGTAGGGCTTAGTGGATGGAAATTTTATTAGGATGAAACCTCAGAAGTTAGGAGGATTCTGACTAAACTCACCTAATAGGATTGTTGCTGAAGGTGAGCAAGGGTTTCAGACATCACCTGAGAGATGGTGAATGAGGAACACTCATCAGATATTGAAAAGGGTCAGGTATTGAGAGCTTCTTGACAAACTAAAGCAGAGTTCTCTGCTGAAACTGGATTTTATTAGGAAGTACAGAGATGGGCCTAGCCAAAGTTTCAGAAGCCTGATTAAAGTTTGGCCAATCTTTGTCCATTTCTTCCCACTTCTGATTACATTTGTTGATCACAATGACTTGGAATTAGATGTTTACTGTGTCTCCCAACACTACTAAATTTCTTATGAAATTTAGTTCTTTGTTCATTTCTGCATCATCAACACTTTGTGATTGGCACTTGACAAATGTTGAATGACTGATGGGGTTTTATTGGGGCTATCCATCAAAATCCCCCCTTCTTCTTCTTAATGCTGCATTTTAAGTTTGGTATGTTGGCTAAATCCCAAGGCTTGCTCTGTCCAACTAATGCCATTTGTTTTCTGAATAGCTCCATCATCTTAGAATACAGAAGCTGGTACAAAATGTATTTCCTTAGGCTATATTTATGAACTGTCCACTGCATGCTCTGACCCGTGCCTGGAGTATAAAGAAGCAAAAGCTAAATTGAAAGCATAATCAAATGCTGAGTTTCTGGCAGGGAAAATTGGTCTCTGGGAATCATTTACTGAGACCTCTACATTGATGGTTCCTGGAAATTACTGTTTGGCATCATCTTTTCTAGTCAAACAGAGCTGAAATTTGAGAGTCTGATCAATGCTTGGGAACATTCAAATTTCAGAGGCATCTTACTTGGTCCTTTGACTTTCATAATTAATTCTCTTTCTTGGTAACAATAATGGGCACCCCTTAATCAAGAAGCCTGTTACTGAGGGTTGAGTTGAGAGAAAAGTATAAGCAAAAGGACAGTGACAGTAGAACTGTACAGAAGCTATTTGTAGGATACCAGACTAGTTTTAGACTTGCCTAGACAGTACATTTAAAAAATCACTTTTTCTGGGTATGGTGGTACACACCTGTATTCCCATTGGCTTGGGAGACTGAGGCA